>NC_056073.1:23122727-23435000 GCF_016772045.2 Ovis aries | reverse complement strand
TTACTCAGATATACAGTTCTTTTCAAAGATCTTAGTTAATAACTGAGTAAATTAAGTTGTATTTTGAGGAAGCATTTGATGGAATACAAGTCTCCCTCATGGATCAAATTCATGGATCACTCAATGGATCAAATTCAATAGATGATGATACATCAAGATACATGTTACATAGATACAGATAATTTAGACCTAAGATATATATAACTACATACAGTTTATCTTTTACTGTTTAATTTTGTTATAATGAGTACACTATAGGAACCAAGCCCTAGCAATAATGCATGCACGTGTGAATATCTAAACATAAATACTTGGTTTATGGAATTTTTTCCATCTCTTGACACTTTTCACAGATTATGAAATTTATTAGAAATACAAGGAAGCCTGTATAACTCCCTAGAGACTTTCCAAAAGGGGGAATTGTGACCAAAAAAATCCCACTAGATTCAGAGATGAAATAAATAATAAATTAAATATATAAGGACTTTTATTTATGAAGACTTGGACAAACATTTGAAACCTTGAGAAGGAATTCACTTGACACTAGTATTTGATAGTCAATATTGACTCTACAACAATAGTGCAATAAATTTTAATAGAAAGACAAGTAAATGAAAGTAGAGCTCAAGGTAAGTAACAACTGAGAATGAACTTGTATTAACAGAATCAGGCTCCCAGAAAAGACCCCATGGTCAAGGCCTGCTGAATGAGGGGAAAATAATTTTTAAGGAATATCAGTGTTGGCCATGGAAATCTCAGGTGGAAAGAATGAACTACTATGCAAATACTGACATAGTTTATAAATTGTTCACATGAAGAAAGTTCTCTAGGCATGTGTTATGCAATCAAATAGCTAATGCATGCAGTCAGGGAAAAAAGAATTTAAGACAATGAAAGTTGAAGGAGTTTTCTTGAATATAATTAATTAAAGCACTTTCTTCATCTCATTATCAATTTAAAAATTTTTTTGAACTTTTTTTTTTTTTTTACTTTCATTAGTCACAAGTGTCTGTAACCAAAACTGAAGCACATAGGAACCAGTTTAAAAGAAAAAAAAGGAGCTGCAACACAGAAAAGAAACTTACAGTCACCAAAGGGGAAATGGAGAGATAAATCAGGAATTTGGGACTAACAGATATACACTACTATACATAAAATATATAAATAACAAGATCTTATTGTATAGCACAGGGAATTATATTCAATACCTTGTAAAAACCTACATTGGAAAAGGACCTGAAAAGTGTAAGTATATAATACACATACATCTGAAAAGTGTATGTTATACACTCTTATAGACTGAATCACTTTGCTGTACACCTGAAACTATACTCCAATTTTTAAAAAGCCCTTTATATAAATACTAAAGGTTTCTGAACATGAAGAAAACAAAAGGAGCTTGAAGATCACTAGCCATTATTTCTTCAATTTATGGGTAAGGAAACTAATGCTCAGAAACTTCAGAAACTAATATCACAACTAACTACAAAATTCAAACCCAGTTTTCGGACTCCCAAGGTACATTTCCCCATAATCTTAAAAAAAAAACAGTATTAGAATTTTACATCATTGTTTAAAAGTAATACAGCATGCATTTAATTTCAAGAACACAAGTTGAGTCAAAGCTAATATGTGGACCCATAATCATAACAGGAAGGCTGTAGTCACCAATAATTACCCTTCAGTGTTTAAGTTTAAATAGAATTTGATTCATTAATTCTCCATGCAGTAGATTAACTAAATTATGTAAATTAGTTCTATTTGCCCTTCAAAGTTAAGCTAGCACATAATTAATCACTCAACAATAGAGAGTGAGTGGGGCCTGAGTTCTAATCTAGACTTCTTTGTGTGAATCAGTTGTATGGCCTTGGGCATGTTTCTTAGCACTCCAGTTTCCAGTAAAAATCAAATAGTAGTAGCATATCTATCAGAATGGTTAAAAAAACGTATACAGAACCAAGTGCTAAAGAAGATGACCGGCAACGAGGTCTCTCACACATCCCGGGTAGGAATACAAAGGGGTGGTACAACCACTCTGGAAACCAGTTTGTCAGTTGTTGGTATAATTGATCCTATATTCATCTTATGATCCAGCAATCACACTGCTGGCTATTTATCTCAGAGAAAGGAAAACTCATGTTCACAAAAAACCCATACACAAGTGTTTACAGCAGTACTATTCACCACTGTCCAAAGGAATGAAGGCAAGTGATAAATAAGCAAACAAATACATACATAATTGCCTCAAGAGATATGTCCATAAAAGAAATGAACAATATATAGAAACTACCTCTCTGAGAAGTGAATATTTAAGGTCTAGAGCGGTGTAAGCAGGACTGGAGGGGTAGGCAGAGGTTTGAGAAGGTAGGATTTTGTGATCATCTTAAAGATGGAGGTCTTTATCTAAAAATCACTGGAAAGTTGCTTCAAATTTAAGTAACTTTAAATATCAACTTAAACATCAGCTTCCTTTTAGTATATTCAAAAGATCATTCTGGCTGTAAACAGGTGGGAGAATACAGGAAGCAGGAAGAAGTGGTAACTGTGCAATACGTGAGGGATAGTGGTAACCAGAAGATGGTCTAGGGTAATGGGTAGGTAGGAGATCAACTCTGGTGGAAGAATGGACTGGACTTTATGAGAGATCTAATGAAAGAAAGAGTTATCAGGTGTAGCACCCAGCATCCTGATTCAGGCAATTTAATTGATATGCCATTTACTGAGACATTTTTTTGTTTTGTTTTCTTGTCACGTGTGGGCATTAGTTATAAGTAATCTATTGGGAAAATTAACATAGTGTAGTCAAGGTGTTATTCTGAAATTTCCTTAATTATTTTTTCCTTAATAGAGCTTTCAAAATCTTGAACATGATGTGCTAACTTAACTGGTCCCACTTAATTAATAACTCTCTATTAATTCCTCTTTTCTTTAAGGAAGAAAGTGCCAGATTTTATTTTTCTGCCCATAATGTCATCACAACCATCCTTGTAACACTCATCATTAATTAAAAATAAGAGTGGATAAAAATGGACACGCCAAGTAGAAAATCATTCCAAGTTGATAATTCTCTATGATTTGGGGTTGGGAGAGAATAGAAGGTAATTGTTTCAGAGTCTTTAAACACCTGGAGCATGGTGTTATTTATGACCATTTGAGAAAAGACAAATGACTTTTTCTGAGAACTCCTGCAGTGAAGGTAGATAACTCCTTCCACTGCTTTGTCCACTCATTACTACTAGAGGCTCCTATGTCTTTTCAGTGTTGGGGAGGGTTGCATGTGTGTATATGCTGCAGAGGGTTTAGGAATGGAAGTGGGATATACAAAGTCATCCTGTTCTTGATTCAAAAGTCAGGATCTAGAGGGAATGCTGTGCTTTTCCTCTTCCTTTCTTTCTGCTTTCCTTCCTTCTATTCTTTCTTCCTTTGCTTTTCTCCTCTTCTCCCTCCCTCCCCCCCATCACTGCCAGACTCTCATTTCAACACTTCATTTCCTCTTTTGTTATGTTCTTTTCCAGCTTCACCCAGACTGTACCTTATGTCTGGAGTAAAACATAGTACAACTAATGAGAAATAACAATCCTAGCTAACAGTTATGGCACTGGGCCCAGTACTTCTTAGATAGTATCTTTTGACAAAGTCTGCTGATCTTTGGCATATGCTGTAATCCTCTAATGTCAAACAGCCATTGTTTCAGAAAATGCAGGGCCTTTTTCTTAAAGTCCATTCAGTAAAAAGTACTTCAAATAATTTTGCAGAGTGAATAATTCTCTTTCTAAATGATTACATAGGTTTCACAAGAGACAAACTCTTATTATATTGGCTTTAGGAAAGTGTGTAGTCCTGTTTTATTACTTGAAGATAACATGGGTATTATCTTCTGTTACTGGATCCCTCTCCTTCTCTGATGGGGGGAGTCTAATGTTTGACTAATTTATAGGGATTTATGGGTGACACCTGGTTTCTGGTTTTGGAAGCCGTTATAGGAATTGCCACAAGGAATGTGCATCTTGCCTGAATAGCATTACTGAATCATACTCAGGAAGTAAACAAGACCACTGGGTGCTTTGATGAGAGGTAGTTGTAACCCTCAGAAACCAACATTCCCACCATTGGTGTCTCCTTAAATCCTTGAAGAGGATACGAACCCCTAGTATGGAATTGAAGGCAATGGCATCTTTGTCATTTTGTTTTCAAATAGTCCTGAAAAGTAGTGTAATGGCCATAGATTAGTGGGAAGTAGTGCCTAGAGATGTCTAAAACAGTTGGTCCACTTAAATTGCTTGATCCTCCAGAAACTATTACCACTGGTGTGATTTGTAGTGGGGAAGACTTGACTGGCCCACAATTTCTAGTAAAGCTCTAAATCAGCTCTGACAATGCAATACTCTGAAACTACTCTGTTTTATACAGAGGCTGGCACATAAAGTACGATTGAAGAAATGAATGTCAGATAATTTCCATCTAATATGATTGGAAAGCCCAAAGAATCTCCTGAAATGTTCAGCAAAAACTTTCACTTTTCTTTAAATTTATGAAAACCACTTAGGGAGCCCTCTTTTCAAATGCACATGTTACTGAAAAGTCTAACTAATGCGCTAACAAATACAGAGTTAATATCACCATGTGTTTCAGTTTACCAAACTGAACCCAAAAATTCTATAAAAGAAGATATCATCTTCACCTTAAAAGTATTTGAATATTAATACTGAATTTGGAGAGAGTATAGAAAACTGAATTTCTCATTCCATGCTGCTGCTGCTGCTAAGTCACTTTAGTTGTGTCCGAGTCTGTGTGACCCCATAGATGGCAGCCCACCAGGCTCCCCTGTCCCTGGGATTCTCCAGGCAAGAACACTGGAGTAGGTTGCCATTTCCTTCTCCAATGCATGAAAGTGAAAAGTGAAAGTGAAATCACTCAGTCATACTCCACTCTTAGGGACCCCATGGACTGCAGCCTACCAGGCTCCTCCATCAAATAGGATTTTCCAGGCAAGAGTACTGGAGTAGGGTGCCATTGCCTTCTCTGCTCATTTCATGCTAGTGAAAGTGTTAAAGTCTGTTTATAGGGGACTGGAATGAAGAAGTAGGAAGGCAAGAGATACCTGGAGTAACAGGCAAATTTGGCCTTGGAGTACAAAATGAAGCAGGTCAAAGGCTAACAGAGTTTTGCCAAGAGAACAAACTGATCATAGCAAACACCCTCTTCCAACAACACAAAAGAAGTCTCTACACATGGACACATCACTAGATGGTCAATACTGAAATCAGATTGATTATATTCTTTTGCAGCCAAAGATGGAGAAGCTCTATATAATCAGCAAAAAGAAGACTGGGAGCTGACTGTGGCTCAGATCGTGAACTCCTTATTGCCAAATTCAGACTTAAATTGAAGAAAGTAGGGAAAACAACTAGACCATTCAGGTATGACCTAAATCAAACCCCTTACGATTATACAGTGGAAATGACAAATAGATTCAAGGGATTAGATCTGATAGACAGAGTGCCTGAAGAACTATGGAAAGAGGTTCGTGACACTGTACAGGAGGCAGGGATCAAGACCATCCCCAAGAAAAAGAAATGCAAAAAGACAAAATGGTTGACTGAGGAGGCCTTACAAATAGCTGAGAAAAGAAGAGAAGCAAAAGGCAAGGGAAAGAAGGAAAGATATACCCATTTGAAGGCAGAATTCCAAAAAATAGCAAGGAGAGATAAGAAAGCCCTCCTCGGTGAACAGGGCAAAGAAATAGAGGAAAACAACAGAATGGGAAAGACTAGAGATCTCTTCAAGAAAATTAGAGATACCAAGGGAACATTTCATGCAAAGACGGGCACAATAAAGGACAGAAGTGGTATGGACCTAACAGAAACAGAAAATATTAAGATAAGGTGGCAAGAATACACAGAAGAATTATACAAAAAAGATTTTCATGACTCAGGTAACCACAATGATGTGATCACTCACTTAGAGCCAGACATTCTGGAATGTGAAGTCAAGTGGGCCTTAGGAAGCATCACTATGAACAAAGCCAGTGGAGGTGATGGAATTCCAGCTGGGCTATTTCAAATCCTAAAAGATGATGCTGTGAAAGTGCTGCACTCAGTATGCCAGCAAATTTGGAAAACTCAGCAGTGCCACAGGACTGGAAAAGGTCAGTTTTCATTCCAATCCCCAAAAGAGGCAATGCCAAAGAATGCTTAAACTACCGCATAACTGCACTCATCTCACACGCTAGCAAAGTAATGCTCAAAATTCTCCAAGCCAGGCTTTAACAGTACATGAACCTTGAACTTTCAGATGTTCAAGCGGTTTTAGAAAAGGCAGAGGAACCAGAGATCAAATTGCCAACATCCACTGGATCAACGAAAAGGCAAGAGAGTTCAAGAAAAACATCTACTTCTGATTTATTGACTACACCAAAGCCTTTGACTATGTGAATCACAACAAACTGTGGAAAATTCTGGAAGAGACCCCATGGACTGTGGCACGCCAGGCTTCCCTGTCCATCACCAACTCCTGGAACTTATTCAAACTCATGTCCATCAAATCAGTGATGCCAGACAACCATCTCATCCGCTATTGTCCCCTCCTCCTCCCACCTTCAATCTTTCCCAGCATCAGGTCTTTTCCAATGAGTCACTTCTTTGCATCAGGTGGCCAAAGTATTGGAGTTTCAGCTTCAGCATCAGTCCTTTCAATGAATATTCAGGACTGATTTCCTTTAGGATAGACTGGTTGGATCTCCTTGCAGTCCAAGGGACTCTCAAGAGTCTTCTCCAACACCACAGTTCAAAAGCCTCAATTCTTCGGTACTCAGCTTTCTTCACAGTCCAACTGTCACATCCATACATGACTACTGGCAAAACAATAACCTTGACTAGACAGGCTTTTGTTGGCAAAGTAATGTCTCTGCTTTTTTATATGCTGTCTATGTTGGTCATAGCTTTTCTTCCAAGGAGAAAACGTCTTTTAATTTCACGACTGCAGTCACCATCCATAGTGACTTTGGATCCCCCTCCCCCAAATAAAGTCTTTCACTATTTCCATTGTTTCCCCATCCATTTGCCATGAAGTGATAGGACTGGATGCCATGATCTTTGTTTTCCGAATGTTGAGTTTTAAGCCAATTTTTTCACTCTCCTCTTTCACTTTCATCAAGAGGCTCTTTAGTTCTTTTTTGCTTTCTGCCACAAGGGTGGTATCATCTGCATATCTGAGGTTATTGATATTTCTCCTGGCAATCTTGATTCCAGCTTGTGCTTCATTCACCCTAGCATTTCACATGATGTACTCTGCATATAAGTTAAATAAGCGGGGTGACAATATGGAGCCTTGATGTACTCCTTTCCTGATTTGGAACGAGTCAGTTGTTCCATGCCCAGTTCTGTTTCTTCTTGACCTGCAGACAGATTTCTCAAGAGACAGGTCAGGTGGTCTGGTATTCCCGTCTCTTTCAGAATTTTCCACAGTTTGTTGTGATTCACACAGTCAAAGGCTTTGGCATAGTCAAAGCAGAAGTCGATGTTTTTCTGGAACTCTCATGCTCTTTCAATGGTCCAGCAGATGTTGGCAATTTGATCTCTGGTTCCTCTGCCTTTTCTAAAACCAGCTTGAACATCTGAATTTCACGGATCACGTACTGTTAAAGCCTGGCTTGGAGAATTTTGAGCATTACTTTGCTAGCATGTGAGATGAGTGCAATTGTGCGGTAGTTTGAGCATCCTTTGGCATTGCCTTTCTTTAGGGTGGAATGAAAACAGACCTTTTCTAGTCCAAAATGGCAGAGTAGAAAGAAATGTGCTCATCTTCTCCTGCGAGAACTCCAGAATTACAACGTGCTGCTGAACAGCCATTAACAGGAGAATGTTGGATCCCACCACAAAAAGATACCTATGTCCAAGGGCAAAGGAGAAGCCCCAGCAAGACAGTAGGAAGGGCAAAATCATGTTTAGAGTCAAACCCCATACCTGCCAGAGATGCTTGGAGGGCTCAGACAAACCTTGTGCACACCAGGACCCAGAGACCCCACTGAGACTGAGCCAGAGCTGTGTTTGAGTGTCTCCTGCAGAGGTATGGATCAGCAGTGGACTGCTGCAGGGGCAGGGGCTCTGGGTGCAGCAGACCTGGGTATGGCATAAGCCCTCTTGGAGGAGGTCACCATTAATCCCACCATAGAGCTGCCAGAACTTACATAGTTTGCTCTTGGGATCAAAAATAAGTGACAAAGACATTCATAAGTTTTGCAAAGTGGGGTGAAATAAATTTTGAGGCTTACCTGTCACCCTTCTCTCAGCTCCCACAACCCTGCTGCCCTTCATGAGAAAGAAATACCAAGGCCCAGGTGGGGAATAAAAGCCAGCCTCCCAGTCACCCCCACCCCTCACCATGTGTTTTATACCAGCTCGCAGGAGCACAGACCCCACAGAACTCCCAAATCCAGGCCCTCCGGCCTGGGCCTGGCAGTCGGCCTGAATTAGAAGAGAATGCAAATCTGACTCCACCAGGAAGAAAATACAGGGAATCCTGGGAGCAGGAGCCCCTCTTCTGCATTGCTGGGAATAATTGCCACAGTTTAAGCAGCATGGATGAGCTGCCCTTGTAAAATCCCTTCTGCACTTGCCAAGCTCCTGTTTAAGCTGGAAATTCAGTTTATCGCTGTGCCCGTTCAGAAGCCTGTGGTGCAGCTAATGGGAGATTTATTTTAAGTGAAAGTGTAAGTGAGGGCGTTGGAGGGAAGACTGGAGGAGGGACCTACCAGAGGGAGTAACCACAAGTGGGGCGCATGGGTGCAAAGAGCTCCCTGAATTGCACCTCCTGGTTCAGTGTCAATCTTTTACCAATGTCCCCCAGTATCGCAGGGTTTTCCTATAGGGAAGAGATGGGAAAAATGTGATAACAGCTTCATTAGAGGCCAAGGGGCAAGATGAAAGCTTTGGGCTCCCATGACCCTTGTGGAGGCAGTTAAGTTCCCAGTGTCCCCCCTTCAGAAGAGGAATTTGGAAAGGACCAGTCCCCAGCTCCCAGAGATGACTTACAGGAATCAACCCAGGCCTATGAATTTTCCTCCAGTCCTGCCTTCTGCACTATTTCTCTCTGACTTCAGGTGAATCATTTAACCTCTCTGGAGCTCAGTGTCCTCTATGGTTAAATAAGGATAAGAATAAAGTTCATCCCCGCTCCCCTCACAGGACCATTTGAGGATGAACTGTGCCGAGTAATAGGATTAGATAAAACTTTGCTGCTAGACTTCTGCAGGAGGGAGAGGTTGCCCACAAAGGACCCCAACAGACTCAGAGCACCTGACTTGAAGCTCTCAAAGAGGCTAAACCTATGTCTCCTTCATCTCTGAAGCCCCATCATTAATTAGCTTGATGCCTAGAATAATAAGAGCTGTCCTTGCTTTTATGTTGTCTTGTGGGCCATGCCTTATTCTTAGCACTGAATGAACAATGGCACATTAAAAACCTGAAAAAAAAAAAAACATATGAGGAAGGTACATTATTTTCCTCATTTAAGAAAACTGCCCAAGTTGTCAACATAGTTGCAAGATAAGGGGTTTAGGTCCCTGCTCTTGGGTCTGGAAGGACCTGAGGCTGCTTCAGCTAATAGAATACGGCAGAAATCAGGATTATAAGCTTGAGGATGTGTCATGAAAAACAATGCAGTCTCTAGTTTGTCTTCGGGAGCATTCCTACACACAGCCTGGGCAGCACTGTAAGGAGCATGACCTCCTTGAAGCTGCCACAGTGGGACATAGTCCAGACACAGGCAGAGGCCACAGGGAGATGCTCTGGTGAGCAGTTCTGGTCAGCCCAGCCCAGCCCTGCCAGTTCCAGCCTTCAGAGGATTCTGAGAGTCTTCAGCCATAGAATCATTCTCAGCCTCCAAGTCTTCCCCTGTCAGGCCCCAGCCATCACAAAATAGAAACAGCCATCCCTGCCATGCACTTGTCTGAATTCCTGACCCTCGGAATCCATGACAGAGGAAAGCACTTGTTTAAAGCCACTACATTTGGGGGTAATTTCTTATATAGCAAGAGTAACTGAGACAGAAAGTAAAGACAGATTTAAGCCTATGGCCATGAGACTCAGAGTTTGAGAAGCCAAGATGCCCTGGCATGTGAGCTCAGGACTCACACTCTTAACCACAGATACTTCTGTTTCACCAAAGTGTTTGTGACCATGTATGTCCAAAGAATGGATGAAAGAGAGTTCTGGTTAATAAAATTCACTATTAAAAACAATAGCAATTTTTTATTGATTTTTGCAAATATACAAACATTTAAATTCTATACTATTTAAATGTATTTGTTTATGCAATTCAACCAAAAAGAATTATTTATTACAGCTATCCTCAGATAACACCTCATAGGTAATAATTATGCTTTAAGAAACTCGAAACAATAATAAAATACACGAACTCTACATGATACAGCCGCATAAAGAGGGACAAAAGAGTTCACAGATTAGCATGCCAAGGTCAGCCCAGGGTTTAAACACAAATCCAAAATTCTCTCAGATAACGAGTGGCTTTTCTTCTCAAGTAAAATTCAGCAAAAATCTCTTCTATTTTTAATATCCTAGAATCCCTACCCTATCATACACTATAGTGTGGAGCATCATAGTACAAGCCAACCAACCACATCCAACAGTTGTGGAATCAGGAGTAAGCCCCATACTCACATGAGTCAACCATATTATTGAGAATGCTGACAGAGAGAACAATCCTCCCCACACTCCAGTTTAGCAGCAAATAACAATACATTCCTATAATTTGAAGAGGAAATAAAAAGCTTCCCTACCTCCTTCAGTTTCACAGCCCACTGAGATCCATGATTTTTTAACTTCCCATGAATAAGTGGGAGAATCCATATCACAATGTTGGCACTGGTTTCCCTGAAATTCAAATTTATTGGACATCCTGTTTTTTTTTGCTAAATCTGACAACTCTGCTGGGAAGTTTTTATGTGTTAAGCCTTAAACATGTGCTTATCACTGCCAATAACCTTCCGTTCATCCGAATTCGATCACGTGACTCCACCTGGATGCAAAGGAAGAGAAGCCCCAGCTGGGCAGCTTCTTTCCAGCAAAAACTCTACACCTGCTGTTTTATGTTGCTCTAAAGCATAACTGGGCTTCCCTAGTAGCTCAGCCGGTAAAGAATCGGCCTGCAATGCAGGAGACCCCAGTTTAATTCCTGAGTCGAGAAGTTCCCCTGGAGAAGGGATAGGGTACTCACTCTACTATGCTTGGGCTTCCCTGGTGGCTCAAATGGTAAAGAATCCATCTGCAATGCAGTAGATCTGGGTTTGATTCCTGGGTTGGGAAGATCTCCTGAAGGAGGCCATGGCAACCCACTCCAGTATTCTCGCCTGGAGAATCCGTATGGACGGAGGAGTCTGGCGGGCTACAGTCCATGGGAACACAAAGAGTTGGACACAACAGAGTGACTAACCATGGCACAGCACAGAGCATAAACAGCCACTTACACCACTGTACAGTATTAGTGTCAACCTGGCTGACTCAAAGGGAAAATAAGTAGTATTTTAAGGTACCTTTTTTTCCAATAATCTCAAAGACTTGGCATTTTTAAACATAAGTGTACTGAGGCTGGAACTGAGGAAAACAGGCATTTTATCCCATTCTAAGGTCAAGGAAACGGAGCTTTATTGTATCAGGACAGTTTGCCTACCCAATGGAGGAAAACATCAGGATCTGATTTTTTCTAAAAATTGGTTCTTTTTTATTTGCCAAATTAAATTAAATGTTAAATCACATACTTGCCTCTATTTACGTATTAAATTCTCATTCGAAAGACTCCAGAATGTCATTTTGACTCAACAAAATGGATTGTTCTCTGCAGTAATCCTGGAGTCCTAGTGTTCTTTTCTTTTTTTCCTTCATATTTTTGTATTGAAAGGTTGTTGATGTACAATATTATGTTACAAGGGCACATTATAGTCATTCACAATTTTTAATGGTTATACTCCATTTATCGTCATTATAAAATATTGGCTATATATATATATATATTGTACAACACATCCTTGTAGCTTCCCTTATATTATTTGGATTGACAACCAGGCAATATACTAAGAAATAAGATGAATTCTCATTTTGCTAATCAAAAGTCAAAATTCACTGCTGCAGGATAAACTGCCTGGTTTTCTTCTTTGCTCTGAAGGCCATAGCGGGACTAAACCATTACGATGTGCAAACCACATGAGCTACTACGGGCTAGCCCTCCAAGAAAGAGAAAAGGTATAATGTCTGAAAGCTAATACGGAGTTGGGGATGGATGGGCCAGACTACAAGATGAATGGAAAGCAGTGTGGTCGGTAGAGTGTTCGAATTTTTTTTTTTTTTCAAAAGGAATTTTTTACCCCAGGCCAGAAGCCTTTGTGTCAGGGAGACTGTCTCATTTCTCTGCTCAAAGGCTGTCAGAGATGACTGAGATTTGAGAGCAGTTTCTGATGTTGACGAGGTCAAGGGAGGCAGCACTGCCAACCATCAGTCACTGCGTCAGCAGTGAGCCGCAGAGACACGTGAGCCCCACAGTGGAACCTGGAAAGCTATTTTCTCCGGAGGAACAGAGGCGGGGGGTGGGGGTAGGGGTGGGGGGGTGAGGTGCGGGGGAGGTGCAGATGAGAGGGAGAGAGGAAAGGCACAGGTCAAACGGTCACCGTGAAGTTTACCACATTAGTATTCAGCCAGAATCAGAGAAACTTTCTCAGTCCCAGCTGGGAGTGTTCTGAAGGAAGAAGTTGACTAGAGGCAAAAATCGTATTAATATTACTGCACTTAATCAATATATAAAACCCTCCAATGTACTTTTGAGAGGCTGCTCAAGAAAGTTAGGACCTGCAGTGATTCTGATTCCACCTGATTGTGTTTGCAAACAGTGCAGGTCAGGGGCATTCAGACTGTGGGAATGAAGGGCTGGCACTGTGGTCCCTGCCTCGGGAATCAACTGGGGTTTGCATAAAGCTGGTCAGGCCACAGCTCAGTCACCCTTCTTTTCAAAATCAGGCACTAGCTCAATGGAAGCAAGTCTCAGTGGACAGGACCATGCTCTGCTCTGGGAAGGATGGACCAATGGAAGCTATCATATGTCATCTCTGTAGGTCAACCCCCTAGAATGGGCCAGCCCTGGGCCAGCAGGTTGGAAGCTTTAAAGCCAGAAGTGTATCTTGAAGTCCTACAAGGAAATGTGAGCATTTTCCAGATGTCTATGCCTGTTTGGAATCATATGAAAAAAATGCATCTCAAACCCAGTGACTTGTCCAAATATCTTTACATCTTTTCTGAAACTTCAAAGGCTACATAAACTAACAGGTCATAGAGAATCCATAAAGATATAGAGAAAAGATATCTTTCTATTGGCAATCCACAGAAGCACTCCTCGGTTTGGAGGATATTTCTCCAGTTCCATTAATTTAGTTGAGTGGTTCTCTATTGGGAGAAGATATTTTGAGATTCTGGAGATAATTGTGGTTTTCACAACTAGGGGATATTTCCTAGTATTGCTAAATATCCTTTAAGGCTTAGGTCTGTTTCCAAAACCAGGAATCATTTTCCTCAAAATGTCCATTGTGGTAAGGCTGAGAAACCATCACTAATTAAAATATTAGGGTACTCTGGCTATCAGACATGGGAAAAGCCTCTCAAAAGATCTCACTCACTATCCTAAGATCATTTTCTAGGGCTCATAAACATTTGGATTATTATTCACCCCTTCTTTCATTATTTTTTCTATTCCTCATTTTTCTGTCTGTAATTATAAAAATTAAACTATTTTTATTCAGCCTTGAGAGTGTACATTTCCATGAGCCTGTCATAATAAATGGGTTTGTCTCTCTTTACCCTCATAAAAATGCTAACCAAGTCTGAGTTGATCAATGGGATAATTTGATATATGTGAGTTTGTCAGACCCTTTGGAGTTGGGCCAGCAGGACCTCAAAGAGATCTATCTTCTAGGATCCTTGTACTTAGAATGAGAGCCTGTAAAAAGCCAGTTGACCTCTCCCTACCCTCATCCTTGGAACGAGTAAAGGGCATGGAGTGCAATTCAGAAAGTTTTCCATTTTTTCTATCTTGCATTTTGTTCCTGGTAGCCCACATTAGCCTTTTGAGGCTTTACATTCAAGTCCTCTTGTATGAAAAAACCTCTTGGACATCCTTTCCAGCTTCACTGCTTTCAGTGTTTCATCTGTGTTTCTTCTGATAGGTCTTCCAAGTGGAAATTCATTTTCTCTCTGCCAGCCCATTGGTCTCATTTCTTTCTTGTTCCCTTCAATCTGCAATGCTTCTGAATTTGGTAGCATCTGCACATTTCATGACTGTGTTCCTAGTTCTCTCGACTGGATCATAAATAAAAACCTTAAGTAGCATCAATCCTGGCTCATCTGGTCCCCTGTGGCACTTCACCAGGCACCTTGCCCAACTGTCATTTGTCTTGACTTTGCCTCCAGTTTCCTGGCTGAAGTCCTTCATTGCTTAAAAGGCAATGTAGTTTCTGTTAGTGATGTTGTCATCATCTTCAAAATTAACTATATTTCCGAATACTTCAATTGTCTTTTCTTTGAGGGCCAAGAGCTGCAGTATTCTCTCTCCCAACATCCTAAGTAAGCTTCAAGTGGTCTCCAGGGTAAATCTTCAAATACTATCACTTAAAAAACCTAAATCAGAGATGGATAAATTGTCAGTGCATCCTGTTTTGTTCTTATTTTGACATCATGGAAAGTGACTATTTGGTTCATGGGGAAAATGAACTTTATTCCTAATTCCATTCACTTTCTTCCACCTGTCAGTCAAACTCCACAACTCCGATCCTTGTCTCTTCTTTCTGTGAGAATCACTGAGATACATCTGAAGAATGTACCATGGCCATCCAGTGCTCCATGCGACTTGGTTTATCCCATCCGTGCTCCAAGAAGACACCGGATGGGATAAACCAAGCTGCGCTTCATAGGGAGCCTCCCCAAGCCACTCTTGCCCTGGAGGCAAACATGCCAATTCTCCCATTTCCTTTTGAAGACTGGTTGCCTCCAAACCAGTTTCAGAGAGGCAGAACATTTTATGATGACAATTCCTGCAATGACGTTTTGAGATCTTGGAGGATGGCTTGAGAGGTGGACCGCTGATGCATTTCCTGCAAAACAGAACTCTGCCGTAGAAATCCATGCCAGTTTTCTAGGTTAAATCATTCATTCAACAAGTTTTAATTTCAGATTCAGACTACTTTATATGTTGAGTGAACAAGAGGAAAATTCCTGCTTCCAAGGAGCCTCAAATTAAAGTGGTGCAAAATAAGTGAACAAATAAGAAAATGCTGGTGTGTTGTCAGGTGGTGATAAGTACTACATTGAGAAAAATAGTGCAAGGAAGCGAGAACAACATGTGAGGGGACAAAGTGACTATTTTAGGCAGGGTGATGAGGGAAGGCTTCTTTGAAGAGCAGCTTTCCACAGGGATCTGAATGGAAAGAAGCAGTCAATCTGGTGAAGATATGGGGGAAATGTCTCCTACCTGTGAAGTTTAGGCAAGAGCCAACAGTGAACCTATTACGGCCAGAGAACAGAGGTAGCTGGAACAGAGAAAGAGAACAAGATCAGAGAGACATGGATGGAGGTTGGGTCACAGAGAGCCTGGTGGAAAGCGCTGTGAAGCGGTGTGTATTAGTTTAATACACACCATTTAATAACTGTGGACATGAGTGATGGGTATGTCAGGATAATGACACTTCAGTTTTTACACATGTTGAAAATTTCCAACATTAAAATTAGAAAAGCAACTTAAGAAGTCCAAAGTATATATAAACTATAAAACAAACGCTATTTATACTCACTATAGAAATCTGGAAAACACAAAAATGTGTTAAAATAATTTTACAGAATTGCTTATAATGTTGCCTGGTAGTTCTCTGTTATACCAAGTACCAAGTGCTAGAGGGGCTGGCTGCCTGGGGACTGTTTTTCTAAGTTCTTTCTTTAAATTTATTAATACATTTGAGGCTTCCCAGGTAGCACTTGTGGTAAAGAACCTGCTTGCCAATGCAGGAGACATAGGTTCAATCCCTGGGTCAGGAAGATACCCTAGAGAAGGAAATGGCAATTCACTCCAGTATCTTTGCCTGAAAAATCCCATGGACAGAGGAGCCTGGTGGGCTATACAGTTCATGGGGATGCAAAGAGTTGGACACAACTGAGCTATTGAGCACTCACACAGAACACAGTTGATGTATAATGGTGTGTTAATTTATGCAGTAGAGCAGAGTGACTCAGTTATACATATATGCATATTATTTTTTCATATTCTTTTCCATTATGATTTATCATAGGATACTGAATATAGTTCCCTGTGCTATACAGTAAGATCTTACTGTTTATCCTTTCTATATATAATAGCTTATATCTGCTAAACCCAACCTCCCACTCCATCCCTCCTCTGAACCTTCCCCTCCAGGGCTGTGTTTTAATCTGAGTGTACTAAATTGAAATGAAGAACTTCTGTGAAGTTTGAAGAATCTGATCTTTGAAAACATTTTTCCTTAGGTCTCTGCATGTTCTCATATCTCCAGGTCAAAACAGAAGCACAACTTAAGAAACACATTTTCTTTTTTTCTAAAACTGTATTTCAGTAAGTACCTGGAAACCACCAAATCTGGGTTCAGGTGTACAGACCAAGTGTTTCAATGTAAGATGAGCTTCCATAAAAATACCTGGTTTGGGGCTTTCATTGTAGGGTCCTTGCTTCACTAGGACCTTCCTCCCTCTCCTCTTCTACCAGGTACGCTAATACCATCAGTAATTGTCTCTTCTAGGGGCTTGGCACTTACCCTCTTCTAGAGAACATACTCAGAGAAGGCAACGGCACCCCACTCCAGTACTCTTGCCTGGAAAATCCCATGGATGGAGGAGCCTAGTAGGCTGCAGTCCATGGGGTTGCGAAGAGTCGGACACGACTGAGCGACTTCACTTTCACTTTTCACTTTCATGCATTGGAAAAGGAAATGGCAACCCACTCCAGTGTTCTTGCCTGGAGAATCCCAGGGACGGCGGAGCCTAGTGGGCTGCCATCTATGGGGTCACACAGAGTCGGACACGACTGAAGCGACTTAGCAGCAGCAGCGGAGAACATACATGCCAAAATTTTTTTAAAAAATTGAGAGGGGGTACACAAAACTTCACAACACACACAGTCATTTAGGATTGCTACCCCAAATAAGCTGGAAAAGTCAGCTGCAGTGATGGGCGCAAGCCTGGCTGAGCTTTCACCAGGAAAATGCAAGTGTGTCTTTCCACATTTAAATGCCATCATAATGAGCTCACAGATGGATCCCGGAGTCCTTCCTGCATCTTTCTGGCCATGCCTCTGCTTCAAACAGCCACGCACTTGTTCCTTAGACCCAAGACAATTTCCTCATTCTAAATAAGATTTTGCTCTTCAGTAAGATAATTTTTCCTTACTATGGCTTTAGATTTTTTTTTTTACATCCATAATCAGTTTTCAGGGAAAGCTGGGGTTTATTTTTCCCCTGCATTCGGAAGAGATTTATATTAGGTATTAAAGACAAACGTGGACATTTTTATTTTTTATTTCCTTAAGCAAGCAAGCAAGAGAAATCCAACAACAACTTGGAGTAGATTTACAGTTAGTTCTTCCATCCTTTCTCTTGCCCTGGAGCCTGATGGGGCTTGAGTGTCCTTGGAGGAATGGCGGAGGGAAATGCTAGGGGCCAATTGCTGATTTTATCATTCAAACACAAAATTTGTTACACCACTTTATCGGTCACAGGGAAAGCAATTATATTGTGGTTCAATTTTCCACTCAATGGCTGTACTGGGGATCAAAGTCAGTTTTTATGATGGGAAAAAATGTTTTGCTATTTTATTTGTTACTTAAAATAAAGAAGTACCGTTATTATAATGCTTTCTGAGGTTTTTCCTACCCCCAACCTCTACTCCTACATGAGATACAGTGGATTATTTTGGCTTTCTCCTTCTCTTTGATTAAATAATCAGTTCTCTTCCCATCCTCGAAAGAGTATTTCACTGTAGAAATGAAATTGGCACGGTTTAAGGCAACATAGCATTAGGACTCTAATCATAACCACGAAGGGCAAAACCTGCCCTGTGCTATTTATTCTATTCTAGACGAGTACTTTCTCAAAAGAATCAAGCATTGTAACGGTTTCTGTGTGCATGCATGTATTGTTATGTGTTGCTCTATGCTCGTGTTTACTGCTCCTTGTCTTTCGTGCGAAATAATAAGCATATCTTTCAGTTGTATTTAAAACTCCTTTTTCGCTATAGAAAAACACAGTTCAGTGGGATTAGGTGTGGAGGAAGATTCATATGGAATTCTTAGTAGAAATCATACATTTTAATTCAACAATAAAATAGGATATTTTCTTTTTATAATCTTTTTCTCTGATTGTCTTTCTTCTTATTGAAGAAATCCAGTGAGTAAAATTTAAACTATCAAAACCAAAAGAGGTTATAATTTTTCTAGGGCTCTAACCTCAGGGCTAGTTGATTAGTAACCTTTCTGTTTAAAAGTTCCAGTTTTAAAGCCAGAAATCCAATGATGGGAACCCCAAACAACTGTGCTATGGGGTTGAAGTTCGTAATACGAATGGATAGCTAAGAGAAAACTAATATTTTTATTGAACACTTATTCACATTTATTGAGAAACAGAGACAAGTGACAGATATTTCCCTCTTTCAGGCTATATCAAGTTCACCCTCACATTGCTCCTTGGTTTCAGCTTTTACAATTTGATTGCCATCATCTTTATTTCTCCTGGTCTCCTGCTAACTGCCTCCAGGCTCAAGAGTCTTACAACATATCCCCTGAATCCAGGAACAGAGAATTCTGGAATCTGCTGTAGGTGAATAGCTACGGCAGTAACTGAGTGATGGTCTAGCTACCACGGGACACCCTTGTCCTCGCTGTGCTGCTTTGGGCTATGGCAGGGAGATGCGTGCGAGGCCCCATAAAAGTCTGCATGGGAAGCAGCGAGCCAGCCTGAGGGCAACAGCACCACGGGCTGGCTGGGTTCTGCCTCCCTTGCTTCCTTTCTGCTCATCCTTGGAGCTGTTTGTCTGGGTTTTTGATGAGGATTAGGGTGAGCGCTAACTTTGAAAATAGGAGAGTTTCTCTCAGCAGTAGATTTGCCCACTTTTGTGAATTTAAAGGGCTTTTATATAATGTTGAGCTATATGACTTGGAGCAATAATCTGAGGGTCAAAAAAAGGCAAATGTGCACCAGAGAAAGATTTCTGACAACTACAGCTTCTGTTTATTGAAGGTCTAGTATGTGCTAGGTTTTGTATATACATGACGTATCACATCCTTGAAGCAACTCTGCAAAGCACAAATTATGACTCTCATTTTTTAGGATGAGAAAATTTAGAACCTAAAATCTACTTAAACTATTCTTTTGACTATTCCCCAAATTACCCTTAGAACAAGTGCTTACTATATGGTAAAGAGTATGCGGATAACAACATTAACATTCCAAATACAACAAGGCTCCTTATTTAATCTTCTACATCATTTTCCAAAATTTTAAGCTTTTTTTTACCTTTATATACACCAAACTTTCTTAAGCACAAAGACCTCTAATTAAATAATTTGACCTAAAGTTTAACTTGTTTTGGCAAGGCAGACTAATGTAACTTTAGCTTGTCCATAGAAGTATTACTGCTTAGATAGTGTTCTGAAGTGAAAATACCATACATTACATCTTAATAAATGTATTAAAAGCTGGCAATTAGTTTACTATTATTTCAATTTGTACTGGGATGAAATTACAGTTTTATTCTATTAAACAAAATACATCTTTTTCAATGTAGTGACCGGCAAAGTGACTAAGTACTGTTCATTAAAATATTACTTTGATTTAGATGTTTAGATGTCAAAATAACTAGACCAACTGTTTTTCCTTCCTGTTATTTTAATGAGCTTATTGCTGGGTCCTATTCATCTTGTGATAATCCAGTCAATCAATTAATAATTTACCTATAAATGGTCAGCTCAAGCCAGAGGCAAAACAACCTGATTTTGGATAGGACACTGAAAAAAGTAACTGGAATGGGAATAAGTAGCTTAAATACCTAGTTTTTAAAAACAAGATTATCTAAATGAAATATGGCAAATATAATCCTAACTATTGCTCTATGTTCCCAATGGGTTGTCTCTACATATAGATTAGCTGGTTGCCATGACACCAAGTTCCTAATTTAGTTTAATATGAGATTGTAAATGAGGCTAGTTCTCTTTACTGTGATGCTATGATGTATTTTAAATAACATTTTTAAACTTTGAATTGTGAACCAAATTTTTAAGTGGTCTTTTTAAGATGTTCCTTCCAATTTTATATAATTATATATTAACTTTGACATATAAAAGCTCCAATTCTAGTAAAAACACAAAACTGAATACCTTGCAAACCATTTAATTTCCCTCCCAATTAAGCTTAATATGCAAATTCCAAATTTAGAAAGTAACTGAAGGGAGCTAGTAATGATTATTATTTCTTAAGAATTTTTCACTTTACCTACAAGATAATGGATTTTTTAAAATTCCAAATTGTTCGTACTCATTTATTTTGGCACTTACTCTATTTGCATTTTTATTATCAGCTCACCTGTTTTTATTTCTTACTATGGAATGCCCTTTTAAAGGGCAAGATTCATGATTTTCTTATTCTTTCTTACTACACTGCTTAACACATAAGGAACTAAAATATTTGTATAACAGTGAAGCAATTAGCTAAATATTATTTGAAACAAATTTTCAGAAACACATACATATATGTGCACATAGCTGTTTCTTTTTCTTAACTCCTGTACCTCTCAGATGCATTAAGATCTGTTTACAAGTTAGTTCTCACCTTTTCTAAAAGTCTCTTTGCTTCTTGTACATAACACATAGAATACTTTTTCATAAAGAAAATATTATGGAGCTAAATTCTTTTCCTCTGAAAGAAATGTCCATAGAATCACAGAAAGAATGCACTGAGCCAAACATTTTCTTCTACAGTGAAAATCCTCTTTTTCTGTCTTTTTCCTTTGAAACCACAAAGAAGTAAAAGAAAGCAAATAAATATTTTACCCCCACCCAATGCTAAGTCCTACAATCCCAAACTTTTATTTACAAACACTGGATTTCAAATAGCATCATCGGTCAATAAGGCTGCCATTTCAAGCTTAAAAGCATAGCTGATGAGAGACATAATGATTGATTAAAATATCCTAAGGGTATAAAAACTAAAGTGGAAAGAGAATTATTTAGGCATAGCTAAAGCATAGCTAAAGAGAGATATAACTGGATGGAGAAACTCTGTTAAAAAAGAAGACTCTCAGAGAAAAAAAATCAGTATATAAAAAATCCCTCAGATTTTCTTAACAGTCTATTGGGCTGTGGAAGTGGCTCTAATGGAAAGTAGCAGGAAAAAGCCAGGAGTGCTTAAAATTAGACCAAAAACTACCAAGGACAAAATAAGGATAAGGACAACCTTACGCAGGTAGGAGGTATATAAAAGCAATGAAATAAACTCTCCTATGTGTAAGCATCTTATCTGAAGAAATTAAATCCTGGTTTTTCTTCTAAGTTGATTTTCCAAGAAACTATGCTAAGTAGAGCACCGATGAATAATTTCTAACAGCCTTTGAAGTAAAATCCTAAATTTCATCCACAAAGTTAATAATTATTTATGTACAAACACCTTCTAAAATTGATATTCTATTTTATCTTAAAATCTTATATTCTCTGTTCTAAATAACTAAATAAAAGTCAAGTTCTTTGGACTTTTCTTCCCTAAACCTATTTCCCTCCATATATAATCCTACTTAATGTAACAGAAAGATGAAGATCAATGTTTTTCCTCCCCAGCTATAAAAGTGCCAAGATTCTTCAGTCTGATAAATTTAAATGAGTTGAAGGCATCTCCCACATGGGAATCTGTAGCTCTGGCTCATGGTGGGAGATAAATTTTTCAGTAAACCTGCACATAGGGTAAAGAACAGAAACCTCCCTAATTTTTTTCCCTCCCTTTATCGTTTATTTCAATTGAAGGATAAATAAGCAATAATTTTCTTTTTCATTTGAATATCCAAAAGACAGTATTTCAGATAAAACCAAGAAGATTCTAGACAATCTAGAAATTTCTGAATGTAAGCAAAGAGATGTTATTCTGCCTTATGCCAAGAAGGTTGTTTCCTTGATTGTAATGGCATCCAGTTTATTTACAGCATGTATCATAAACAGATAAACAGCAAATACTACCTTTATAATCTTAACTTATGTGTGTGTATATATATATATGTATCCCATATATATGTGATGGAAGTGCTTAGCAAGGGTGATCCATGAAATTGCTAGGTTAATACTGGGGCCATATTCCTCCAAGGGCTCATTCCTTCTCTTGACTTGAATGATGAGAGGTTAGGGCTGTTTGCCACTCTTTGATCCTCTGCAATTAAGGTTTTTACTGCCCTTAACTTTTAACTTCTTTCTGGTTTCATTATGTATTTACTCTTGGTCCATTCCTTGCTAAGCAACAATGGATTCCAAATCCAGTAAATAATTCAAAATAAAGGATGATGCTGTGTCCTGGGGAAAAATCAGCTTATTTGTTGGACTGGTCTGACAAATCTGTATTCAGTAGAGTATTTTAAAAAATCAACTAATATTCAGTTGAAACCATGATATGAATGGTGTATGTGAATTCAAACCTCGAGACTGTTAGGGTGGCATTTTAACACCTTCTCAAAAGCATCCTAGGTTTGAAATTAAGTCTAAATTGAACATTTTGAGAACAAATCTGGCCAATTCAATTTATTCTTTATGTGACCTTGGGCAAGTTATTTAACTTTCCTAATCCTCAGTTTCTTCATCCACAGGGTACATGTGTATGGCAAGAGAATGCATTCAAATAGGAAATGAAACATAATAATATATATATTTCAAGAACTTAGTGAGCCCTGGATGAACTATGTGGCTGGACACAATATTTTCTCAAGGAATGATATTGTGCGGTATTTATATTAAGTAATTTTTCAATTTATGGTACTAAACACATACTTGTGAAACATTTATTATCTGCTGAATCTTGTATCTCAAAGTGTGATCCAAGGACATTTGGGTGTTGCAAAGACCCTTTTAGAGTACTGTCAGAGTCAAATTTATTTTTGTAATAACACTTAAACTGCTTTTTTCAAAAACTTTCGTTCTCTCACAAGTGTACAGTAGAGTTCTCCAGATTTTATACAACTTGTGAGAACCAACAGCTGAATACAGAAGTGGACCTTAAAAGAGATTTACAAGATTGTGAAGAGGTCTTGAGAGAAATAAAGCTTAATAATCACTGTGTTAAACTATATTGGTTCATTTTAGGTGGCTGTGTCCTGAGATGGACTTCCCCATGAGCTGAAATTACTCACCTAGTAATTGATACAACCTTGCAGAGGAAAAATAGGCATGCTTAACAAAACTAGGAAATTACTCACGATCAGTTCAGTTCAGTTCAGGCGCTCAGTCATGTCCAGTTCTTTGTGACCCCTTGGACTGCAGCATGACAGTCCTCCCTGTCCATCACCAAGTCCTGGAGTTTACTCAAACTCATGTCCATTGAGATGGTGAGGCCATCCAACCATCTCATCCTCTATTGTCCCCTTCTCCTCCCCACCTTCAATCTTCCCGGCATCAGGGTCTTTTCAAGCGAGTCAGTTCTTCACATCAGGTGGCCAAAGTATTGGAGTTTCCGCTTCAACATCTGTCCTTCCAATGAATATTCAGGACTGATTTCCTTTAGGATGGACTGCTTGGATCTCCTTGCAGTCCAAGGGACTCTCAAGAGTCTTCTCCAACACCACAGTTCAAAAGCATCGATTCTTTGATGCTCAGTTTTCTTTATAGTCCAACTCTCACATCCATACCTGACTACTGGAAAAACCATAGCTTTGACTAGACGGACCTTGGTTGGCAAAGTAATGTCTCTGCTTTTTACTATGCTGTCTATGTCGGTCGTAGCTTTTCTTCCAAGAAGTAAGCATTTTTCAATTTCATGGCCACAGTCACCATCTGCAGTGATTTTGGAGCCGTGCAAATAAAGTCTCTCACTGTTTCCATTGTTTCCCCATCTATTTGCCATGAAGTGATGGGACCAAATGCCATGATCTTAGTTTTTTGAATGTTGAGTTTCAAGCCAACTTTTCCACTCTCCTCTCACTTTCATCAAGAGGCTCTTTAGTTCCTCTTCGCTTTCTGCCATAAGGGTGGTGTCATCTGCATATCTGAGGTTATTACTCATGATACAACCTCCCAAATATAAAAATACACATGCAAAAGGTTACTAATTGCATCACTGTTTTAAATGGTGTGATGTGGTTAACAACCTAAATGCTCAAATATAGAAGAGAGTAGAAACAACTACAGTCCCTTCACACAATGGAGTACCATGCAACTGCATTTAAAAAATACATTGAAAAATAGAATAAAAGAATGAATAAGAGCTCAATAAACTGATATGATGTGATTTCTAAGGGTAAAGTGAAAAACGATCAAAGAACAAGAGTATCTATTCTCTGTCTTTTGTTCAAGATAGTTCAGCTTAGTAAAAAGCTAAGCAATTCTTGAACCTGCTAAGCCAAACAGTCACACTTCAAGAAGACATCGCTCCAGGATTTTCAATTTTTTTCTCAAATTTTATATAACTAATATTTTCTCTTTAATTTTGAGAAATCTTGTCCCTAATTGCTAACTAAACAGTATGAACATACTAGGGGAAATCATGTAAAAGCCAATATGATTTGCTCAGTATATTGTTATTACTTCATTTTACCAACAGCACATAAACCAAAAAAAAAAAAAAAACCAAATTGCATTGCCACAGAACAGATTGCTTTGCTAAGAATTTTCACTTTTCTAAGGCAATGAGTTTCCCTAAGCACAAAAAAGTGAGTTAGAAGCCCAGCTTTGTCACTTGCTAGTCATGTGGCCATGGGCTCATAATATAATCTTTCTGAGCCTCACTTTTTTATATGTAAAAATTAGGATACTAACAATGGTTATTCATATTTACTAAATGAGATAATGCATGAAATTCCCAGCACACACTCAATAAATGTGCCTATTATTACTGTCTTCATTAGCTTTGTGCCCTTACTTTGGGACCCGACAGCAGTGAACACTTTGTCTATGTCACATACACACACACAAATGAACAGAGGCACAAAAAAGTTTGCCCAAGATTACCCAGTCTTATATTTCATGGCTTCCTCTCCTTTTTCCCTTCCAAAATATGAATTTGGGAGAAACACAATTCAGCCCATGAAAGATAATTTTTTTAAAATTATTATCATTGTTACCATCCTTCTTCACTTATATATCATAGTCATCCTTCTTATGCATCTTGTCTGTCAGCCAGCAATCCACTGCAGGCATAAATGGAACAATCCATAACTATAAAAACAACCTTAAACTGTATAATGATCAAACAAATATGCTAGCCTATAGTGAGTAGTTAGATGATAAAACAGCTGAGTGTGTACATCAAATTCTTGTTCTGACCTTGGAGACTTTGCTCATAAAGTTCCTTCCACCTAGAATGTCCTGCTCCCCATTTTTCAAATCCATCTTGAGTTCTTAAGTACCCCTTCAGCCTTTATCGTGTCACCAGAACCAAATGAGCTTTCATAGTTCATTGGTTTATAGAGGACTTGAGTATATCGATTTGCAATGTTCTTCAGTTATTTTTGATGTGCACATAGTTTATACAGCAAGTTTTTAAGTGAGAGCCATCTTTTATTCCTCTAATGTAGCCCCCCCCCACAGCATCTAGGAGTATGTGTCATGTATCATCAGTTACCTACAAACTCTTATCAAACTGAATTGATATGCACCTTCTCACTCTATTTTGTAAAGATATTTCAAACATAAGGGATCAAGTATTATATAGCGGTGCTGTAATATTTATAAAATATCACCCCTGAGACTTTATGACAAGGAATTTATGAATTAGATTACACAAATTATGCCATCTTATAATTTTGTCTATTAACCTCAAGGGGATGTTATCAGTTGTGGAAATTTTTTGACAGGTTGTCATATTTCAATCCAAGTTATAACACATTCTGACACCCCCAAAATCTTGATTTAATGTGCCGGAAATAAACAGTGACTGTCACTGATGGTTTTGTCTGTTCTGAACTAAATTCATTCCTCAGGGTCAGAACACTACACCTCAGCAATGAGATTTCAACATTGGTTCTGATCCAGGTCAATGAATACGATATCACGCACCCAAGCTTTACATAGAAATAATAAATGGATTTGGTTTTGTCCTCTAGCTACCAGGTTCTTTTCCACCTCTACCTCCCAGTAGTTTAAGAAAAAATAAAATAAAAACAACTGAAAAATTCTAGATAGAATTGGGAAGGAATAATTTCTTAATCAAAACCTAATTCTCCTTGTAAATCAGGCATCAGCCTAGGGTGCAAAACAAAACAACAATAATAAAATCATAAGCTGTGCTGTATGGTTTTATTTATATTCATATAAACTGAAGATCAACTAGTCATTTAGAAAACTTTGACTCAACTAAAGTATACTTTATGTGGTAAACAGAATAATGGCTCCCATAGACATCTATAACCTAATCCCAAGAACCTGTGAATCTGCAGGTATAATTAATTGAAGGGTCTTAAGATAATTCTATCCAGTACAGCATTCTTGCCTGGAGAATCCCATGGATTGAGGAGCCTGGCAGGCTACAGTCCATAGGGTCACAAAGAGTTGGACACAGCTGAAGCAATTCAATATGCAAAGGTGCAAGATAATCCTAGATTATCCAGATGGGCTGAGTGTAGTTACAACTGGTGAAAGAGGGATGCAGAAGAGTGATATGAGTCAGAGAGGGATACGACTGTGGAAGACTGGTCAGAAAGATGCTACAGTGCTCCTCTGGAGATGGAGAAACAGGGTTATGAATAAAGGAATGGCAGCCTCTTTGAAGCTGAGAAAGGCAAGGAAAATGGTTCTCCCGTAAAGTCTCAATATGTAGAAGAGCTCCGTAACCACCATGATTTTAGCCAAGTGAGATTCATGCTGGACTTCAAATATTCAGAGCTATAAATAATACATTTGTATTGTGTTAAGCAACAAATTCAGAGAAGGCAATGGCAACCCACTCCAGTACTCTTGCCTGGAAAATCCCATGGATGGAGGAGCCTGGTAGGCTGCAGTCCATGGGGTCACGAAGTCGGGCACGACCGAACGACTTCACTTTCACTTTTCACTTTCATGCATTGGAGAAGAAAATGGCAACCCACTCCAGTATTCTTGCCTGGAGAATCCCAGGGATGGGGGAGCCTGGTGGGCTGCCATCTGTGGGGTCACACAGAGTCGGACACGACTGAAGCGACTTAGCAGCTTAGCAAGCAACAAATTTTGTGATAATGTGTTACAGCACCAATAGAACACTGATACACAACTCTACTTGCATGAAATGTCATCTCTATGATGGCATTATCTTTGATTTATTTGCTGCTCCTTTACAACTCCTAGAATGGTGCTGGAGCTATAGTACACACTTAGTACATGTCCTTCAAATAAAACACTGATGCAATTAGGAAAGTTATGACCAACCTAGATAGCACATTCAAAAGCAGAGACATTACTTTGCCAACGAAGGTCCATCTAGTCAAGGCTATGGTTTTTCCAATAGTCATGTATGGATGTGAGAGTTGGACTGTGAAGAAAGCTGAGGGCCAAAGAATTGATGCTTTTGAACTGTGGTGTTGGAGAAGACTCTTGAGAGTCCCTTGGACTGCAAAGAGATCCAACCAATACATTCTAAAGGAAATCAGTCCTGGGTGTTCTTTGGAAGGAATGATGCTGAAGCTGAAACTCCAATACTTCGGCCACCTCATGTGAAGAGTTGACCCATTGGAAAAGACTCTGATGCTGGGAGGGATTGGGGTCAGGAGGAAAAGGCGACGACAGAGGATGAGATGGCTGGATGGCATCACTGACTCGATGGACATGAGTCTGAATGAACTCCGGGAGTTGGTGATGGACAGGGAGGCCTGGCATGCTGCAGTTCATGGGGTTGCAAAGAGTTGGACATGACTGAGTGACTGAACTGAACTGAACTTTTATATTTTACCAAAACAGTTCCAGTATATTATCTACCTTCACTCTCACACCAATTAATTCCTTTCATTTAGGTGTCATTAACATCTCTTGAATTTTACAAAGAGGAAATATTTAATAATTTCTTCAACATTATCTAGTTGTTAAAAGGTATGGTCAAGGCTCCAGATAAAGTCATTTGATTGTCAATACAGTGATCCTCTCACTGTAGGACTATCAGTCCAGTTCAGTCTCTCAGTCGTGTCCGACTCTTTGCGACCCCATGAACTGCAGTATGCCAGGCTTCCCTGTCCATCACCAACTCGCGGAGTTCACCCAAACTCATGTGCATTGAGTTGGTGATGCCATCCAGCCATCTCATCCTCTGCCGTCCCCTTCTCCTGCCCCTAATCCTTCCCAGCATCAGGATCTTTTCCAATGAGTCAACTCTTCATATGAGGTGGCCAGAGTTTTGGAGTTTCAGCCTCAGCATCAGTGCTTCCAATGAACACCCAGGACTGATCTCCTTTAGGATGGACTAGTTGGACCTCCTTGCAGTTCAAGAGACGCCCAAGAGTCCTCCAGTACCGCAGGTCGAAAGCATCAATTCTTTGGTGCTCAGCTTTCTTCACAGTCCAACTCTCATCCATACATGCCCACTGGAAAAACCATAGCCTTGACTAGATGGACCTTTTTCGGCAAAGTAATATCTCTGTTTTTTAATATGCTATCTAGGTTGGTGATCATTTTGATCAATCAATTGCAGTTTTTAAAAAGGAACTGCAAGGGAGGTTGTTGGATATAGCCCTTCTTAGTGCCCCGGGGAGGGGGGGAATACGATTAGTGGGGATCTAGACAGTGTGGGGATCTTTGTGTGGATCACAACAAACTGTGGACAATTCTTCGAGAAATGGGAATACCAGACCACCTTACCTGCCTCCCGAGAAATCTGTATGCGGGTCAAAAAGCAACAGTTAGAACTGGACATGGAACAACAGACTGGTTCCAAATTGGGAAAAGAGTATGTCAAGGCTGTATATTGCCACCCTGTTTGTTAAACTTATATGCAGAGTATATCATGTGTAATGCCGGGCTGGATGAAGCACAAGCTGGAATCAAGATTGCCGGGAGAGATTTCAATAACCTCAAATAGGCAGATGACACCAACCTTATGGCAGAAAGTGAAGAAGAACTAATGAGCCTCTTGATGAAAGTGAAAGAGGAGAGTGAAAAAGTTCACTTAAAACTCAACATTCAAAAACCTAAGATCATGGCATTTGGTCCCATCATTTCATGGCAAATAGATGAAGAAACAATGGAAACTGTGAGAGACTTGATTTTGGGGAGCTCCAAAATCACTGCAGATGGTGACTGCAGCCATGAAATTAAAAGATGCTTGCTCCTTGGAAGAGAGGTATGACCAACATAGATAGCATATTAAAAAGCAGAGACATTACTTTGCCAACAAAGGTGCATCTAGTCAAAGCTATGGTTTTTCCAAGAGTCATGTATGGATGTGAGAGTTGGACTATAAAGAAAACTGAGCATCAAAGAATTGATGCTTTTGAACTGTGGTGATGGAGAAGACTCTTGAGAGTCCCTTGGACTGCAAGGAGATCCAAGCAGTCCATCCTAAAGGAAATCAGTCCTGAATATTCATTGGAAGGACTGATGCTGAAGATGAATTTCCATTACTTTGACCACCTGATGTGAAGAAGTGACTCATTTGGAAAGACCCTGATGAAGGGAAAGATTGAAGGCAGGAGGAGAAGGGGACAACATAAGATGAGATGTTTGGTGGCATGACCGACTCAATGAACATGAGTTTGAGCAAGCTCCAGGAGTTGGTGATGGACAGGGAAGCCTGGCTTGCTGCAGTCCATGGGGTTGCAAAGAGTCAGACACGGCCTGAGCGACTGAACTGAACTGAGACAACCTGCAGATTATCTGTGCCATGCTGAGCCACCTAAAGGGAACTACCCTAATGTCAGAGACATCTTTTAAAAATATGTCTTCGCGAAGGGAAGATTGCTGCCATGTCCTGCTTGTCACCTGCCATTCAAGGAGTGGACTGCAATCGACTCTTCTTCCACAATATGCATGAGGTAGCCCACCAAACTGCATGTCTCCATTACCAACGTAACCTAGAAAACTACTTGGTCTGCAGTTTTCCTTGCAGGGGGCCTAATTAAGGATATAGAATTCATTGAGATACTCCTATGCTCCAGGTACTGTGCCTTATATATTTTCTTAATTTTCACAGATGACTATTATTATTATGCATTTTATAAATGATGAAACTGAAGCTTAGAGAGCACTTACTTTCAGCAGTCACCTTTCCATCCTGTAGGCCAGATGGTGACCATCCCACCAGTCTATGGTCAACTGGACATCTCCTTGCAGGACAAAGGGTAGCTGGATCTCTATATTAATATTGCCAATGAGGACATACTGTTCAGGGAAAACTGGGTGAGGCTTAACCAAACCCTTTTTCTGTCAAGCAAGAGGATAATGGAATCATTGTGTCAACATGGCCCTGATGATGGATTAAGTTTTTACTTAAAGAAGGTTGGTTTGAACAGAAAGCTCAAAACTTCATAATGCAAAACACATTTTGGGCAGTTTTTGATGGAAGTTTCTAATGAAATTCATTTTAAAAGCCTGAAAAAAAATATATCTTAGATGATCATGTTAATACTCTTGCTTTCAAACTAGGATAAAGACTAAGGTCTATAGCAAGGCATCTAGGGCCCCTGACCACGGACCGTGACTTCCTCTCCCACCACATTTCCAGGAATTGCCTGTCCCTCTTCAACTCTGAACTCTCCTCTTCCCTCTGATTCTGTTCACTGCTCTACACGAACCTCAGTTCCAATCCTGGCTCCCAGTTGTAAATGACTAAAGTAAGTGCTCTCTAAGCTTCAGTTTCATCATTTATAAAAAGCATAATAATAATATTCATCTGTGAAAATTAAGAAAATATATAAAGCACAGTACCTGGAGCATAGGAGTATCTCAATAAATTCTGGTTGCTTAGTTAATTATTCTTCCATTTTGCTATGTCATCAAACCAATGTGCTTGACAATAAGAATATACCACATTAATTATTATCATTGAACACAAATTTCCTATTATTTGGAGAGGAAGTTTGACAGAGTGATTGAAATCTTAGATTCAAGTTTAGTTCTTTTTCTTGGATTCAATCCCAGACTTTGTGAGCTTAGAAAAGTTATTAAACTTTTTTGAATCACAGTTTCTAGACTTGATAAGTCTGTTAAGTAAAGATAATAATTATACTCATGTCATAACTTTTCTTGTGAGAAACACTTGGGATAATAAATATAAAATACTTTTTGGTTTCTAGTTGATAGTAACTATTTAACAAATGATAGTTATTATTAGTTTCACTACTACATTTGATAAATCCCTACCATGGGGCAAATACTACACTAGATATTTTCTCCTTAAAATAGTCTCTCTTTTTTTTTTAATGAAACAAATGTGGGGCTACCAAAGGTTAAGTTACTTACCTAAGATCACACTGCTGTTCCATTTAAGTGGAGTCACAAAGACAGGACAGTCTGACCCTGGCATCTATGTACTTTCCATTAAGTCACTCTATCTCCCAAATTCAATGCATATTGTTCCAAAAGTATGTGTTCTCAATAAGGGTATTTAATCATAATAAAGACACATTTCTCTGCCATGACTTTAGCAGAACTGAAACTATGCTTTCTATAATTAGAGCAAATGTAAAGACTAAAATACAAACATACTCCACTGTAGCATGAGTTCCAAGGGACCCACCCTGACATATCCCTGGAGACATTGTCCATGGATGCCAGGCCAGCTCTCCAGCCCTCCCATAAAGAAGCCAAGGGGCATCATGGATCCTTTCCAGTTTGGCTGGTATTAGAACTGCTTTAAAAAGTAATCCAAGTTCCCTCTAAACTTGTTATTCAACGAAACTACACTCACCACTGCTATGGGCTTTATTTTGTCAGGACCTGTCCCCTGAAACATTTCAGGTAAGGTCTATGTGCTGCCAGGATCCTCATGTGTGAGGTTAACTATCAGTGGCTCCAGCTAGCAAATAATTTATGTATTTAAGGAATGATGTGTTTCTGAGTATTCATTTTATTTAGCTTTGTTTACTCTAGTGCTCTGGCCTGAATTGGTCAAAATATATGCTAAAATATAAAACTCATTAAATGAGTCTATGATGTGACTAAGGATTAATCATCTCAGTAATACTGATAACTTCAGAGTATTCATATGTTTTTGGAGGTAAACTGAGACATGAACGGTTGCCTACTCATCCTTCCCATCCAACTTCAAGTACAACTTCATTCTAGAGGTCTGCTCTGACAATCTCCAAGTGCACAAGGAGTATACATGGGCTAGTACTGCTCACTCCACACTTGGCTACAGAGTGACTCTTGATATTTTTAATTCAGTCAATATTGATTGAATACTTTCTATGCCAGCCAGTGTTCCAGATGCCGAGAATACATCAATAAGTAAGACAAAAATCACTCCCTTCCCGGAACTTACAATCTGAAAAAGGATTCCCCTGGAGAAGGAAATGGCAACCTACTCCAATATTCTTAACTGGAAAATCCCATGGATGGAGGAGCCTGGCAGGCTATGGTCCATGAAGTTGCAAAGAGTTTGACATGACTGAGCAACTCTCACACACACACACACACACAAACATCCAGAGGAAATTAGTCAGTATTCTCTGTTTTGAGAATCTGCTCTATTTGGCTTTGATCACATTCATTTTAACTTTCTAATTATTGTTATTTCAAGTTATGTACCATGTGTCTTTGTGTTTTCACACAGGTTGTTCTCAGGAAATTATGCCAAATGCGGTTTGGGGGTAACTTTCTTTAAAGAGAAGGTGTTTGAACACATGTACCAATATTAATTATAACTCCACTGTAAAGAAATTAAGATATTCACAAGAATTTCCTACATATGTAGACTAACTTTGATGGCAAAAATAAAAATGAATTCATTAGTTATGGCTCTAAATTCCTATGGATAAACATGCTTTGTTTTTTATTTGTTAGGCACCTGTGCTAATAAAATCCTTGGATTCTGAGTTTGATAGCAGTCTTAATAAAAGTAAGATTATAGAAGCAGCAATAAAATCTATCATGCATGATTAAGTATGGAGGGGCAAATTAATTTGGCACTGCTTTGACAGAAAATTTCCCTTTGTTGTGCATATATGTCTGTGTTTTGTACCAATGGCTTTTGTGATTCCCTGGTTTAATCATGCCTTTAAGGTGATGAGCTACTTGCGGATGGTAGGCTATCAAACTCTAGATGTTTATTCAGGGAATACACAGAGGTAGGAGCAGGCACAGAGTCCTGTGTTGCCTGTGGCATTTACACAAAAAAGAAAGCCTAATATTTTGCAAAACACTGAATTACTCTGTTTGAGATATCTTCTGAGGACAAATTCTAATTTTGGTAGTTTAATACCCAAATATGATACATATTTACATCTTAAAATTGAAATGAGAAAGTAACATAGTCTATTATGGGTTAAGGAAAATCTATAGTAATCCATACATTTCACAGTTTCCCTCAAACATCCACCTTCTATCCCATGAATAGGTTTTGGGTGCCTGGAAACTTTTGAGGTGCAGGAAATATTGTATACAAAGAGATGGTAGACTTCTATGAGAGGGTAGGAAATTCAGAATATGAGTAAAAGTTAACATCTCCCTTATTGAGATGATTAAGAGTCTGTGATTAAAAGTGGCATGAAATGTGCTATTAATGAAATATGGCAATTTTATGTTTATATGCACCATGACAAAATTAGGATAAAATATAATTAATGAGAGGAGGACAGAAATTTATGTTTGCATGTAATATGTAAGGCAGTTACCTAAAGATGAGTTGGTAGAACTACTAGTTTCCAGCTTTAGTGTTTGACAGTTAAGCTGTGTTCTATTGTAACAATGTCCGTATAGACTTTCATCTTGTGTGGGTGTGGGTTTTCTAGTACCCTTCTTACATGCACCTGATCAAAGAAAGCGTAATCAATGTCAGCGCTCAGAAAATGTAAGATGCTGTCTAGGTCAATGTATGGTTAGTTTTAGCTCAATTTGTGGGGAAAAAAATGATAAATAAGTTTTTGTGTGTTTACATCTGCAATAATACTTTAAATTCACTTTGATTTACTTTCATTTGAATCATGTCAGTGATGCAGGGTTTTCCTGGATTTCACAAATGGTGAAAATGGATTACTTTTTAAAGTAGTTCTAAAACCAACCAAACTATAAAGAGCCATAATGCCCCTTGGCTTCTTTATGGGAGGGCTGGAAAGCCAGCCTGGCATCCATGGACAATGTCTCCAGGGATATGTCAAGGTGGGTCCCTTGGAACCAAGGAAAATTCATACATTTGTTGCTTATACATTCATTTATTCCTACATTCATCCAACAGACATTAAGGGAGCATGAAATATAGTCTAGGAATTCCGGCAGATGCAAAGATGAATCATTCACACATGCATAATCTAATGGAAGCTGGGAGAAGCAAAAAATACAATTAAGTATAAAATAACACAGAATCTATTAAGTACCTTAAAGATGAACGTGCCTTGGCAAGGACCAATGTCTATTCTCACTACCACTAAATACTAAGCTTGCCTAGAGGATAAAGAGCTTTTGTTCAGCAAGGTAAATGAGAACTTTCAAAGGCAGGGAAGGAGGTAAAGAAAAAAAACAGACAAATAAAAGAAAGAAGGAAAGTGTTAAGTATGTGAAGATATGAGAGGGGAGAACTCATAATACAAGATGACAGAAGAACAACACAAAAAATTCATGGGGTGAAAATGAAGACTGCAAAGGTGGGTTCTCAGAAACAGAAGGTACCAGAACCCGTCACATTCATAATAGGCTTTTCCTATGAAACTTCAATTCACTTCCGCCAACTCAAGACAACTGACAAAAGTTAGGGCCACTGGTACATGGAGAGGTTTTTGGATCTATCATGAGTTTAAATAAAAAGAAGAAATGATGAAAGTTTGCATTATCATAATTACCAAAGAATAAAAGGAATATTAAAGTTATTCACAAGAAACCATCTTTAAGGTAGCGCTGCTGCTGCTAAGTCACATCAGTCATGTCTGACTCTGTGTGACCCCACAGATGGCAGCCCACCAGGCTCCTCTGTCCCTGGGATTCTCCAGGCAAGAATACTGCAGTGGGTGGCCATTTCTTTCTCCATTTAAGGTAGTGAGAGGATACATATAATAATATCTGCTCGTGCAAACCTATCCCTATAAATTGAGTTTCTCTTCAGTTCGTCATACTTTTACCCTTCCGTTTCTCTCTCCTAAACTTCAGTCACCTGATAAACTCATAACCGTCGCCATGTCTGTCAATAGCTTCTTGTGAAAGCATCACATTCAGTAAAAGACAGTTGTCTCATGGTTATTTTCTTTGAAAGATAAAATCTTGAAATGTAGATAAAACTGTATTGAGATGATTCTCGACATGAACAAGAACCAAAGCTTCATTCTATTAAGGCACTAAACTTGGCTCACAGTGGGTCCTGTAGAATTGAGATGCTGAGCCCTTCTGGAGAGTGTCCAGCAGGGTCTTTGTACCTCATACCTGTACATGCTTGGCAGTTAAAATGCATTCAAATGCTCTCTACATCCCCTATGCCCCAAGTTTATGCAATATTCATAAACTGAGATCTTGCGGCATTTGGGGGACTTTAAAATAGAAGAGCTTTGAGGGTGTGTGTGTGTGTCCTCCTCTGTAATGCTGTAGTCAAACAAATCATACAGAAGGCATATAAGTCAAAGGCATGTGAGTCATGTCTGACTCTTTGAGACCCCATGGACTGTAGCCTGTCAGGCTCCCCTGTCCATGGAATTTCCCAGGCAAGTATATTAGGAATGTGTTGCCATTTCCTTCTCCAAAGGATCTTCCTGACCCAGGGATCAAACCCTGTCTCTTGCATCTCCTGTATTGGCAGGCATATTTCTTTACCACTATGCCACATGGGAATCCAGATGCATCAACACACTTTAGCAAATAAAATAACTGGATTTCGAGCATGCATATGGATGCATACAGTATAGGTTCTTAAGCATGTGCTTTCTGGATAACATTTTTATTTCCTGGCCTTTTGTTCCTTCCTGAAAACTCATTCTCAAGCTCTTATGGACTCCCACTCTAGAACAGAATGCAATCTTAACAGAGATTATCATTAACATTTGATACAGCAATAAACATTAATCCACTGAGACCCTATGTGGAACCCATTAATGAAGAAAGACATGTATTTTATTCTCACATCTTAAATATATATATATAAATACAGATATATAGATAGATAGATAGATAGTGCCATGCTAGACCAAATAAGCAAGCAGACAGTTTGCAGCTCTAATTTTAACCCCTATCCAGCATGGAAGACAGAACAGGGGAGCAATGAGCCTCTGTTTGGCAAACAGTAGAGAATAAATGAATGAATGAGGTTTATTTTCTCGCTTTTGACAGTTGAGCTCTTCAAGCCTATTATCAGGATCCTACTTCCACTGCTTTAATGCAGTCTTAAATGAGCAAAATACAGCAGTCCTTCCATTCTGAAGAACAAGACCACCAGTCCTCACTTTCAATCTCAAGATAGTCATCTAGTCAGCTAGCATGCTTAATGAATGCCTGCTCTGTTTAGAAACTGCAGAGCTGAATAATATACTTCAAGTCTCTGCTCTTAGAGTGTCTATGTGTGAGATAGTGGAGGACAGAAGGTGATAAATGTTGGGTTAAGACAAACCAATACTCAACATCATTTGTTATTAGGGAAAGAAAGATACAACAGAGATACCACTACATATATCAAAATGGATACATTTCTTCAAAATGACAGTATCAATTGCTGGTGAGAATAAGGAGCAACAGGAATTCTCATTCATTGATGGTAGTGATGCAAAAATGGTACAGACTCTGGAGTTTGGCAGCTAATAGTCTTCTTCAGGGACTGTACTTCAGGATATTTATTCCAGCTGGAGTCAGACTGGGTCTACACAAAACCTACATATGAATCTTTACAGGAGTTTACCAAAATCACCAAAACAACTGAGACATCCTCCAATAGGGGAAGCGTAAGCAAACTGTGGTACAACCGTATGACACAATATTCAGTAAGAAAAAGAGTAAGCTAATATGTCATGCAAAAACATGGATTTATTTCACTAACTGCACACCATGAACTGAAAGAAGGCAGTATGAAAAAAACTACATTCAGAATGATTCTGATTACATGATGTTTGGGAAGAGGCAAAATTATAAAGATGTTATTAATGCCTGTAAATCTAAAACTATTCTTAAATTAAAAGTTTATGTTTTAAAGAAAAGGCAACTCATAGAGGAAGAAAAGATAGTTTGGGGAAGAGATAATAGTTCCTTTTTAGACATGTATATTTGAGGTGTCTATGAAAGGTCTGGGCTTCCCAGGTGACACGGTGGTAAAGAATCTGCCTGCTAATGCAGGAGGTATAAGAGATGCAGGTTCGATCCCTGGGTCAGAAAGATGCCCTGGAGGAGGGCATGGCAACCCATCTGCCTGGAGAATCCCATGGACAGAGGAGACGGGTGGGTTACAGTCCATGGGGTCGCAAAAAGTTGGGCATGACTGAATGATGAACACACACACACCTCTGGGTCTCACTGCCAAAGATTCAGATTAAGCAGATGCAAGTTAGATATTGTCCATGTGATTCTGAGGCTTTGTTTTGGGCTAAGGTTGTGAGGATGAGGATACCAGGCAAGGGTGATACAATTAGCAAATGCAGTCTGGAAGCAGAGTCACAAGTGTGAAAGAAGAGATATGAAATGCAACATTGATGGACACAGAATAATTGTGACATTATTTTGTCAAGACCAGGGAAACAGAGATGTTGGGTCTACATGAGAGAACTGGAAGGGAAAGCGGCCAGGATATTATTCTAAGGATACGCTAAGCATATCTCATCAGGGAGGACAAACAGTAGACAAGGATTGGAATAAAGAATAATAGAGATCCTGGTGGGCAGGAACTGGGAAACTATTTGGGTAGTCCTTGGATTGTGGGGGAGGTAATAAACAATATCATATTAGCCCCTTAGGGAACTGTGAGTAGCTTAAAACTTCCTCAAGCCTGAGACTTGAAGGGAGGGAATGTATCAGTCAGAAATTTTTATTAGAAAAACAGAAACCAATTCTGATCATTTAAGTGGAAAATAAATTCACTACAAGGATGGTGTGGGTGACTCTCATGGAGTGTGAATGATGGGTGAAACAGCAGATCTTCCTTTATGCCCTCAGACCACAGAGGGCCCCCAGAAACTACAAGGAGAAGACTCATCCTATATTTTTTAAGTTTTTTCTACTTCCTTCAAGAGCTGCAAGTAAGGCAAAAAAATAAAAATAAAATAAAATAAAACAGACTGTGTTATGGTTGGCCAGAGACATTTAGACCCTGAGTGACTTGATGGCATTCAATTGAGAACTGGCCCCAAACCTGGGCTTGGATGAGCCCATGGGTAGGATTGTTTCACCTCACCCAAAAAGGGAGAGAGGAACTATTGTGAAGTCTGATCAACTATATGGACTTCAAAGTTGGATATCAGTTTCAAAACAAGATCATCACAAGCAAAATTCAAAAACTTAAGCAAACTGATATGGAGTCGATCCAGATTATACCTTTGTGAAGAATGTTGCTACCATCTTGATTAGTGATGTTTGCATCAGCAGATCTGGTCAGTCATGACTTAAACTACAAAATGACATATGGCATCTCTTTCAGTTTAGCTTATTTCAGTTTCCCAATGTTTTATTCTTGTCTTACAATTTACATCATGCTTTACTGAAAGCAAGGACTACTGAATCCTGCCAGTGTATACCTCCACCCCACCACCCAGGGCTCTGAAGAATACTAAATCTATAGTTGGTGTCCAATCATTTTTGTGAAAATAATAAATGCATGCTTGGACAGATAGATAGAAAGATGGAGACAGATGAATGGATGGATGAATGGATAGATGTATTCCATAAAACTCCTACATTTCTTTACAAGGGATAGGTCAATCTCAATAACAATTATGAATAATCATTTCATCTAGTTAAGAGTCCAAATGAATCTGCAGACCCTGTTCTAAAGCACAGGTCAAGCTTCTCCAATATGTTTGAGATTCATATCCCTACAGATGGGTCAAAGGAAAACCAGATTCTGGATCCTGGCTGCTATGAGTTGAACGGTGCACCCTCAAACATACACATAAAAAAAATGCATGGGGCTTCCCTGGTGGCTCAGATGGCAATGAATCTGCCTGCAATGCAGAAGACCCAGGCTCAATCCCTGGGTTAGGAAGATCCCCTGGAGAAGGGAATGGCTACCCACTCCAATATCTTCCCTGGAGAATTCCCTGGACAGAGGAGCCTGGAGGACTTTAGTCCATGGGGTCACAAACAGTCGGACACAACTGAGTGACTAACACTTTTTTTTTTTTTTCCAAAAAAATAAATGTTGAAGTCCTAACCCTCAGTACCTCACAATGTGACCTTATTTGGTCATGGGTTCTTTAGAGAGGTATTAAGGTAAGATGAAATCATTCAGGTGAGCCCTAATTCCACATGATTGGTGTCCTTATATAAAAGGAAAATTTGAATACGGACACATAAAGAAACAAGAGAGAAGACTGCCATCTACAAAACCAGAAACATTTGAGGCTATTGGAAATTAGAAGAGAAGCATGGAACAGATCTTTTCCTTAACACCTTTAGAAGGAACATGGCTTTGCCAACACTTTGATTTTGGACATTTAGCCTCCAGAACTGTGGGACAGTAAATTTCTGTTTCTAATTAATTCAGTTTGTGGTCCTTTGTTATGGCAGTCCTACCAAACTAATACAGTTAGAAACAAAACATTTTTGGTAGGGGAAAGGAATGTCTGAGCCCATGTGTGCGCCTGTTTCCTTTATACAGAAAAGACTTTTGATCATTTGGTTCCTATTTGTTATAGAAAACTACAGACAATAATCTCAGGAACTTTTCAACAAACTCACCGAGTGTAGAGCTCACTAGCTCTGAGGAGAGGAGTTTGAGACAGAAGTAGATAACCCTTTCCGAACATGTTCCCGTCAAGGGGGAAAAATGGTGGTAGATGAAAGCCAAAATGGAGCCATAAGAAGAATTTTTTCTCTTAATGAGAAAACTAAGAGTATGTTTGCATGATGATAAGACAAGGAAAAGAAGAGGACTGTGTGAGTGACACCTTCGTGTAGGTTAAATGGAAAGGACCCACTGCTGGGGACGTTGCATACCCCAGATTGTGTCCCTCTATTGCTAGTTTTCTTGTTCTTTCTTCTCCACACCTTCTGAACCATGATTTTTAAAAACTACAAAAATCCTATATTAAAAGTTTACCTTACCAAAAAGAAGAATTAGGGGGTGATTAATCCCATTATAAAAAATTTTAAATAGCAAGCTCCCCTAGTGCATTTAAAGGATTTTTAATATTGAATTTGCACTTCACTTTTTTTAAGGGAGTCCATTGCGTAACACAGGGTACATCTGTATACAATTATACAGTACAGAGGTAGACAGACGTGTGGCTACACAGCTATGCCTATAGTTTAGTAAATTAAGGTATAATATAGGGCATTCCCCTAAAGACTTAGACTCTAATAATTTGGGGAGATTGTTTCGCTTAATTTTATCCTGGCAGGATTATGGGTTGGAGGTTGTTGACACGTTAGCATATTTTTTACTTGAGTGGATGTTGCAGCTGTCTGAGAATATACTGTTTGTTTTTTTTCCTAAATTAATAAGCTCAAATGTAATTTCTGGTCTCGCTCAACGCCTCTGTGTTTTTATATATTCTGCACAAGTGCCTCAATGTTCCATTCTATTTTAACTATAAAATATAATAATGCATTAAAGGGAGGTGGTAACGTTTATCATAAAGTTACAGTTTTTCCACTTTGCTTTCCAAATCCATTTAAGTTAGCAGCACAAAGCATAGTTTCTTTATAATGCTCATGTTCATAGCAAAAGCACATAAATATTCCATCCACTGAACTGGTTCATAAAGAGAACGTTATAGGAAGGGATATTTTAGGTAACATCAGTACATATGTGTAAACCCCACATAACTTAGGCCATAAATTCACAGGATCTCAAACTCTTTGTGCTGAGAGTTCATACAAACTTCTTAATGAGATCAGAAGAAAAGCACCTGCTGGCAACTCCTCCCCTATAATTATTGTATTGGTGGAGTTCCTGCTTTAGCTCTAAGAAAATGGAGTTTAATTAAATTACAGCCCTAGATGATTAATTAAATCATCTAGAAGGAAAATTAAATGTGAAAATGCAGCCAGTCGTCTGAAATCTTTTCTCTCCTCTAAAATAGCCATAATCCCACTGTAACTACAGAGCCCTGAAGATGTGGCTACTCTGATTTGAGATGTGTAAGTGAAAGTGAAGTCGCTCAGTCATGCCCGATTCTTTGCGACCCCATGGACAGTAGCCTGCACCAAGCTCCTTTGTCCATGGGATTTTCAAGGCAAGAGTACTGGAGTGGGTTGCCCTTTCCTTCTCCAGGGAATCTTCCCAATCCAGGGATCGAACCCAGGTCTCTCACATTGTAGACAGACGCTTTACCATCTGAACCACCAGGGAAGTCCAAACAGATACCAATTCTCAAGATTTCATATTAGAAAGAATACAAACTATCTCATGAATAATTTTTACAGTGAATCACACTGTGGTAATATTTTGAATGTATGCATGCTAAGTCGCTTCATTCATGTCTGATTCTTCGTGGCCCTATGGACTATAGGTTCTTTTGTCCATGGGATTCTCCAGGCAAGAATACTGGAGTGGGTTGCCATGCCCTCCTCCAAGGGATCTTCCTGACCCAGGAATAGAACCCATGTTTCTTACACCTCCTGCACTGGCAGGCAAATGTTTCTCTAGATGTTTCCAAATCTTACCTTCTTCATAATTCTTGGTGGGGAGAACAGCTGGTTGATTATCTACCAGTTATAGTTGGCTTATTAAGTGATTAAGATCACAGATTATGAAACCAGAGTGCTTGTTTCTGCATTCTGACTCTACTTCTTCATAGAGTCTGCTACCTTTGCTGAGTCTTGGTTTTCACTACAGGAAAATGGGGGTTGTAGGGGCACCTGCCTCATATAATTTATTAGGAGGACTTAATGAGATAATTTGCATAATGATTTTAGCAGACTGCCAGCCTTGCAGAGTATTCGAGAGCTGACAATTTTTGTTCAGACAGAGCTGAATTTTTTAAAATTTGAGTTTGATTGCCCGTAGGCAAGGCATATATTCTCCAGGTTAGCCACAGGCTCTGCCATTCTCTATTGTTTATACACAATTGTTTGAATTGTCCTGGTCCTAGGGACATTTAAATTTGTGCAAGTGCCATGGAATTATTCAAACAAACCCTTTTATCACCAGATCAGAGGAACTTCAGGCTAAATAGAGATACTAACCAATCAAAAATGCACATGCTTCAATTAGTGGTTTTATCTGTCTATCTATGATATTCAAAATGTGCCTCTCTCATTGAGGCCCCCCACACACACCAAACAGTGATGTAAATTGCTGGCATTAAATTATAGTATCATGGTTCAAAGATATCTAAAGTACATCTCATCAAACATACCAACAGTGGGTCTTACAGCAGGCCTAAGAGGTAAACTAACCAAAGTTCTCCTAGGCCCAAAGAAGGAGGGAGGAAACTAGCATGCTAAAGTATTCTGTTAATGAATGAGATAACTAGTATCTATTTAGGCACAGTTGATCACTGAGGCCATTGTGCAGTTAATTAAACTATCCAGATAGTTTATAAAACACCATTATGTTTGGAGATCTGACAAGGTTATCACCTCACTTATGCTTTCTCTTTATTTTTATCATGGACACTTGGGAGATCAACCATTATACAGATTATGTCCCTTTAGACAAAATCCTTAACCTCCTGGAACACTGAATTCTATTCAGAATTACCTTCAAGGCCCTAAATGGCTGGCTCATCCCTCACCTCTTAACCACTTCCCTAGTTCAGTCTGACTATGCTATATTCACTCTGGTTTCCTGATTGCTCTCCAGGAGTCCAAGTCTGTTCCCACCTCTAGGCCTCTGGACATACAGTTCCCTCTACCAAGTGCTCTTTCCCTAGATACCCCACTGGCTCCCTTGCTTGCCCTTTGCCTCTGGCCAACTTATGTAAAACTGTATTTATTCCTCATTGCAATCCTAACATGGTTTTTCTTTCTCTCAATTTTAATGTTCATACCATATTTCCTAACAAATAATAACAACTGTTGGTGAGGATATAAAGAAGTTGGAATATTCATACACTGCTGGAGGCCATATAAAATGGGGAAGCCAATCTGGAAAAGTATGACAGTTCCTCAAAAAATTAAACATAGAGCCAGCATATGATTCAGAATTCTATTCCTGGGTTTATATCTAAGGGGAAATTAAGACCTATGTCCACACAGAAACTTAAACACATGTTTACAGCTGCATTATTTACAATATTCCAAAGGTGGTAACAACCCAGGTGCCATTTATGAATGAAAAGATAAACAAAATATGGTAATCTGTGCAGTAGAATATTATTTGACCATAAAAAGAAAGGAAGCACTGTTACATACCATGGTATGAAAGAACTTTGATGCTAAGTGAAAGAAGCTAGCTACAAAAGATCATGCAGATTCCATTCATATGAAATATCCAGAATGGGGAAATCTATGCTGACAGAAAGTAGGTTAATTGGAAAATTCTGAAAGAGATGGGAATACCAGACCACCTCACCTGCCTCTTGAGAAATCTGTATGCAGGTCAGGAAGCAACAGTTAGAACTGGACATGGAACAACAGACTGGTTCCAAACAGGAAAAGGAGTACGTCAAGGCGGTATATTGTCACCCTGCTTATTTAACTTCTATGCAGAGTACCTCATGAGAAACGCTGGACTGGAAGAAACACAAGCTGGAATCAAGATTGCCGGGAGAAATATCAATAACCTCAGATATGCAGATGATACTACCCTTATGGCAGAAAGTGAAGAGGAACAAAAAAGCTTCTTGATGAAAGTGAAAGAGGAGAGTGAAAAAGTTGGCTTAAAGCTCAACATTCAGAAAACAAAGATCATGGCATCCGGTCCCATCACTTCATGGAAAATAGATGGGGAAACAGTGGAAACAGTGTCAGACTTTATTTTGGGGGGCTCCAAAATCACTGCAGATGGTGACTGCAGCCATGAAATTAAAAGACGCTTACTCCTTGGAAGAAAAGTTATGACCAACCTAGATAGTATATTCAAAAGCAGAGACATTACTTTGCCGACTAAGGTCCGTATAGTCAAGGCTGTGGTTTTTCTTGTGGTCATGTATGGATGTGAGAGTTGGACTGTGAAGAAGGCTGAGCACTGAAGAATTGATGCTTTTGAACTGTGGTGTTGGAGAAGACTCTTGAGAGTCCCTTGGACTGCAAGGAGATTCAACCAGTCCATTCTGAAGGAAATCAGCCCTGGGATTTCTTTGGAAGGAATGATGCTAAAGCTGAAGCTCCAGTATTTTGGCCACCTCATGCGAAGGGTTGACTCATTGGAAAAGACTCTGATGCTAGGAGGGATTGGGGGCAGGCGGAGAAGGGGATGACAGAGGATGAGATGGCTGGATGGCATCACAGACTCGATGGACGTGAGTCTAAGTGAACTCCAGATGATGGTGATGGACAGGGAGGTCTGGCGTGCTGTGATTCATGGGGTTGCAAAGAGTCGGACACAACTGAGTGACTGAACTAAACTGATAGCTCGGAGGAGAGGGTTGGTAGTATAAGGTGTGAGAGCTAAGCGTGTATGAGATTTCTTTCGAGTGTTGAAAATGTTCTAAAATTCACTGTGGTGATAGTTGCACATTATCTATGAATACAATAAAAACTGCTGAATTCTATGTATTACACGGATGAATTGTATGTATGGGAATTATTTCTCAATAAAGCTATTTTCTGAATAGAATGTCAATGGACCCATCAAAAGCACTTTGAATAATAAAATTACATTTCCATATGAAAGACTGAGCTTCATTCCAACTCTACATTTTGATTGCAGCATGACTATATAGAACAATTCTGATTTCTATCTTACACTTTTTTGGTTTCTCTTCTAGCTCTTCCCAACACTGCATAATGATAATAAGCTGTAAAAGTTCTATATGATATCCTCCTGAGTGCTGGAGTTCAGGGGTTCAGATTTCTTGGCAGGTAGCAGGTTCACACTAAATATACATTGAATAAACTGGATCAATTTCCTATATTTTTATCAGTGATGCTGTGCATAGGAGGGGCTTCCCAGGTGGCTCAGTGGGTAAAGAATTTGCCTCAATGCAGGTGACTTGGGTTCAGTTCTTGGGTTGGGAAGATCCCCTGGAGGAGGGCATGACAACCGACGCCAGTATTCTTGCCTGGAGAATCCCATGGACAGATGAGACTGGCAGGCTACAGTCCATAGCGTCACAAAGAATTGACATGAAGAAGAGTGTGACACTTAGCTTGCACACATGTACATAGGAAAATGCATACTTACACACAGAAAGAGCAAGTTTAGAGTTGAAAGGAGACAAAATGATTTTATTTCAATGCTTATAGTTAGCATTACTCACTTAAAAATAATGAAAAATGCTTCTAAGTTGGAAAAAATTATTAACATAGCCAATATTGAATGAGATGATTAATGATATTCCTTTGAAGAACACAAGGGTTGCTCCAAAGATGAACTTCTAATATATATTTATTGTCTGGAAATGTGCAAAGACAGCCTTTTCAGTTTGTTTTTTTTTTTTAGTATGAATATTTGGATAGAATAACATTGCTCAACCAATCACCTTGCTAACCAGAAACTCCACTTAAGAAGACAGTGCTAACATGTTGCCTCTTTGAACATTCCTCTTGGTGCCTCTGCCTCACAGATGCTGCCAATCAAATGTGGTACCCGAGTGTACAATTCCAAACGGGTAGTGCATTAAATTTTAAAGACTTACAGAGACTCATTCCACTTGGTGCTGCCCCTGCCTAAATCCACTATTGTCCAGTTCCAGGTCATCATTAGGTTTCTGCTTGGCTGATAGCTTAAACTCAACCCCACAGATAAGTCTAGAAAGCTTGGTACACACAAACTTCTCTTGGTAAAAGAAGGGACAAGGAAGGAATGCCCATTTTTTAAATGTCTCTATATAAGAAAGAGAAGCATTCTTCAAAAAGCTCAGCTTTAGTCTTTTTTACACATGATTTCGGAAAAATACACTTTTTGCAAAGCTGTCTTGGATGGGTCATCTATGTTGGGGTGGAGTTGGGGTCTTGGGGAGGGTGATTCTGGTGAGACTTTGTGTACTATGATCACAGATTGCAATAATTGAGTCTGTTCTATACAAAAATCCATTAACTTTTATTGACTATGCTTCCTATGCATCCTAGCACATGATCTGATATCCTGACACCTTAACTTGGTAAGCTGTGTAATGTTAAACAAGTGATTCAATCTCTCAGAGTCTCATGCTTTTCCTCTGTAAAATGACAATAATAATTTCACCAACTTCTTTGGGATATCTTGGAGATTAAATGTATTAGTTCATATAAAGCCACTTATATGAGTTAATTCACACAAATTCTGCCCTCAAACAACTTAAATTCAAATAGAGAGAAAGGCAGTTATAATTATAAACTTGAACCAGACTCTTAGGAATTTAAAGACTTTGCAACTCATTTAAACTTTAGAAGTCAAAACATCAAAATCCTAAAAGAAAAGATAAAATAATTCAATTCTATAAAAATAAAAAATATGTGTAAAGTAAACATCCACAAGTAAAGGCAAAAGGAAAAAAAATTACTAACTAGGAAACATATTTAACACATACTCCTTTAAAACATGAGGAGCTTATGTAAATAAATAGTAACTATACCAACAACCCAATTAAAAAATGGGCAAAATGCATTAACAGAGAATTCACCAAAAGAGAAACACAAATAAATGGCTCTAAGACATATGAAACTAAGTCCAAACTAATTCCTAATCAGGGAAATGCAAATTGAAACTAGATAGATATCATTTTTCACCTGTGAAGGAGGCAGGTACTTTATGTGGAACAACACTTTCATACACTGCTTAGTACAACTTCTATGGACACTAAGCTTGGCAATATCCAAAAGAAATTATAAATGAACATGCCATGTGACCCAGCAAGTCCACTCAGAAATTTATGCTGCAGATATACTTGATATATCTACAGTGCCTATAATGAGCAACATGGAAAGCTGCTCATAATAGCACGTATATATTTTAAATATATAGAAATGACTATATGATGGTAGTGTCACACCAGATGTGACACTATATGCTGGTGCATTGGTACAACTTTTCTTGGGAACAGCATGGATATTTACTTTTAAATATATAACCTATGTGTGTATGATTTGAAATGTGCATTCATTTTGCTAGAGTAATTTCATTTCTAAGCCTGGGGCTTTCCTGGTAGCTCAGATGGTCCCTTAAAAATAATTAAACACTGAAGATAAACATAGGAAACCATAAGGCCATATACTATGAGCTCTGTGTTGGAAAATACTGTGTCTATTCCCCTCAGAGTTGGATCCCTGGTGCCTAGTACATCAATGGCACAGAGCGGCACTCAATAACATTTACTCAAAGAAAGAATGGACAAGACACAAAGATATATGCTCAAGGATGTCCACTTCAGTGTTTTCATCATTGTAAATGGTGGAAATCCTCAATGTCCATTTGCAGGTGGTTTAAAGCTGTCCATTCCACTTAGAACAGAAAGCATGCTCCTCCCATCATCCATAAAACTTCTTTGATTCTTCTGCTTGGACACTCTTCCCCTTGATATGCACATGACTTTTCAAGTCTCAGCTGAATACCAGCTGCTCAAGAGCCCTGGCCAGCCCATCTAGCACAGCAATCTTCACTTGCCTGCCTAATCTTGCTAAATGTTTTCTTTTTCCTTTACTTATAGAGCAATTATCTGGTAAGAATCACTGAAACTGTTGAAAAAATGATTTACAGGCAGCCCTCTCTACCTGCAAGTTCCATCCCTGGATTCAACTAACCCTGGTTCTGAAACCCACAGATATCTAGGGCTGACTGTACCAAAACATTTTGTAAAAGGTATCCATGGATTTGGGGATCAAAGCCACCTTTGAATTCATATTTTCTAGATTCACATCAGCAAGGCCTCAAGCCAAGTGGGCTTTATTTACACTATTTACCTTTCCTTCAATTAAGATAAGAGAGGTGATTTAAAATGTGAATCCTGGCAATCCTTTTCTTCATAAATATTAAAATGCCAGCAATGTTGAAATAATTAAGGCTGAATTGAAACACAATGGTCTCCAAGTTGCAGCTCTTCCAGTCGTAAAAACTTGATGTATCTTTACCAGGTGAAAAGAACATTCTTGCAGGAATTGGCTTCAGATTGCGATGGTCATGTCCCCGTATCAACCGACAATCAAGTTCATACCAGAACTTTGGAACTTCGGTGGTCACTCTCTTAAGAAACAATAAGCATGCTTCTGGTGATCCCGAGTGCACAAGTAATCATTTAAGTGATGTTAAATAAACCAGTCTTCAAGCAGAGTAATCATATGGTCAAACTTTTTTTTCCCCCAATTGCTTTAACATCAGAATTAAATAAAAATCCTACTTGGGAACACCAACCAAAAATTTCCACTTTGAAGGATTTTTAAAAGTACCCAAATGATATTCGTCGACCAACAAGGACCTACTATATAGCACAGGGAACTATACTCAATATCTTGTAATAATCTATAATCAAAAAGAATCTAAAAAAAGAATATATGTATGTGTGTATGTATATGACTGAATCACTTTGCTGGTATACCTGAAACTAACACAACATTGCAAATAACTATATTTTAATAAAAAATTTTACAAAAGAATCAAAGCAGAGGGTGAGTCACAGCTTCATGCCCCACCTCAAGCAAGCTTCACCTGGGGCCAGCAGGGGTGACCAGCTCTTCCTGAGCTCTCAGTGGATGGGACTCAGTCATGGTACATACGTGTACCTTGTATGTACCCTCACACACGCACATATCCACACTCACACTCACACACAGGATTCTGGAGAAGAGCCAGGTGAACTTTCTTTTCTCATTTTAAGTACAAAGACAAGTTTGTGGAGGGAACGGTATCCTTCGCCTGACTAGGAGAAAATACTGGAACACTTGGGTCTGCTAGTTCCAGACCCTGGCACTGGCTGAGGAACACAAAAAGGGTTGGGATTCATCAGAACAGGGGTGGATCCCTTAAGCATAGACGCTGCTTTCATGATGATAAGAAAACATTCCAGGAAGTTTCCAGGGAGAGAAAAGGAGAAGAAACTCTCTCCCCTCTCTCTCCTCTGAAGGAAGCTGCTGCGGCTCCTTGCAGAATGACAACCCTGAGGATACAGCAGTTGTCTTCAAATCTGTGACCATAAAAAATCATTATCTCTGTGAAATACAGCAATTTGGGAGATAATCAAACGGTGACCAGGGGGCAGAGCTGCCAATCTGAAGGATTATGCTCCCTCGCGCCCGCCTGTGCCTGACCTTCCTGGGAGCCAGCTGTCGGCGGCGAAGACGCCCAGCCACTCCGGGCACATTCATTAGGCTGCCTTCGGTGCAGGAGCATTTGCATAACACCCCGGCTTTCTTAATTAGTACTTCATTTCTCCCTTGACTTATTTTGTAGCTAAGTTCACGGTCTCCCCTCCTGGATTTTCTTCCCTCACTGAAATATACCAGGAGTAAGAGCAGGTAGGCCAGGACTAGAAGAAGAAGAAACGAATAGGACTTGCAAATGAAGATGCTGGTAATTAGAAATTAATATTTTCAGATCCGTGTCAAGTTTCTTCATGGAGAGACTAGGAAAGGAGATTGCTTGAGGAGAAATTTATCCTGGCAACTTCTGATTCCACTCTACACCCATGGGCTATGGAAGGGATACACGAGGCACATTCACTGGCATCCTCTGCCCCCTGACTTAGAACACATCCTCTTAGGGGTAATAAGTCTTTGGTTTTAGATTTCCAGAATTAACATGAATTCCATCAGAGGGAGGGATCATGTCTATCCACTAATCAGCTGAGCTGGTCTCAAATTCTGATGAGGGGTTGGGTGAATCATTTCCTAGAAGCTCTCTACATTTCCAATTTCTTACTCCAGCCTCTCTCTGGCTGGATTATTCTATACAGGTGAAATGAAAATAGCAGCAAATATATTTACCATATGATTATTACAATTCTCCAATATGGAGAATGCAGGTTCAAACAAAATCAAGCTACTCTTCTGAAGCTAGGATTTATTTTACCTGACCTGAGGAGGAGAAATGCCTCAGCTTTCCCACTTGGTGGCTGTGGCCTGGGAGAATAACGAATCTTGAATTCTGCTTGTGAAGAAAAGGCAGACTCTGTTACGAGCCCAGGAGAGACCTGATGGTAGTAATCATTATTAAAAGCCATGATTCTGATCACAAAGAGAAGGCAGACTCTGTTACGAGCCCCAGTAGACCCCTGATAGATAGTAATCATTATTAAAAGCCATGATAGGTGATAATGAACTTAGTTCTGAGATGTACAAATCACGTAACTAAATATCAATAATTATTTCTAAAAAGGCTCACTTATTTCAGCATCCACTGTATTCCTTTCATTTCCTTAAAGTAAATGATTTACTCTATAAAGTAAATCATTCTATGTACATTATAATACTCACAGGAATTTCTTTCAACCAAATATTTAATAAAACTTGATCCTTATGGAAAGCAGAATGTTGGACAGAGTGAACTAGGATGGTGATAAAAAGTCTTTAATATACATGTGAACCCAAACTACTATCAGTAGTCATTAGAGAATTTACCTGATGTTTCTAATACCAATAAAAAGATTAATTGATGAATGTCACATATATAAAATAACCCAAATTTTATTCTTTATTTCCATGGCTAAGAAGGCTCTAAATGAAAAGACAAAACCTAAACACCAGAGTCTTTAAGTGTGACTGCTTAAGGGAAAAAAGTCTTTCTTTAAGGCAGACTTGTTAGTTGTTTAAGCCATTAACAAAAATAGTAACAACCAATTACATTTTGATTGCATTTGTGCTGAACATATTAAAGTCACGACCACTTTGAAAGTTTTTAACCTATTTTCTTTAAATATCACTTGAGTTTCCTCCTTGAGTGAACTCTATAACTAAGCCAAAATAAAATTTATAGCTTCAGTACAAACAGTATCTCAACAACACAGAGGGAGGAACTTTAAAAAACATCCCTTGTAATCCCAAACCAGCTGAATGTATTTTGCTATAACTATGAAAGCACATACATACATACATACAAATAAAAATAAATTAATTAAATAAAAAGGAACTTTGAACATTAATTCAAGAAAGGAAATGTTTCAACTCCAAACCAATATTTTGGAGAATGGTGTAAGTAGTCAAAGGACTTAGCTTAAAAAAAAAACAAACAAAAAACTTATATCTCTTTAAAAATGAGATACACATTCAGAATTTTCCTGTCCGGACCACTTTTCTTAAAATGTAAAATTTATAGTTATAATTGTGTGGATTTTTTTGATTGTATATGCATATACACTTGTATTTAGAATAAATGAATTTATATATGGTACAATGTGCGAATGATAATTTTTATGACTAACAGATTCTCTTTAATATGTAGTCATGCACACATGCATAATTTATAAGTAACATATACCTAACCACATTTTCAAATGCATTTCCGCTTTACTGGTTTTTTTTTTAATTATTATTCTTTTTTTTAAAACTAAAAGCAAGCCATTTTTTCACCAGGGATTTTTTCCTTTTTCTTAAAAAAAGTGAATGCAGTTACTGAACTACAACTCTGTAAGAATTCCATTGGATAAGTTAAAAACACACAGGGCAAAGGAGAGGCCAAGAAGTTATGTTGGCAGCAATATATATTACTCAAGAGCAATAAGAGGGGGTAAAATAGTATGTGAAGCGACCATTTGAAATGTTAAGCTTTGAAATATTTGCCCATAATGTTATTTTAACATAGTTGGTTGCACTGAATGGATGTGGGTCTCTGTCCCAAGTGATACTTCTGTGAGCATAAAGTGTCTGCAGGTGTTTGCCTCCAGGTAGGTCACTGAAAGACAATGCAAATGAGGACAATTTCCCCAGTAGCAGCAACCATAGAAATTAACAAGCAGAAACCTGGTAGACACCGCATGCTTCTCTGTAGTAAGATAAGTTTCAGGGCATTTTAGAATTTGCCCTCCATTAACTCCTGGATTACCCCATCCCTCATGTGTGCCACCAGGTCATATGCATAGAAACCAGATATAAGAAATTCTCAATTATCCACTTACAGATTATGCACTTTGTATTTTATTCAGGGTGCATTTGACATCCCACACTGGCAGCCAGCTGCCATCACTCACGTGTTTGCCTCTGCAGCACACTCCTCCTTGTCAACTGGCCAGCACGGAGGCGCATGATTTTAATACAAGCTTCAAGTAGGCAAACCTATACCCCTCCCCAATAAATGTCATATAATACATTTCCTAGTTCAGAAAAAAGAAAAAGTTTTCTAAATTTTGTTTTAAATTATTGCTACAAACAGTAGTTCTCTTTGAATACATTGTCAGTACAGACAATTAGAGAGGAGGTAAAAAGGAGAAAGAAAATAATTTACATGATGAGTCAAGCTTTTCTATTTGTGTTACTCTTTTAATTTAATTCTTTTCAAGATTCCATAAGATAGGTATTAATGTCCCCATTTCATAGATTAAGAGACTAACACATTCACGGATTGAATAATTCCCTGAAAAATCACAGAGCTGGAAAACAATGATGTCAGTACTTGAAGTCAGATCTCTCCAACTCTAAAGCAATTTGATTTTTTTCCTCACAATTAAATGCTGCCTTGGCCCTGTATGCATATGCAAAGTTTGCAAATAGTTTGGGTGATTGCAAAATGAAAGGCATCTACAAAAAGGAAGTATTCCTAATGCAGTGGAACTCATCTAATGAAATAGCTCACAGATGTAGATAATTAACACAACATATATAATAAAATCATTCAGATTTAAAAACAACCTAGAATGATACGACATGTTCACCTATAGCATGCCTGCTAGTCAAGTCCAAGCAAGGCATAAAGAATAGAGGAGCCCTCCTGATCGTGTTTCTGACCAGGGTTTTCATACAATTTTTTCTCATACATATACCATCACTGATAATAAAGTAAGACCTTGAATTCTACAACACTGATGCAATGAAATGTCCTGCTACAGGACTGCATAGCAACCAGATGTCCACAGTGGAAGGTCTGTGAAAGACAATTAAATACAGTACTTTCCCTCCAGGGCAGTATTGATCAAAGGAGTAACACATATACATGCTTCATCATTCAAATGCTAATGAATCTATAAACCTCATTATTTCTTATCTATCTTTGGGTTTCCACAGAGGTTTTTGGTGACATACCATATTTACGCCAGTGATGTTTGCACTTTTTATATGCCTCTTCTAAACCCAATAACAGACAGGAAATCATGAATCTAGGAAAAAATGCTATATGAATATAATCTCAGAGCATGCATTATTTGCAGATTACGAATAGATACAAACTTTCCAATTCTCTGAAGTTTAACTTGTGTCAAACAGGATTATTACTAGCTAAAACAACAATAAACATTTACTAAGGAAATATTTATTCTGTGAGCTTTGAAATTCTCAGAAGACAGATGCTCTGAAAAAGATATTATGTGTTTCATACATAGTACACAGATCTACAACCAAGGGCAGCGATCAGAGGGTTTAGGAAGAGCAGCTAATCAGCTGAGATAATAATGCAGATACAAATAATTTCTCTGTGTCATATTGGATATCCTTTCTTCATTGCATTTTTTAATGTACTTTTTTTGTTATCACTGTCATTGCTTGTTTTTAGAGAGGAAGTGTGATATGTTGGAAACACTGGAACATTTGCAATCAGAAAGATCTGGGTTCAAATCCATACTACTACTTATTTGTAAGGTGATCTTAAGCAAGTTATTAATAATTAATCTCTGAGACTTGGTGGTTTTACCTATAAAATGGGGATGATAATTATTGTTACCAGCTATGTGATTTAATATGACTTACTCATCATTTCTGGGTTGTGGGTTTCCCCACATAAAATGAAATTCATAACTACGTTATAGTATGTGCCAAGGATTAAATGTGGTAATAGCTACACACACCTAGCACAGTACCAAGTTTCCACCAGGTTCTGAGTAAATTGGCTGTCAGTACTTTATGCTAGAAATACATGCTCAAGGCAAAATATTTGTTTAAAAAAATGAAGCTCAATAATCAAAGATAATCTTTGTGTATTTTGGTGTATCATCTTTCAGCCTTTTTTCTATGTGTACATATTTTTTGTAATTTTTTATTTTATTACATTTCTTTTAAAAAATTATATGTATTTATTATTTTTATTTATTTTTGGCTGTGCTGGGTCTTCATTCATGTGAGGGCTTTTTCTAGATGGGGCAAGCAAGGGCTACTCTCTAGCTGCAGTGTGTGGGCTTCTCTTGGTGCAGAGCATGGGCTCTTGGGCACCTTGTTTCAGCAGCTGCAGCACACGGGCTCAGTGGTTGCTGCTTCCACGCTCTAGAATACAGGCTGAACAGAAGTGGCGCAAGGGTTTAGTTGCTCCAAGGCATGTGGGATCTTCCCAGATCAAGGCTTGAACTCATGTCCCTCGCATTGGCAGGTGGGTTCTTTACCACTGAGCTGCCAGGGAAGCCCTATATACACTTTGGAATGTAGTTGAGATTGAGTGCTGGCAACCCACTCCAGTATTTTTGCCAGGAGAATCCCATGGACAGAAGAACCTGGTGGGCTACAGTCCATAAAGGTGCAAAGAGTCGGGCATGACTGAAGCAACTCAGCACAAGGACAAGATTATACTATCCATAATTTTGTAGCTGCTCTAATAACTTATTATATAATAAATTTTCTTCTATCATTAATAGATTGCTTGCAATCATCATTTAAATAGCAGTGAAATAGCATTTTGGGGTATAATATAATTTGCTTCAGTCTAGTTCCTGAGTTCATGCCTCAGAGAGGGCAATTTGTCTTTATTTGGCGGTTTTCCTGGTGGCTCAGTTGGTAAAGAATCTATCTGCAATGCAGGAGACCTGGGTTCCATCGCTGGGTCAGGAAGATCCCCTGGAGAGGGAAATGGCAACCCACTCCAGTATGTTTGCCTGGAAAATTCCAACGACAGAGGAGCCTGATGGCTACAGTCCATGGGGTCAGAAGAGTCAGACACAACTTAGGGACTAAAACACCATCACAATTTGTTTAATTAAATTATGATGTTGCTGTTATAAATATTATACTATATCATTAGCCACATAACTGAATATTTTGTTTAACTCTGTTATCTAAAGTGCTTACAGGTAGCCCTATGCCAAGAGATACATGAAGTTGAGGGAGTTGGGAAAACAAATACAAAGAAGGATCAATTTCCCCAGCAGCAGTGAAAGAAAGTCAAAGGAAAACAATATTTTTACAATGAAGAGTGAAGGAAATGGAAACTTTGGGAAAACGTAACACGGAAGCCTCTGTTTTGAGAGTTTGACAGGTTTATCATTCTAAAAAGTATTAACTAGAGTAACTCTGATGTCCCACGGAACCTCTATGTATTAAGATTCCTGAGGATAGATCTTCAAGTCATCATATTAGTAGCCCAAATGCTGTGATATTGCACATATTGAAGAAGGGTCTAGAGAATATTAGAAGTTAATAGACCTGAAAACTCTGCAAGGCGCTAAAGTCCTTCAGAAACCCAGGACAGACCTTCCATTGATGACCTTACTCTCATCTTCTTTCTTTAAAATTCTACTGTAAAACCACTAGTAAGCTTTCCTTGAAGAATTCATAGTTTAAAAATCCCAAAGAGTATTTTTTTTCTGATGCTGATGTAAATTAACTAGATTTCTCTGTACAAATATTTATATTTGTTAAAATGCAAAACAAAAAGGCACTGAAATTACATTTAGGCAGAGAATGTGAAAGAAATAGCAAACCACTCCTTTTCATAAAATGGACCTCTTTTTTCTAAACACATATTGAACTAAACCGCTCAAAAATAAAATTTTAAAAAATTAAGAAAAGGAAAAAGAAACAGGATGCAGAGGCCAACGAGCTTGGATCACAAGTGGGAACCTTTTATTTAAATCATGCTCTGAGCAGAACTGGGCTTCCTTGGTGGCTCAGACAGTAAAGAATCCACCTGCAATGCAGGGGACCTGGGTTTGATCCCTAGGTTGGAAAGATCCACTGGAAAGGACATGGCAACCCACTCCAGTATTCTTGCCTGGAGAATCCCATGGACAGGGGAGCCTGATGGGCTGGCCCATGGGGTTGCAGAGTCCAGCGTGACTAAGAGTTTCACTTTTTTTTTTTTAAACTTTACTGAGCAGAACTGCATTTGCACTGAAGTGACAATGATGGAATGGACTGTGTTCAGGATTGAATAATTCACTGCATCCATTTTTTAAAGATATTACAGGAGCATAGTATTTGACAAACCAGTGTATTTGAAAAGAAATGCAAGCTATCTCTTTTCTCTTTCCTTCCAACTTAAGTCTACAAAAGATGCTTAGAAGAGCTTTTCTGTGTCCAACAAGTTTATGGGTTTTGTCATTATAAGAAACCAGGAAAAATTTCCTTCTTCTCCAGTCCTTCCTTCCCATACATAGATCCCTCCTTACTGGCCCTGGGGTTTCGTCAAAACAAAATTACCATGGAACCTGGAGTAGGACTCAATTTTTTATTCTATTGATCTTTATATCTGGTAGTTGCAGTTGTAGCAGTAAATTTCTATTTATTGGAAGTCCCCTGGGCTTGTGGCTTGATACCAGACACCTGCGGAGGAGAGCACGGAGACATCTCCTACTTGGAACACGTGCTTTCAAAGCTTCCAGTCTGACAGAGATCAAAGTACAAGAGGATACCCAATGGAAAGAACAAAACAAAAGAATAGAAATGTTTCATTTCTATCCACATCTGTGGAGATATCTACAGGTTTAATGATATGATTATAATATACATAGCATATGTGTTACAACAAGAATGACAAAATATGACCCAAGGCAAATAAATCCATGTGGAACTTTATATTACAAAACTATTTTCTTTTCTCATTATAAACAGCTTACCCTTACCTATTCAAAACCCTAAACTTAGAGGATGTAAGGATGGCACATAGTCAGAAGTTGTTACAAATGCTAGCTTAAGTAGGCAATTATCTCACAAGTTCTGGATTTGGGCTATATTTTAACAAGCCCTCAGTTTTCCAACTCTAGATATCTTAGCAATTGTGCCTTCAACTGTCAATTGCCTGACAATTGTTTCTGTCAATTCAGAAAACTTGCAGTTCAGAAACACAATTTTAAGTTCTATCACCAAACTTGAAAGTCTCACTGATACAGGAAAATTAACTTACATCTGAAAATCTGTTTGATACTTATCTAAAATTAAGTCTACTTGCTTCATACATTAAATTCCCCTAGAATGAAGCATCTGTTGTATCTCTTGGCAGAACATCTCTTTTTTCTCTACACACCCTCTGCCTTTGTGTCATTTTAGTGGGCATTGAAAGTGAAAGTCGCTTAGTTGTGTCCAACTCTTTGTGACCCCATGGGCTATACAGTCCATGGAATTCTCCAGGCCAGAATACTGGAGTGGGTAGCCTTTCCCTTCTCCAGGGGATCTTCCCAACCCAGGGATCGAACCCAGGCCTCCCTCATTGCAGGCGGATTCTTTACTAGCTGAGGTACAAGGGAAGCCCAATCAATCTAGGCATTCCCACTCATTAAATCCTCTCTGTCTTTGATTACTGATGTGACTTTCATGAGCTATTTTTATTATAAATTATTTTCTGAAACTAAACTGGGGCAACCAATCTCATTTTCAGCAAAATACCTCAGGCTGGGCAGAGTAAAGTCCCATAAGTAAAATAATAGGGTTTTATTTACTCTCATCTAGAGTCTTCAGATTTAATTGGCATTGAAATGACATTTGGGCAAGATTAGGTGCATGCGTGCTAAACTGCTTCAGTCATGTCCAACTCTTTGTGACCCCATGGTTTGTAGCCCACCTGGCTTCTCTGTCTGTGATATTCTCCAGGCAAGAATACTGGAGTGGGTTGCCATGCCCTCCTCCAGGGGATCTTCCTGACCCAGGGATCGAACCCTCATCTCTTCTGTCTCCTACATTGGCAGGCAGGTTCTTTACCACTAGCACCACCTGGTAAGCTCTTGGGCAAGATTTTTTCTGTTTAAAGACTCACAATTAAATAGTGATATTAATACACTCATCAACACGAATGGACACTGGGCACATTAATACCACTGATTTCTACAGTTAAGAGGAGAGTCAGAATAAAATACCTTTTTTGTAAGAGGAAGAAGAGAAGTTCCTCAGAAAGCATATAATTGTGATCATAAAGCAGAAGCATTGTTCGTTGTTTAGATGTACATGTCTGTTCACATTTTGAGACTTGAATGAATGGAAGAGAAGGAGTAGCAGGAAGAGAGAGAGAGAAGCAGAGAAAGTTAGGGAGATTGAGCATAATGCATTTTTTTGTTTTTCAAATACGGGGGACATTTTGTTATGTGATATATCTCAGAGGTTAGCATTTAACTTAGTGGTCAATTTTCAAGACAAGCACACTTTAAGAAAAACTGTGGATTAATATGCTGAGATATATTATTTTCTCACCATGTTCTAAGTTTGGTCCCTCCACTAGCGAGGCTGTTTCCTTCCAGCATGTCACCTTCTGTCTGCCACGGCCTAGGAAGAGACGCTCCACATCGCTTCTCATCTAGAAGACCAACTGACTCAATGACCTCCATTTCAAGAAGTCACTCATTCATTGGGTCTCTCTATGCAGCCATATCCTGTTACACAGTTACTGTGAGATAATCCTAAAATGATTTTAGACTTGGTGGTGGTGGTTTAGTTGCTAAGTTGTATCTGACTCTTTGCAACCCCATGGACTGTAGCCTGCCAGACTCCTCTGTCCAGGGGATTTCCCAGGCAATAATATAGGACTGGGTTCCCATTTCCTTCTCCTAGAAATCTTCTCGACCTAGGGATTGACCCTGTCTCCTGCTTGGCAGGTGGCTTCTTCAGCACTGAGCCACCTGGCAGGCCCAATTTTAGACTTACTAGCTAAAATAAAATAGTTTCTCTCCAAAATTTGAAATCATCCTTCATTTTAAAGAAAATGCTAATCATCAAATCAAACCAGAATACATATTACAAAGCAAAGAAAGCTCACATGTGGGCATTCACCAAAGATTTCCTGAATACAAATAACATGCAAGATATAGTTTATAGTACTAAGCCACTTTTATCCAAATTTATCATATTCATTTTAATAACTTCCACTGCCTTACTTCCACCATTTACATCTAAATGCAAATCTTATTTTGTGATTCTGCTAAAGATCTTTTACAGAACCAAGGAAAATTACTATACAAATGCCATTACCTAGAAGTTTGAAATTCTGAGACTACAAAAGGGTTAATTAATTACATTATCTGTAGCATTACCCTGGCTACATTCTGCCTGGAAGGCATATGGATCCACTCAGCTGCTGAATTTGAAAGAGCTGTGTCCTTTTCACGCAGAAGAAAAATAATCGCCAGAACCCTCTTCCACCCCCACTGTAAGCACTAGATGTTTCTTTTTCACTTGATTATTGTGTTTCTAGTAAAATAATTAAAAAGAACCAACATTAATTTCCCAATCATCCTTTAAAAATCTGAGTACTGCATCACGTTTTTCAATCAATGTCTACTTACTAAGCTTCTACTATGTCCTAGACAAAGTGCTAGGCTGGCGAGATTCTCAGATGAATGAGATCTGGTGCTTACCCACCGTATCAGATTACGTTTATAAAAAGTTAGGCAAAAAGAGTATTGAAAAAGCATTTCAAGATTTGATTTGCTAAGAATGTAGTGGGAAATGAGTCACTCAGCTGTGTCCATCTGATAGGCTCCTCTATCCATGGAATTTTCCAGGCAATAATAATGGAGTGGGTAACCACTCCCTTCTCCAGGGGATGTTCCCAACCCAGGGATCAAACCCGGGTGTCTCAACTTTAGGCAGATTCCCTACTCTCTGAGCAGGGAAGAATGTAGTGGAGGTGTGTAAATCCTTCTCTTAGCAACTTATGCCATCCAGATTAATTGTACAATTGTTCAGCTCATTTTAGACTTTCTTTTCTCTTCTTTCTTCCTCTTCGAATTTCTCTCCTTCTGTAGTTCCTCTGCTGCTGCTGCTGCTAAGTCGCGTCAGTCGTCTCTGACTCTGTGCGACCCCATAGACAGCAGCCCAGCAGGCTCCTCCGACCATGGGATTTTCCAGGCAAGAGTACTGGAGTGGGGTGCCATTGCCTTCTCCACTGTAGTTCCTCCAGTTCATTTATTTTGCTTTGTTTTTCAAAAAGACCAAGGCGTCTAATAACTGTGCATGGTATCATGGGAGAAAAGATATGCCAACAGATAAAGAGAAATTTAGGGCAGACAATAAATTGAAATGGGCTAAACAGAATGCGGTCCACTGGAGAAGGGAATGGCAAATCACTTCAGTATTTTTCCCTTGAGAACCCCATGAACAGGATGAAAAGGCAAAATGATAGTATACTGAAAGATGAACTCCCCAGGTCAGTAGTTGCCCAATATGCCACTGGAGATTAGTGGAGAAATAACTCCAGAAAGAATAAAGGGATGGAGCCAAAGCAAAAACAATACCCAGTTGTGGATGTGACTGGTAATAGAAGCAAGGTCTGATGCTATAAAGAGCAATATTGCATATGAACCTGGAACGTTAGGTCCATGAATCAAGGCAAATTGGAAGTGGTCAAACAGGAGACAGCAAGAGTGAACATCGACATTCTAGGAATCAGCAAACTAAAATGGACTGGAATGGGTGAATTTAACTCAGATGACCATTATATCTACTACTGTGGGCAAGAATCCCTTAGAAGAAATAGAATAGCCATCATGGTCAATAAGAGTCAGAAATGAAGTACCTGGATGCAAAACCATTCAATATCACAGTAATCCAAGCCTATGCCCAACCAGTAACACTGAAGAAGCTGAAGTGGAACAGTTCTATGAAGACCTACAAGACCTTTTAGAACTAACACCCAAAAAGGATGTCCTTTTCATTATAGGGGACTGGAATGCAAAAGTAGGAAGTCAAGAAACACCTGGAATAATAGGCAAATTTGGCCTTCGAGTACAGAATGAAGCAGGGCAAAGGCTGATAGAGTTTTGCCAAGAGAACACATTGGTCATAGCAAACACCTTCTTCCAACAACACAAGAGAACACTCTACACATGGACATCACCAGATGGTCAACACTGAAATCACCTTGATTATATTCTTTGCAGCCAAAGATGGAGAAGCTCTATACAGTCAGCAAAAACAAGACTGGGAGCTGACTGTGGCTCAGATCATGAACTCCTTATTGCCAAATTTAGACTTAAATTGAAGAAAGTAGGGAAAACCACTAGACCATTCAGGTATGACCTAAATCAAATCCCTTATGATTATACAGTGGAAGTGAGAAATAGACTTAAGGGATTGGATCTGATAGACAGAGTCCCTAATGAACTATGGATGGAGGTTCGTGACATCGTACAGGAGACAGGGATCAAGACCATCCCCAAGAAAAAGAAAGGCATAAAAGCAAAAGGGCTGTCTGGGGAGGCCTTACAAATAGCTGTGAAAAGAAGAGAAGTGAAAAGAAGAGGAGAAAAAGAAAGATAAAAGCATCTGAACGCAGAGTTCAAAAGAATAGCAAGAAGAGATAAGAAAGCCTTCTTCAGCGATCAATGCAAAGAAATAGAGGAAAGGAACAGAATGGGAAAGACTAGAGATCTCTTCAAGAAAATTAGAGATAACAAGGGAACATTTCATGCAAAGATGGGCTCGATAAAGTGGAGAGAAATGGTATAAACCTAACAGAAGCAGAAGATATTAAGAAGAGGTGGCAAGAATGCACAGAAGAACTGTACAAAAAAGATCTTCATGACCCAGATAATCACGATGGTGTGATCACTCATCTAGAGCCAGACATCCTGGAATGTGAAGTCAAGTGGGCCTTAGAAAGCATCACTACAAACAAAGCTAGTGGAGGTGATGGAATTCCAGTTGAGCTGTTTCAAATCCTGAAAGATGATGCTGTGAATGTGCTGCATTCATTATGCCAGCAAATTTGGAAAACTCAGCAGTGGCCATAGGACTGGAAAAGGTCAGTTTTATTCCAGTCCCAAAGAAAGGTAATGCCAAAGAATACTCAAACTACCACACACTACCAGACAATTGCACTCATCTCAAATGCTAGTAAAGTGATGCTTAAAATTCTTCAAGCCAGGTTTCAGCAAAACGTGAACCGTGAACTTCCTGATGTTCAAGCTGATTTTAGAAAAGGCAGAGGAACCAGAGATCTAATTGTCAATATCCGCTGGGTCATGGAAAAAGCAAGGGAGTTCCAGAAAAACATCTATTTCTCCTCTATTATCTATGCCAAAGCCTTTGACTGTGTGGATCACAATAAACTGTGGAAAATTCTGAAAGAAATGGGAATACCAGACCACTTTACCTGCCTTTTGAGAAATCTGTATGCAGGTCAGGGAGGCAACAGTTAGAACTGGACATGGAACAACAGACTGGTCCCAAATAGGAAAAGGAGTACGTCAATGCTGTATACTGTCAACCCTGCTTATTTAACTTATATGCAGAGTACATCATGAGAAACGTTGTGCTGGAAGAAGCACAAGCTGGAATCAAGATTGCCAGGAGAAATATCAATAACCTCAGATATGCAGATGACACCACCCTTATGGCAGAAAGTGAAGAGGAGCTAAAAAGTTTCTTGATGAAAGTAAAAGAGGAGAGAGAAAATGTTGGCCTAAAGCTCAACACCCAGAAAACTAAGACCGTGGCATCTGGTCACCTCACTTCATGGCAACTAGATGAGGAAACAATGGAAACAGTGTCAGACTTTATTTGGGGGGCTCCAAAATCACTGCAGATGGTGACTGCAGCCATGAAATTAAGACACTGCTCCTTGGAAGGAAAGTTATGACCAACCTAGATAGCACATTAAAAAGCAGAGACATTACTTTGCCAACAAAGGTCCATCTAGTCAAGGCTATGGTTTTTCCAGTAGTCATGTATGGATGTGAGAGTTGGACTGTGAAGAAAGCTGAGCACCGAAGAATTGATGCTTTTGAACTGTGATGTTGGAGACGACTCTTGAGAGTCTCTTGGACTGCAAGGAGATCCAACCAGTCCATTCTAAAGGAGATCAGTCCTGGGTGTTCATTGGAAGGACTGATGCTAAAGCTGAAACTCCAATACTTCGGCCACCACATGTGAAGAGTTGACTCATTGGAAAAGACCCTGATGCTAAGAGGGATTGGGGGCAGGAGGAAAAGGGGACAACAGAGGATACAATGGCTGGATGGCATCACTGACTCGATGGACATGAGTTTGAGTAAACTCCAGGAGATGGTGATGGACAGGGAGGCCTGGCATGCTGCGATTCATGGGGTTGCAAAGAGTTGGACACAACTGTGCGACTGAACTGACCTGAAAATTAGTATATCAAGTATACACCTCAAATGCCAATATATAAGTATGAATGGCAAGTGAGTTCTGAAGTCTAGTGGCCAAAGACAAAAGAAGCATAATTCAATGTTTTAGAACTACTGGCAGCATAAATTTCTCCCAGTGTTAAGCTGTGGAGAACATTCTTCTCGAATCTACAAGAAGGGGACGTTTGTGGAGTAATAGACAGCATTTCCATAATATCCAGCTACCTGCCAGAGTTCACTTTGTTCATTATTAAATGCCAGAGGTTTTGTTATTCTCATATGGTTACAGAAGGACTGAAAACTCAGAAATCTGAATTCTGTACATCATAAGATTCAACACCATCATCTTTCCCTTTCTTTGTTTCTCTCTCTCTCTCTCTCTCTCTTTGTGTATAACATCTAAGTCTCATGGTAGCCACAGTGTAAAAACCTGAAGTAAACACACAAAAGATAGATAAAGGAATTAAGCATACCATTAAAGGTCATCAAACCACAAAGGAAGAGAGCAAGAGAAGAAAGGAACAAAGCGAAAGCACAAAAACAGCCAGAAAACCTCAACAATATGGTAATAAGCACATACATGCTTGCTAAGTTGCTTTTTTCATGTCTGACTCTTTGTGACTCTATGGACTATAACTGGCCAGGCTCCTCTGTCCATAGAGCTCTCCAGGCAAGAGTATGGAGTGCATTGCCATGCTCCCTTCCAGGGGATCTTAACGACCTGGGGTCGAACCTGTGTCTCTTATGTCTCCTGCAGTGGCAGGCAGATTCTTTACCACTAGTGCCACCAAGGGAGCCCCATTAATAAACACATATTTATTAATAATTACTTTAAATGTAAATGGACTAAATTATTGAGCTAAGACATAGAGTGGTTGAACAGATAAAAAAATAAGACTCATCTATATGCTGCCTACAAGACACACAGACTTTAGACCTAAGGCTACACACAGATTGACAGTGAACAGATGAAAAAGATATCCCATACAAATGGAAGCCAGAAGAAAGCTGGAGTAGCTGTAGTTATACCTATAACAGGCAAACACAATTTTAAACCAAAGACTGCAATAAGACACAAAGAAGGGTGTCGTGGAATAATAAAGGTGTCAATCCAACAAGAGAATATAACATTTGTAAATATGTATTCACCCATTATAGGAGCACCTAACTATACAAAGCAGATATTGACAGTGCTAAGAGGAGAAATAGGCAGAAATACATTAATAGCATGGGACTTTAATGCACTACTTACATCAATGGATAGATCATCTAGACAGAAAATCAATTAGGAAACATCAGCCTTAAACAATATGTTAGAACAGATGAACTTAACAGGTATTCACAGAAAATTCCATCCAAAAGGAACAGAATACACATTATTCTCAAGTGCATTGCCCAACATAGATCATATATCATAGATCATACATTAGGCCACAAAACAAGTCTTAATAATTTTAAGAGGTCTACGATCTTTGGCAAATGTCTTTTCTGACCACATGGTATGAAACTAATATCTAATCACACATACACACACACACACAAAAACTGGAAATTCACAAGTATGTGGAAATTAAACAACATGCTATTGAACAAACAATGGGTCATAGAAGAAACAGAACTCATTAAATACCTTGATACAATCAAATTTGGAAATGTAACATACCAAAATTTATGAGATGCAGTAAAAACAGTTCTAAAGAGAAGGCCATAGCAATAAGTGCCTACACATGAGGAAGCAAGAAAAGCATCAAATAAACAATCAAATTTTATGCCTCAAGGAACTAACAAAAGAAGCCCAAATGAAGCCCAAAGTTAGTAAAAGGAAGAAAATAACAAACATTAGAGCAAAAATAAACGAACTAGAGACCAAAAAAGACAACAGTAAAAAATCAATAAAATAAGGAGTTTGTTTTCTGAAACGATAAACAAAACCGACAAACCTTTAGCTAGACTCACCAAGAAAAAACATAGGGGATTCAAATAAATAAAATCAGAAATGAAAGAGGAGAAATAACAAATGATACCACAGAAACACAAAGAATCATAAGAGACTTCTACTATTTATATGCCAATAAATTGGACAGCCTAGAAGAAATGGATAAATTCCTAGGAACACACAACCTACTGAGACTGAATCATGATGAAATAAAATCTGAACAGATTAAATACTATCAAAGAGTTTGAATCAATAATCAAAAACCTCCCAACATACAAAAATCCAGGACCCGGTTGCTTCACTAGTGAGTAATACTAAACATTCAAAGAAGAATTGGTACCAATTTTTCTCATATTCTTCCAAAAACATAGAAGGAAAAAATTCTTCCAAGCACTTTTTATGAGACCAGTATTACCTTGATACCAAAACCAGACAAGGACGCCACAAAAAGAAGAAAATTACAGGTCAATGTCCTGAATGAATATAGATGCAAAAATCCTCAACAGAATATTAGCAAACTGAAATTAGTAATACATTTAAAGGATTATATATTAATATTATGATCAAGTGAAGTTTATTCCAGGGATGCAAACATGGTTCAACATTCACAAATCATTTAATGTTTATTACATATGACAAACCCACAATTAACATCATACTCAATGGTGAAAAGGTTCAAGTTTTTCCTCTAAGATCAGGAACAAGACAAAGATGCCCACCTTTGCCACTCTCATTCAACATAGTAGTGGAAATTGTACCCAGAGCAATTAGGTAAGAATATGAAATAAAACGCATCTACATTGGAAAGGAAGAATTAAAATTGTCACTATTTGCAGATGATACAATACTATACAGAAAATCCTAAGGACTCCATGAAAAAACTCTAAGAACTAATAAAAAAAGACAATAAAGCTTCTTGATACGAAAAACAATTCATAATAATGTTGTGTTTCTTTATGCTAAAAACAAAACTATCACAAGGAGGAATTAAGAAAACAATCCCATTTACAATCACATCAAAAAGAATAAAATACTTTGGAATAAATTTAACTAAAGAGGTAAAAGATCTGTATATTGAAAATACAAGACATTAATTAAAGAAATTGAAGAAGACACACTAAAAATGGAAAGATATACCATGCTCATGGATTGAAAGAATTAATATTTTTGAAATGTCCATACCCTCAAAGCAATATACAAACTCAATAAAATTCCTGTCAAAATTCTAATGGTATTTTTCACAAATACAAGACAAACAACTATGTTCGGAATCACAAAGACCCCACATAGCAAAGCAATTCTGAGAAAGAATAAAGCTAGAGGCATCACATTCCCTGATTCCAAACTACATTACAAAGGCATAGTATGAAAATAGTTTGACATTGGAATAAAAACAAACACATAGATCGATGGAACAGGATAAAGACCCTAGAAATAAACCCATGCATATATGGTCAATTAATTGCTATAGCAAAGGAACCAAGAATATTCAATAAAAAAGAACAATCTCTTCAATAAATGGTCTTGGTAAAATTGGACAGTCATATGGCAAAAGAATGAAACTGGACCACTATCTTATACCCTACACAAAAATTAACTAAAAACGGGATCAAAGACTTGAATGTAAGTCTTGAAACCATTAAACTCCTAGAATAAAACACAGGCACAAGCTCCCCAGTGTTTGTCTTGGAGATGATTATTTGAATACCAAACCAAAAGAAAACAAAAGAAACAAAAGTAAAAACAGACAACTGGGACTATATATTTAAAAAAAAAAAAAAAAAAAAGCTTCTGCACAGCAAAGGAAACCACCAAAAAATGAAAAGAGAATCTACTGAATGGGAGAAAATGAAAACTGCAAATCATGTATTTGATAAGAGGCTAATATCCAAAATACATAAAGAAGTTATACAACTCAAAAGAAAAAAAAAGACAAGCATTCCAATTAATAAATAGACATTATCCCAAGGAAGACATACAGATGGCCAACAGGTACATGAAAACATGTTCGACATCATCAATCATCAGTTCAGTTCAGTTCAGTCGCTCAGTCCTGTCCAACTGTTTGTGACCCCATGCATGCCAGGCCTCCCTGTCCATCACCAACTCCTGGAGTTCACCCAAACTCATGTCCATCGAGTCGGTGATGCCATCCAGCCATCTCATCCTCTGTCATCCCTTTCTCCTCCTGGCCCCAATCCCTCCCAGCATCAGGGTCTTTTCCAATGAGTCAACTCTTTGCATGAGGTGGCCAAAGTTCTGGAGTTGCAGCTTTAGCATCAGTCCTTCCAATGAACACCCAGGACTGATCTCTTTTAGAATGGACTGGTTGGATCTCCTTGCAGTCCAAGGGACTCTCAAGAGTCTTCTCCAACACCACAGTTCAAAAGCATCAATTCTTCGGCACTCAGCTTTCTTCACAGTCCAACCACTGGAAAAACCATAGCCTTGACTAGACGGACCTTTGTTGGCAAAGTAATGTCTCTGCTTTTGAATATGCTATCTAGGTTGGTCATAACTTTTCTTCCAAGGAGTAAGCGTCTTTTAATTTCATGGCTGCAGTCACCATCTGCAGTGATTTTGGAGCCCCCCAAAATAAAGTCTGACACTGTTTCCACTGTTTCCCCATCTATTTCCCATGAAGTGATGGGACCAGATGCCATGATCTTAGTTTTCGGAATGTTGAGCTTTAAGCCAACTTTTTCACTCTCTTCTTTCACTTTCATCAAGAGGCTTTTAGTTCCTCTTCACTTTCTGCAATAAGGGTGGTGTCATCTGTATATGTGAGGTTATTGATATTTCTCCCGGCAATCTTGATTCCAGCTTGTGCTTCTTCCAGTCCAGCATTTCTCATGATGTACTCTGCATATAAGTTAAATAAGCAGGGTGACAATATTCATCAATCATTAAGAAAATGCAAATCAAAACCACAAGGAGGTATCATTTCACATCTGTCAGAATGGCTATCATTAAAGATAATGATAACAAAGATAATAAGAAATAACAAATGTTGGGGTGGAATGGAGAAAAGGGAACTCTCGTACACTGTTGGTGGAAATGCAAATTGGTGCATCCACTATGTAAAACAGTATAGAATTTCCCAAAAGAATGAAAGTAGAAATACCATGTGATCCATCAATCCACTCCTGGCTATGTATCCCAAAAAACCAAAAACACTATGTATCCCAAAAAACCAAAAATACTAATTCAAAAAGATATATGAACCTTGATGTTCATAGCAGCATTATTTACAGTAGCCAAGATATGAAAGCAAACTAAGTGTCCATCAACAGATGTATTGATAAAGAAGGTGTAGTGTACATATATAAACAATGTAATATCACTCATAAAATGAAATTTTTCCATTTGCATCAATATGAATGTACCTAGAAGGTATTATGCCAGTGAAATAAATCAGAGAAAAACTATACTATATATTATCAATTACATGTGGAATCTAAAAAGTAAAATAAAAGCATGAATATAACAAAAATATGTTCTCATATGTTCTTTTTATGTTCTCATAGACATAAAGAACAAACTAGTGATTTCCAGTGGGGAGAGGTAAGAGGAGGGGCAAGACAGGGGTAGGGGATTAAGAGGTGCAGACATCTCTTCATAAATAAGCAACAAGGATATATAGGCAATGAGCACAGGGAAATATAGGCAGTATTTTATAATTTTAAACTGAAATAACATTCTTTGGTTTACAGGGATGCTTTATCGAATAGTCTGCTCATGATTATTAAGTGACTATGAAACATAGATGATACGTCTGTCCCGTTTCCAAGAAGTCTAGTGTCTTTTTGTATCTCATTTGTTTCTCGTGCCTCAATAAGAGTATCTAGTCCCTTGTATGAATTAGGTTACAGTAATAAAGTCTTCATAGCTGGATATGCAATGCTAAAACACCTAGATTTGGTCAGTACTGGTTATTTTCCAGATATTTAGTCTGCATAAGACCAGTTAATTAGCTGCATTGCATATTTTATTGTACTGATGAGATCTTTCATTTCTGTGTAATTGCAGTCTATAACTTCATAGCGGGGATTCAGGCATTCTGAATACGGCTATGTAACCAAAGTACCAAAATTTTGCACAAACGGTCATTTCAAAACTGAAAAACAAATCTTTGTCAGTTTGGTGGAAATTTCAGTCAACCAACTTGGTGCCTTATAAATAAGGTAACTGGCCAAATGCCTGAATTTTTTCTTTATGTTTCAGAGGTTTCTTTTGCTCTCATACAAGGAGTCAAAGAGAAAGGAGGCTTCGTCCAGTGTGCATTTCAAGTCTAACCCATAAATAATTCAGTTAGAAGACATTTTCTGTGAGCATGGGTCATTTTCTGTACCTTCAACTTGAACTTGACCTAGAGATGAATTACTTTATCACCTCTTAGGAAAACCTTACAGGCTGCTATTCCTTAATTTATAAAATGGGAAGGTGGCTCAGAGAAATTATGGCCCATCATCAAGAAAGTGTTTTGAGCTTTCTTGCAGTCACTAGGCAGCATTTATTGTGCGCCCACTGTGTGCTTAGCACTGTGCAAATACAAGGTATTGGGTTAACAGATCACAACCCTTCTGGCTGCAAAATAATTTTTTAAAACCTTCTGCTCCATTAATATTCCATGCCATACGGTGAAAAAAGGTCTAAATTCTATTGCTTTTGCTTTTACAGATAATTTATGAAAAAAATGAAATATTAACTAGGAATGTGGTAGAATGGCTTTCTGTTTCACTAGCAGATGACAAATGAAGGCACACAGGCACACATTTGAATAAGGAATTATCAATCAACCTCAAACTTGACCCACAGCTGTCATCCCTATAAATTAATGTTTACCATTTTTAAGTATGTACAGGACATCTGGAAACACACAGGCTGGGGCTGGCGAGAAATTTCCAAGAAATAGTATATCAAAAGCTAATTATAGCAGCAGCGAGACCAAGTGTCATTTTGTTATGGTGAATTATAGACGGGGAGCTCTGTCACCCGCAAACTGTTATTCATAACTAAATCATAATGCTTTTAAGTTTTAATTAATCTGCTTAGCTTTAGTTGCAAGGGAGAAGCTTGCTTAACTGTTCAGCCGCCAAGGCTCTCTCTCGGGCTAGCCTGAAACTGCATCTGAGCACCTGGGGGAGCAGAACCACATTATCAGGCTGACATTGCGTCTATTAAAGAGAATTTCTTTTAATATGCCAGAGTCTGAATATTTCTTTCTATTTCATTATCCAAAAACCAATTAATTTTCCATAAGAGCACCAAATTAATTACAAAATACTATGGAAATCAGAGATGTCTCCCCTTCTCCACCATTATGGAAATGCCAAGCCCCTTGGCAGCAACATCTTCCAAAGGTACTAGTTTTTCTCCTTAGCTAATATTTTATGTGCAGTGTTGGAAAAACCCTTAAGAGCTGGTGTTTTTATTTATCTTTCACATGACTTCTTCCTCCCATTGCTTACCCAGACCACTCTATTTGATCTTCTTTACCTCGTGAAAGTTAGCCAAAGAAAGGAAATTTTCCCATAAAGAGACTTCCTCTTATTTATTATGACTTTCTGGGTTTTCCTCTTCTCTGTTCAAGTAAACTATACCATTGGGCAGGGCCATGTTTTAAATTTATTTTATATTTATACCTTCTCCTATCTGCTCTTGATGTGAACTTCTATTCTGAATCTATACTACAGATGTTGTAAGTTCTTTTCAGTTGAAAAACATTTAATTTTAATTAGCAAAGAGGAGAAATGAAAATTTATTGGACTTGCAGTGCAACATAAATCCAAAAAGAGAGGCAGTAACAGAAACTTATATGATTTCTTCATCAAGAAATCCACAGGGAAAGCAATGGCCATAACTTGCGGCTTCTTAAAAATTTTGTGAAGCAAACAAGAATTTTTCTTTCTGAGGAATTTATGATAACTTCAAGAATAGGGGAACAGTGACAGGAAATGCAAAAATTGTGTATATAGGCTAATACTACTTGAATATATTTATTTTATCATCTCTGAAATAAAAGCATTACCTAATCTTCAAAGCACTGGAATCTCTATCAATAAAAGAGTAGGAGGGATCTCTCTCTCCCAGAAGTTGCTTGAGTTGAAGCAACTGGGGTCCTGGTCTTGCAGTGCTTCCTTGAACTTTTCTTAGTCCCAGAGGTGGGACTCCTCCATATTCTACCAAAAGGCCTTGGTCTCTGAAAACATTGAAAAATGACTGGGAAAGTCTTCCTGGAGTCGAAGCGTACATCGTACTTTGTCTCTCTGAAGCACCAGTACAGTCGTCACTTGGTATCTGTGGGGTTTTGGCTCCTGGACACCTGCAGATACCAAAATCTGCAGATGCTCAAACCCCTTGTGCACAAAAATGCAGCATTTACATATAACCTGTGCACATCTTCTCGTATACTAAAAATCATCTCTAGATTACTTATGATACCTAATATAAATGCTTTGTAAATAGTTGTCAATACATTGCATATTCAAGTTTAGCTTTCTGGAATGTTCTAGAATTAAAAAAAAATTTTTTTTCCAAATGAATCTCAGGATGTGGAACCAATCAATATGAAGGGCTGATTGTACCAGGCCTTGACCCAGCAGGCATTTAATATACATTTTATTGATTTAGCACCAGGGTCAGTGTCTACAATCACTTTCTATCTTGACTTACTTATTTCTTAGGATACTTTCCTATATCCAGATTAACTGAAATTTAAAAATACAATAAATCTTTTCCCCATGGCTTTTGTCACCATTTACCTAATTTGGCTTAAAAATGGATTTATTATTAAAAGGCTACAGCTTATGCAACAGTACATGATCTATAAGTAAGGGCTTTTTTAAAAACAGTTTTTGAAGATTATTTGACCTGAACGTTGTGAAAGATGCAGGCTGGCCAACTTATCCCTTCTTCTCTAGAATTGTAGTAAGTTTCACTTTAAGTGGAATCCCCCATGGATACCTTGCCCAACCTTCAGAGTCTACAACTCTCTGGCCAAAAAGGTAGATTCTGCTGTTCCACTTATTAAGTAATACAGCCACTTTTCCTATCTTCGCATTCTCAAACAAGGTATGGGGTTAAAGACAAAAGAGGATGTATCCATATTTAATCCTTACTTCAAACTCAGGAAGGCAAAAGGCTTAATTTGCTTCTATACAGCAGGTAATTTTGTCTGGGGTTTTAATACATTATTATAGATTAGTGCAGCTCCATCAAAGTGCCAACCATACCCTGATGCCTCAAAACATAGCCATTTAAATTAAATTAAAGGGATTATGTAATGAGCAACAGGATTTTTGTATACCTTATTTCTCATAAGAAAACTGAGGTATAGAGTAGTTTGAGTAACTTAGGGTCACTCTTAGAGGCAGGAATCCAACCTCTGGTGCGTTGAGGCTTGCTTCATTCCCAAATAGGTTTTATCCTGGAAGCATATGTTTTTGAGGTGCTAATATATGTTGTTGGTTTCTTCTCCCTGGAACTCTATTGGCAGGGACGATTATGACCTTCTGAGCTATTTTGGGATTATTTTCCATCATTAGATGTTCATTTTTTCATCCTTGTCATAAAAAAAAATTAACAACAAGGGGAAAAAGTCCTTTGATTTGATTGCTAACACAGAAGAAAAGTTAAATGCTGGCATAATAATGACTAAAACACTGCTTACATCTGCATCTGACTCACGGCCAGCATCAGAGGACAAGTTGAAACAGCGGTGGATAAATAATTAAAACATTTGGAGACATTAGGCTCCTATTTTCCCTGAATAAAATCACATTTTTGAGACTGCAATGATGAGCCTCTAAGAGTCCTCAGCCAAGGGGTCTCTGAATTAGCCACTCCCTTCAAATCCTCCTTCCTTTAATTTAAAAGCAAATGCTAATGGGAGCAATTTAGCTCAATCCTTGCCTTTGTGTCAGTTTGGGGCTCACAGGGAGGAATTTTTTTTTTTCTTCTGTGAGTCTACCAGATTATCTTACAAGTAGAAAAACAGGGATATGACTAAGTCAGGCTAGCTGTAGGGAGCAGCCTCATGCCTGTCACATCCACCTGAAGGCCATCCCTAAGCTCATTACCAGCCCCATGACATGGAGGGAGGGAGGAAAGCTTGGTTAAAAGTCAAATTTCAAGGGGTCACCACATTCTAGAGCACCCTGACTTTAGTAAACAAGCCACAGATTTCAACCACATCTTGAATGTTGACTACCAGAATTATTACACAAACTAGACATAGGGAATTTAATTCAGATGACATTATATCTACAACTGAGGGCAAGAATCCCTTAGGAGAAATGGTATAGCTTTCATAGTCAACAGGAGTTTGAAATGCAGTACTTAGGTATAATCTCAAAAACAAAAGAATGATCTCAGTTCATTTCCAAGGCAAGCCATTTAACATCATAGTAATCCAAGTCCATGCCCCAACCACTAATGCCAAAGAAGCTGAAGTTGAATGGTTGTATGAAGACTTACAAGACCTTCTAGAACTAACACCAAATAAAGATTGTTTTTTTCATTATAGGGGACTGGAATGTAAAAGTAGGAAGTCAAGAGCTACCTGGATTAACAGGCAAGTTTGGCCTTGTGAAGCAGGGCAAAGGCTAACAGAGTTTTATCAAGAGAATACACTGTTCATAACAAACACCCTCTTTTGACAACACAAGAGATGACTCTACGGATGGATATCACCAGATACCAAAATCAGACTGATTTATACTTGGTAGCCGAAGATGGAGAAATACACTATCTATACTATCAGCAAAAACAAGACCTGGAGCTGACTGTGGCTCTGCTCATGTGCACCTTATTGCAAAATTCAGGCTTAAATTGAAGGAAGTAGGGAAAACCACTAGGTCATTCAGGTATGACCTAAATCAAATCCCTTATGATAATACAGTAGAGGTAGGGAATAAAGTCAAGGGATATGATCTGAGGGACAGAGTACCTGAAGAACTATGAACAGAGGTTTGTAACAGTGTACCGGGGACAGTGACCAAAACCATTCCAAAGAAAAATGCAAAAAGGCAACGTGGTTGTCTGAGGAGGCCTTACAAATAGCTGAGCAAAGAAGAGAAACAAAGGGCAAAGAAGGGAAAGACAGACACAACTGAATGCAGAGTTCCAGAGAATAGTAAGGAGAGATAAGAACGCCTTAAGTGAACAAAGCTAAGAAATAGAGGAAAACAATAGAATGAGAAAAACTAGAGATCTCTTCAAGACAATTAGAGATACCAAGGGACAATTTCATGCAAAGATGGGCACAATAAAGGATCTAAAAGAAGCAGAAGGCACTAAGAAGAGGTGGCAAGAATACACAGAAGCCTGTACAAAAGAGGTCTTAATGACGCAGATAACCACAGTGGTGTGGTCACTGAACTACAGCCAGATATCCCGCAGTGTGATGTCAAGGGGGCCTTAGGAAGTGTTAGTATAAACAAAGGTAGTGGAGGTGATGGAATTCCAGCTGAGATATTTCAAATTCTAAAAGATGATGCTGTGAAAGTGCTGCATGCAATATGCCAATAAATTTGGAAAACTCAGCAATGGCCATAGCACTGGAAAGGGCAGTTTTCCTTTCAGTCCCAAAGAAAAGTAATGCCAAAGAATGTTCAAACTACCATACAATTGTGCTCATTTTACATGCTAGCAAGATAATGCTCAAAATCCTTCAAGCTAGGCTTCCGCAGTATGTGAACAAAGAAGTTTCACATGTACTAGCTGGGTTTAGAAAAAGCAGAGGACCAGAGATCAAATTGCCAACATCCATTGGGTCATAAAGAAAGCAACAGAATTCCAGAAAAACAGCTAATTTTGCTTCACCGACTACGTTTAAGCCTTTGACCTTGTGGATTACGACAAACTGTGGAAAATTCCTAAAGAGATGGCAGTACCAGAACACCTTACCTGCCTCCTGAGAAATCTGTATGCAGGTCAAGAAGCAACAGTTAGACCCAGACTTGGAACAACGGACTGGTTCCAAATTGGGAACGGAGTATATTGTCACCCTGTTTATTTAACTTATATGCAGAGTACATCATGTAAGATGCCAGACTGGATAAAGCACAAGCTGGAGTCAAGATTGTTTAGAGAAGTATCAACTACCTCAGATATACATATGATACCAGTCTAACAGCAGAAAGCAAAGAGGAACTAGAGCCTCTTAATGAGCATGAAAGAGGAAAATGAAAAAGCTGGTTTAAAACTCAGCATTCAAAAAACTAAGATCATGGCATCCAGTCCCATCATTTCATGGCATTATAAGGGGGAAAAGTAGAGTGTTAGATTTTATTTTCTTGGGCTTCAAAATTAGTGCAGATGATAACTGTAGTTATGAAATTAAAAGACACTTGCTCCTTGGAAGGAAAGCTATGACAAACCTAGACAGCATATTAAAAAGCAGAGAATTTGCCAACAAAGGTCTATATAGTCAAAGTTATGGTTTTTCCAGTAGACATATACAATGTGAGAATTGAACCATAAAGAAGGCTAAGCATCAAAGATTTGATGCTTTCAAATTGTGGTGTTAGAGAATACTCTTGAGAATCCCTTGGACTGCAAGGAGAGCAAACCAGTCAATTCTAAAGGAATCAACCCTGAATATTCATTGGAAGGACTGATGCTGAAGCTGAAGCTCCAATACTTTGGCCACCTGACGCAAAGAGCCAACTCATTGGAAAAGACCCTGATGCTGGAAAAGATTTAATGCAGGAGGAGAAGGGGGTGACAGAGAATGAGATGGTTGGATGATGTCACAGAGTCAATGGACATGAGTTTGAGCAAACTCCAGGAGATAGTGAAGGACAGGGAGGCCTGGCGTGCTGCAGTCCATGGGGTGGCAAAGAGCTGGACATGACCTAGCGACTAAACAACAGAGACACAGGGAAGTTAAATTACTTCCTGAAGTCAGACACCCAGAAAGTGGGGGGCTGAGCTACATCAGGTTCTCACAGTGAGTTGAGAATAATGAAAGTTGGATTATTGGAAAATAATCAAGTTTGTCTTGCCAGGTAAGAGAATCTTGAGGAATAAATAAGGTATCTTGTACAAAGGCCCAGCACAGTTTCTGTCAGCAGGAAGGAAAACTAACATTTGTTAAAATCCAATCTGCCGCCTTTCTTACTCCTTCCCTCCTCCTCTTCAAACTTCTTACTCCTTGTGGCTATGCCTCCAGTGCCCTTCGCAGCCTTTCTTTGGATTTTCTCTTCCTTTCTGGAGGTTCTGACTCCTGCACCACACAGGGAGTGCCAGATGCAGAGACCTCCTCATACAGTTAGGCAAAGGGAAGATGATGCTTTGCATTTTGTTTGAACTATTCCTTTTGGCTGTCAACCGTTGATGGCCTTCTTTGCTATGCAAAGAAATATTCAGTAAAACCTGGTTGTAACCAATAGCACAGGATCTTTAATTTCCGCCTTAGACAGCCTTTACATCCCTCTTGCCGGGCCTGGCCGATATGCACGGATACAAAAACGCTTTATGCGGTCTGTCTGAACCCTGTAGTTAACCACTAGGATGCTCTGAAGAAAGAAGTCCAGAGACCCCTAAGCAATTCACTGTAGGTTTCTAGGCAGAGGATCCCTCCATGGGTCCTCTATGTCTTTTTAATTCCTGTTTGAAATCCACTTCTCAAAATTACTTAAATACATAGAAGTCCTAACAATGATCAGATTGGCTTCTTCCCTTCCAATAAACATTATTTTTAATTGGCTTCGGACTCATTTACCGTTATCTTTTGAATCAGCTCTTTAATGCAACAGTCCACAGAGATGTTATGGGGAGGGAGGCGGGAGGGGGGTTCATGTTTGGGAACGCATGTAAGAATTAAAGATTTTAAAATTAAAAAAGCAAAAAACTTAAAAAAATAATAATAAAAATAAATAAATAAAAAGCAAAAAAAAAAAAAAAGAGTGCAATTCTTTTGCCTGTGAACTGCCTGTTCTAGGAAACAATCTTTGTTCTTTGTGAAAAGCTCACCTCCAGCTCAGTATTCTGCCCATCTGAGTTTGGGGAATAGGAGACATTTGCTGTTATTTACTGGTCTGATTTTACTGTTTCCTCAGACTTTTAAAATGATTCTTTTAAATCAGTCAATTATACATACCTTTTGTTAATTAATTATTAAAGTGATATAAATTTCTTTTCACTCTCTTATTGGCTTTCTTTTTTCTAGTTTTACTCTTATATTTTAAAATTACTTGTATTTTCTTTGTTTAATAAACCAGTATCAAAAACAAGAAAGTACCAATATGCAAACAAAAGTTTTTAATCTAAGTCTTTGCCTGAAACACCCACTTAATGTCTACATACAAAAACATATGCATTTTCCTTTTTCGTTTAATACAATTTTCATGTCAATTTAGTAATGGCATAAAATTCTATTCTGTAATATCCTAATTTATTTAACCCATCCCATTTAAAAATATTGTCTGATCCCTAAAACAGTATAATAACAAGCAGTTCTTAATGCTAAAATTTTTCCCTTACTGTAATTATCCTTTATGACAATCTCAGAGAAATGAGTCATCAGTTTGTGCATTTTTAGGGCTTTCCTTACAGATTTTCTAAATTATTTTTTAAGAAAAGTTTATCAATTTCTACTTTCATATCCACTATGGAAATGCCTGTTTATCTATATTCTAGGCAAAATGGGCATTATTTTTGTTTTTGCCAGGGTTATGCCACTTAAATTGCATTTTCTGAATTATTAAAGAGAATCAACACATTTCCTGTGTTTAACTCTATTACTGCTTACTAAATGATTCATAACAAAGGTGACCTCTTCTTCTGTCATCTCTCTCTCCCCAGTCCCAGAGAAGTTTTAGGTATGAATTAGTTCCCAAGGTGATACTCTCACCAAAGAATGTTTAAACTGCTAACTATACCAAGACCTTTGTTTTCTGCCAAGTATTTAACTTGCAAACATGATGACTATTGCTTCTTTTCTGATGTAGAAGCAGTTTTACATTTTGGCTTGCCTTTTGGGAAGACTTGCCATACCTAATCTGATTCCCTGTAACAAACTGAGCTTTCTGCCATTCTTTCCTTCCTAATAATGTTCAAAGCTCTCCTTCTGGCTAATACTGCAGAAAGGGTACCACCCACCCCAAGGCCCAGACCCTTCTGCACACTTAGACTTTCTCCTTACTGCAGACGAAACTAAATTCTTTTCTGACTCTGTTATTCCTTTTAGTCCTAGTTTTGGTGTTCAGGTGAAGCTTGTCTTCAGGATATTTGTAGTCAAGATCAGGATTTCTCAACTTCGGATGTGCTGACACTGTGACCAGATCATTCTTTGATATGGGTGTGCTTTGGAGGACTTTTAGCAGCACTCCAGGTCTTTACCTACTATTCAAAGATGCTCCTAGTACCCTACCAGGTATGACAACCAAAAATGTCTCCAGATGCTGCCAAATGTCCCTAGGAGGCAAACCCACCCAGTTGACAACCATTAGTCTAGCGGATACAGAGCTTCTAACAAGTTAACATCGTCTTGGGTTGTACTAAAAAAGACCTGGTGTCCTGCTAAAGGGAGGAGGCACATGTCTTACCACATAAGCTCTTGTCAGAGCACACCTGTGGCGTTGACGAATTCTGAGTCACACATTTTAAGATGTGCAAATGAAACAGAGAGTTTCAAAAATAGAGTAATTCAGAAGATGAAAGATGGTCCATATAAGGGCTGGTCAGTGGTCTAAGCTTACTTTGGTTTACTGAAGATTCAGAAAGAGCCATTTATTTTGTGTGCCTTTATAAAGAAGAAGCAGGTAAAGATGCTGAAAGGTACACTGCAACTTAAAATAAAGAATAAGGTGCCTCAAAAGTTGGTAAATTTCTCATTACTGCGAGTTTGAGCAGATACAGGATTAGGATTAGAGTGTTGTTGGAAGGAATGAATCTCTGTCCTGGAAAAGATTAGAATCTTATGTCTTGCAAGATTCTTATATTTCCAAAACCCAAAACATTTCCTTGTATTGAAATCAGACATGTAACCTCTTTTTCAGCAGCATAGAGATTTTTGCATACATGCTAATATGCAAGTATAAGCTGGGTAGACTCACTACCACCTGTATTTTCCTGCAGGCACTATAAACATCCAAGGCTCCCTGAACAGCAAGTCTCACCCATGTTGCTAAAGGCTGGCCACAGTTCCTGATCTTATATATACTATGGTGTTGTAGGAAGCACGAAGCAGCAAATTTTCAACATAACTTAGAAAAGCAAGGTCCCAGAAGAAAGGTGAGTAGACTAACTGGAGTTTCCAGCACACACTGGGCAAGGAAATATCCCATTCCTACCTAATGCACCCCAAACTGAGCGCATCAGGCAAGCTTACTGCAGAGATTACATCTGAAGCCATAAGCTAATAAAAACTACGTTTCCCACTCTCAGTCTAAGCAGACTTTTCAAAAATCTTAAGAGAAGACAGCACAAATGCTGACATTAATATTAAATCTAGCTTTTACTCTTATTAGTTTCACTCCTACTCAAATATGCACCCATGGTATCTGGGTGTATGTTTTTATGTTTTTCTCTAGCTTTTTAAAAATAAATTTACATCATATTATTTCCAATGCAAGTATAAGTTCCTTGTAAATAATAACTTCTTTGTCTCTCTCTTCTGATATCTATGAAACTTTTCTTTACAGTATTTTTACTACTATCTGTGCCCGTATTTATCTATGGATAGAATCTATCACCTCCTCTGAACAATATCTCAAGCAACTAATGCTGGAGGGCACAGGATCAATCCATTCTCTATCAGATAGTATATGCTCGTCACCCTCTAACTACTCTGTCTCCAAGAGTCTTCATATCTGAAAGTGTCCATCACAGCTGAGCTGCAAGTATGTCCTCAAAAAGCACTGTTGATCCACACTGATTTCTGTTCCCTCTGAAATTTTCTTACCTCAACAGTGAGGTCATTCATTCCTTTTTAAAGGATCAAAAGTGGCATGAAGTTGTGAGATGAAATAGTCAGCTGGGTGATTTTTTTTTTTTCTTTTCTATCATCAGGTAGGCACAACCTGAAATAAGGAAAACTCCATTAACTCTTGGGTCCCATTTGTTCCGTGCCTTGGCTTCTTAGTAGACTGTGAGATTCCTAAGTTCAAAACGTTTTTGCTTTAATTGCACACAGTACCTAGTAGAGCATGAGGTACACACAGGCCCTTGGTGCCTTCCACCCTTCACATCCCAAGGATGGTAACTCTATGAAAGAGATCTTTTTCCTCTCTGCCCAATTACCTAGGACAACTGACTCTTCAGGTGCCACATCCTGAGATGGAGTCACTGGGAGGAATCTAGATGAAGACATCGGGCATTTTATGCTTTGTCCACCTCTAATATTTTGAACTATAAATTGTGTCTCTAAATTCTGTATCTAACTCCCCTGCTCTCCCCACCTCTCCTGAGAGGCAACAGTGGTTAAGATCACTCACTGTGGGGTCAGATGCTGCCTGAGCTCAAATCCCAGCTCAGGTACTTATTAGTACTTGTGTGGTTTAGGCAAGTTACTCAATATCTCAGTGCTTTAGAATCATCATTTTTAAAACAATTACAACAATAGCAATAATAATGCTTCCTCACAGGAGACCTGGGTTCGATCCCTGGGGTCGGGAAGTTCCTCTGGAGAAGGAAATGGCAACCCGCTCCAGTATTCTTGCCTGGAGAATCCCATGGGTGGAAGACCCTGATGGGCTACAGTCCATGGGATCGCAGAGTCGGACACGACTGAGGGAGCTCACTTCACTTCATGAGGTTGTCATGAGAATTACAAGATTTCATAGGTGTCATTCAGGATGGTATCTGCCACAAAATAAGCTCTTAATGATGTTCCCTCTACCTACCTCTGATGATGTACACGAGGGAATGAAAAGTGAGATACAGTGTTCTCACGAAGAACTTCTGAATACAGAAACAATCACCCTCCCATCCTAGGGTAATTATTATGGTGACTGGGATTTTTGTTAGGTAGCAATAAAGGTCTGACTGCCTTAGTTTTCCCCCTTCACTACAAAGAAATATTGAAGCAGATAATCTGGACGGTGGCGGCGGCGGCCCCGGCAAGAGAGAGTGGACAGCGGCCGGTTTGGCCCGGCAGCGCTCAGCAGGAGGCGGCCCAGGCTTCTCCAGGCGGCGTTAGGCCTCACGCGGCTGCAGCGGCCCATTCGTTGGCTGCGAGCGCGTCTGCGCCTGCGCGGCGGGCTTCTTTGATAGTTCTGCTAAGTCGCTTCAGTTGTGTCCGAATCTGTGCAACCCCATAGACAGCAGCCCACGAAGCTCCCCCGTCCCTAGGATTCTCCAGGCAAAAATACTGGAGTGGGTTGCCATTTCCTTCTCCGATGCATGAAACTGAAAAGTGAAAGTGAAGTTGCTCAGTCGTGTCCGACTTAGTGACCCCGTGGACTGCAGCCTACCAGGCTCCTCCGTCCATGGGATTTTCCAGGCTAGAGTAGTGGAGTGGGGTGCCATTGCCTTCTCTGCTCTGATAGTTCAGTTGGTAAAGAATCCGCCTGCAATGCAGGAGACCCCGGAAGCCCTGGTTCCATCCTTGGGTTGGGAAGATCCCCTGGAGAAGGGAAAGGCTCCCCACTCCAGTATTCTGGCCTGGAGAATTCCATGGACTGTATAGTTAATGGGCTCACAAAGAATTGGACAGGACTGAGCGACTTTCACTTTCACTTTTTCAGATAATGAGGGAGCAAAATACCTGCTAATCAAATGAATAGATACAGTTAACCAAACCAACTTCCATGCAGAATTCACAAAGAAGGGCTAAGACTTGATTCCTAAATGTGCTTGATCTTGAAACCTGTGTACAGACCACTGAACGATGGCCTTTCTTGGAATTGCTGACCTTCTCGATCCATTCTTTTAAGGAGAAGGACAAGGTAATGACAGAGGAGCCTGCTTCCTGCCTCCCATTTCTGTCTGACCTCTTTTATTTTGAGGGGAGGCAGTTCATAGGCTGCTTGTCTGTTTTTCCTTTAAGGTTGAGTTCTTCCCTTCAGTCTTTTCTGGTAGAGGGCAGAGTTCCTTCCCAAGTCAATGGGGGCCCTTAGACCCACCAGGAGTGGGAGGAGGAGAAGGAATGAGAACTGCGAAAAACTACCCTTAGAATCATCAAATGCAATTTCAAATGAATGACCTGAACTAGCAGTTTTAAGGGGCAACTGATGAGGTTCAGTATGGAGGTTGAGAAATGCAATCATCACTGAAGGATTAAAATAAATAGTGCAATGAACCTTCGTCCTCCTCTCCCCATGCCTCGACACCCGCCCTCCTCTTGATAAATACACAAATCTACATGGGTGCACACCATTTCAGAGGGTAATTATCCAAACTGTCTAGAACAAACAAAACAAGCACAAATGTTATGTCCATGTTTAATGAAGACTTTGGAGTAGCTCAGTGAAGTGAAACCCATTCTGCTCCGGTCATGCTTTCCCATCCCTGACCCCTCACACACGCAGCCAATAAGGGGACTCATTTGAAATTCAGAGGCTCCGAGGCTGGGATTTAATAACAAAACTGGCACCTGTCACTTTTTTCTATATATCGGCTGCACTCTACTGATTTAACCATTAAAAACAACTCATCTGGGGGAAAATATAAAGCGACTGCCAAGGAATATTTACTCTTCAGCCCTCACATGGCCCCTCAATAAGTCGTGAGGTGTGTGTTACTAATTGCAAGGAAAAACACTTTCCAAGAAGTCATTCGTGTGGTTTAATATCCATTACCCCATTCTATTTTTATTTGCCTGCCTTAATCGCATGCTAACTGGGCATGCTTCTTTGCATACGCAGCTATTTTTCTGTGATGAAGCTAAAACAAAACTACCAAACAAAAATACATGTGTGTATATGAATGTGTGCATGCATGTGCGTGTGTGTGTGTGTTCTTATGTTTCTGAGCTGAGAGAGAGTGTAAAATACAGCCTAGCCAAAAATTATTTCTTGAAATGCTATATTTAGTATAATGTGAGGGAGATGTTGTTTAGCCTCATTGATCTAAACAGGCGAAATGAATGTAAAGCAAAAATCCATTTTGGAGTCTGACTTACCTAGATGTAGCTATATATTCCTGAAATAGACTAAATACAAAATAGTCCTAGAAAGGCAAGTTATTGCATTTTTTTATGATCATAAGAAGTTTTTAAACCTTTCCAAATGACAGAAACAAAGAATCGCCACCTGCACCATAAAACTCTCTGCTTAGAATATAACAGAACAAGAAGAGTGGTCCTAGTATTCTCACTTTTAAGAGTATCTGTTTTCAAGATACCTCACTTTTTTAATTTGAGATCCTTCTGCAACCAATCTCCTAGCAAAACAAACTTGAAAGAAATCAGGTTGGACTAGTCCTCACTATGCTCAGTAGGGTCACTTTCTGAGAGATCTGTCATCTATACAAGCTCATATATTTTTAAAATTCTGGTCTAGCTTTCAGTCTCTGACTCCTTTAGATGTTAGAACTAATTTGCCAGTGCTAGACATTCATGAGCTAACACGTTTATAAAACATATATGAGCCCAGATCAGGAGTAAATACAGTAGAATTGCTTCCATAGAAAAACCTGAATTGGATTATTGCTTCCCCAGAATTTCTGAATGATTCAGTTAAGATAGCAACTTTTAGTGGTCTCTTGTATAGCAAGATTGAATAAATGTAAAGCTCAACTTATGAAATAAGTAAGGAATGATTTCACGTATGCTTCTAATACAGACTAAGAAGTACTGTTTTGGCTTTCTTCTCCTTTCTTGACATCAACATCTAGGTTACAGTGAAAGTGATTGTGATATTATGCTTGACCTTTTATACCAGCAGTAAGATTACAAAAATAAGAAGATTAATTTAGAGCTTCCCGGATGGTGCTAGTGGTAAAGAACCTGCCTGTCATTGCAGGAGACAAAAGAGACACAGGTTTGATCCCTGGGTCAGGAAGATCCCCTGGAGAAGGAAATGGCAGTCCACTCTAGCATCCTTGCCTGGAGAATCCCATGGACAGAGGAGCTTGTCAGGGTACAGTCCATGGGGTCGCAAAGAATAGGACAACTGAAGCGACTTAGCACAAACACACAAGCACAAACCATTAATAATTCTTTTGTGATTTAAATACTTCACAACATTCTTTACCCATCTTTAGAAGCAGTGTTAGGAATTGTGTTGCAGTTATTACATTACAGTGATAGGGAAGGGACCTGTTACGTCTTCTATACCTTAGGACCAAGAAAGTGACTTTTTTGAGAGAAGAGTTGCCTGCTTTCTAGATCAGTCTAAGCTCTTTGTAAGTTTCAGGTGAACCTTCCTACAGGTAGAGGACAGCCTTCCACTGGGGCAAGGATATATGCTCTTAAATTTTCATAACAGAATGTCAGCTGTGGCCTGCTCAAGCATCTAGATCTTTGTTTAATCAATGACCCAGAATACAGACACTTTAGGCAGTTTTCATAAAATCCAGACTTTAATTGCCTTTGATCCTGTACTTGCTACAACCATGTTTGGAGATAACTAATCTTTAGGAAATACAGTGTAATTAACATGTTAACACTCTCTTCCTTTAGGATCTCTGAGATCCATACCTATGTTAGTTAAATCATCAGAAAGAATGCTATTCAGCTGCATTATCTGAGATATTGACAAAAGAATTTCACTAACTTACGACTAAGGTCCATCTGGTCAAGGCTATGGTTTTTCCATTAGTCATGTATGGATGTGAGAGTTGGACTGTGAAGAAGGCTGAGTGCCGAAGAATTGATGCTTTTGAACTGTGGTGTTGGAGAAGACTCTTGAGAGTCCCTTGGACGGCAAGGAGATCCAACCAGTCCATTCTGAAGGAGATCAGCCCTGGGATTTCTTTGGAAGGAATGATGCTAAAGCTGCAACTCCAGTACTTTGGCCACCTCATGCGAAGAGTTGACTCATTGGAAAAGACTCTGATGCTGGGAGGGATTGGGGGCAGGAGGAGAAGGGGACGACAGAGGATGAGATGGCTGGATGGCATCACTGACTCAATGGACGTGAGTCTGAGTGAACTCCGGGAGTTGGTGATGGACAGGGAGGCCTGGCATGCTGCAATGTATGGGGTCGCAAAGAGTCGGACATGACTGAGTGACTGAACTGAAGCAATAATGTTATACCTTCGTTTTTATAGAAATCACAGAATAAAGGTCTCAGTAAGGAATATGTTAGGAGATTATAACAAGATGTGAGAAATAAACTTCGGTGCCTCCCTCTTGATATGGCGTCAAAGACAGGGAGCTATGCATAACAATAGGGATTTATTCATGGAAATGGTTATTTGTATAGATGTTATGGATATGAGGACAGGAATAGAGATAAGAGCAGAATTAGAGAGCTAAAGAGATCTATCCATCTATGACAGCAAGGGAAATAAGAAGGCATGCCATTTGGGGGCAAGAAGTGTTCAAGTATTCTTGAAAGACTAAAAGATGAGCTTGAGCCACTAGGGAAAAAGCAACCAAATTATCCACAAGAACATGTCTGCTGAAGTAGAAGAGGTACTGAGAATGCTTCATTCTGAGGCAAAAGAGACAAGAAGTGGAAAAGAGCTCCAGAGCAATCATCGGAGTCACTGTTTGAGAAAATGTATTCACAACCTCTGGGTTTCCTAGCTTTTATTTTCTTACAGCATGTCCTAAGCAGGTCCCAATATAGCATATACTCTCAGGCAAAGCTGTGAGTCTGGCTACTCAGGGAAGGGAAGAACCGTAAGGAGTTGGTGCCCTCTAGAAGGAAGAGGGAAACGCTTTACCCAGAAGATAAGCTTCAGGTACACTTGTCCTCCTCCCCAACAATAATCCAAAAGTAAAATCTTAAGTAAGAATGAGCATGCGTGAATAGTCAAAGAAACACAACACAAACACAAAGAGGACAGCAGAGAGGAAAGAATCGCTAGATATTCAAGTTCAGCCAACACTTTGAAAGAGAAATACCAGACTAAATCAAGCAAAGAACTAATACTTGAGAAAAGAGACTTAACTGAAAAAACTTTTAAATAAGTCTTAGAGAATCTCATAGGAATTAAAAAAAAAAACTATATCATCTATTAAAAAACCACAACTATGTGTCCTGGAATAAGTGAATAAACCTCTGAATTTTAAATATACCAAAGTGTATAGAGTAAATGGCAGAAGGGACACAATAACGTTAGGAAGGGTTGGGAGAATAATATATGAAGAGTGTCAGAGAATTCTCCCCCAAAAAATCACTGAATAACAAAGAGATAAAAAAATATGAAATAGGAATAAACGCACATTGAAACTGTCTAGAAGGAGGCCAACACCTATTTAAAATAGTTCTAAAGATACCAGAGAGAAGGAAAAGGGTGAACAAGATATACTGATTAGCAATGGAAGAAAACTTCCCAGAGTTAAAGATAAATAAGATGGCATACTGAAAGATTCCATAGTGAGTAGATTCAATTTCCAAAGGGGTAGCATATCCTATCCTAAGTTCACTTTTGTAAAATGTCACAAGCATTATTACAAAATCACAAAATGTTTTGAAAAACTACATTGCCCACAAAGCCAAAAGAATCAGATTGGCATCAGACATTCTGTTGACAATACTGGGTGATGGAAGACCATATCCTCAAAGTTCAGAGATAAAATTAATTTGGGAATTTCACACCCAGTCAAGCTAGCATTCATGTGCAAGAGCAAACATTTATTTTAACTGAAGTACAGGTAACTTACCATATTAGTTTCACATATATAACATAATGATTGATATTTTTATAGATTATACTTCATATAAAGTTATTATAAAATATTGGCTATATTCCCTACTCTGTACATTACATCCTTATTTCTTATTTATTTTATACTAGTAGTTAGTACTTCTTAATCCCCTTCACCTAGCCTGCCCCTCTCCCAACCCTCTCCACTAGTAAACACAAACAAGTGGTTATTAGTATTTGAGTCTGCTTCATTTTTTAATATGCCTTTGTATGTTTTATTTTTTAGATTCCAAATATAAGAGAAAACATACAGTATTTGTCTTTCTCTGTCTGACATTTCACTAAACATATCCTCCAGGACAAATTGTAAAATCAACTATAACCACAATAAACAGTAAGGGGTAGAAATGAGGAAGGATGTTCTAGATACAGGACGTTTACAGTTAAATCTGAATAATTATAGATGCATAACATAAAGCAATAATGTAGAATTGAAATCTCAAGTGATCTCAATACAGGAGATGCTGAGGAGGAGTGAAAATGAAAATATGCTAAGCTTTTTGTCATCATCAGAGGAACAAAACATACTAATCATCCCCAAACCATGGCCACAAAGTTTAAATGCATAGGCTAAAATTTAGCCAGAATTTTAGAAATAGAAGGAAATGAGATGAATAAAAATAACTCAATGCATCCATATAAGACAGTGTCAGGAAAGTACGAGGAAGGAAGAGAAGGGAAAAGAGTAAAGAGAGAAGGAAACAGCTAGTAAACACACAGCGAGGATGACAAGGTCAAGTCCAAGCACAGCTATAATCACTCTCATCTGAGCTTATTAAATCCTTCTATTAAAAGAGAGACTCAGGCTTGGTAGAAAATAATAATAATACTGTACTCTGGTGGCTCAGTGGTAAAGAATCTACCTGCAATGCAAGAGATGTGGGTTCAATCCCTGGGTTGGGAAGACACCCTGAAGGAGGAAATGGCAACCCACCCCAGTATTCTTGCCAGGAAAATCCCATGGACCATGAGGTCACAAAGAATCAGCCACAAGTGAAGCGACTGAGCACACGCACACACACACACACACACACACACACACACAAACACACACACACACAGCTTACAGAAAGTATACACAACACAAACGGATATAAAACTTCAAATATAAAGGAATAAAAAGTAACTCAAAGTTAGAACACATATGAATAAGGTAAAATATCTGCAACACACAAAAAGAAAAACATTTATTATCCCTAGACCTTGCTAGTCAGAAGGAAAAAGAGGAGAAATCAACGAATAGAAAGCAGGCCAAATATGTGAATAGTGTGCCTGAAAGCACTCACGAGTAAAGATAAGCAGCCTCATCTGTGGTAAGCACTGTGCAAGATTTAAAATTGGGTATGATTTACACCCGTCAAACTGGTAAAGTATAAAAGTTCACAAAAGAATAATAGTGAACAACCTAAATGCTATTCAAGTTCAGTTCAGTTCAGCTCAGTTCAGTCACTCAGTCGTGTCCGACTCTTTGCGATCCCATGAATCCCAGCACGCCAGGCCTCCCTGTCCATCACCAATTCCCAGAGTTCACTCAGATTCATGTCCATCGAGTCAGTGATGCCATCCAGCCATCTCATCCTCTGTCGTCCCCTTCTCCTCCTGCCCCGAATCCCTCCCAGCATCAGAGTCTTTTTCAATGAGTCAACTCTTCACATGAGGTGGCCAAAGTACTGGAGTTTCAGCTTTAGCATCATTCCTTCCAAAGAAATCCCGGGGCTGATCTCCTTCAGAATGGACTGGTTGGATCTCCTTGCAGTCAAGTTGGGAGCTATTAAATGAATTATAGAATATCTATGCTAAGAAATCATTGTAAAAAAGTGTTGTACACCTCTACATAGTGACATGGTAAAAATCTCTAAAAAATACCTGCTAAGCCAAAAATTCATGTATTAGAAGATAGTATGACTCAACTTTTGTTAAGACAAATCTGTGTATATGGGTGTGTATGTGAATGTAGGCATATGTATACATAAATAAATAGAAAAAGAATTATAAGGAAATAAACTGATTACAACATTCCTTCTGAGGAACTATACATGAACTTCTAGAATTACACAGGGATAAATTATGTAAAACCATGGTTGCAGACATGTACAGCTTTATCTCTTATTCATTTAGCAAACATTTGCTGAGCATCTTATATTCAGACTCTATGATGCATAAGGAGTGCAAAAATAAGTCAGTTTCTACCTCCCCATAGAAGGAAAATGTAGACTCTCCGCATTCAAACAAGTTTATCAGGGTGGGGTTGACAGAAACTGACTCTAAATGAAAACAGTGGAATGACATGATGAGGTTTAGGTAAAGTGGGTGGTGGCCTTATCCCAAGGCAAATTTTGAGCCAAAACCAGCTTCTCTCTTATAACAAAGACACTGACACGTATATGTGTGCACACCCACCAAGATGCAGTGCTGAAAACCTTCCATTCTGATATTTCTTTTTTCTTTTACTCATAAATCCTAAGTCAGAACACCTGGAGAACAAGGTAATGCCTTCTGACTTCTGATTATGACAAATAATCAGACACACACAATAAAATTATATTATTTTCTTTACTGGAACATGTTCTTTTGGCTTTTCCATAATCTGGTTTCCCCACTTAAAAACCCGCATCTACTCTCACTGTTGGCACTGTGCTGCTTGTCGTTTGGAGAAGGATAACCTGTAAGTGTAAGAGTCATCCAGCCTCTCATCCTGTGGTCTTGGGTATCCTGGGGTTACATCTGGAGAAGGAATAAAGCTGCATCGGTAAGGCTGCAGAGCACTTAATTTATGGCAGAAGGGAGAGCTAAAGCCATGGAGAATACAAGTGAAAATCAGGAAATAATACAGGAGAATACATACCTTCATTTAGCTCCTAAGGCTCTAATACTGTGTTGAAGTTGCATGATCTTGTATTTATACACTACTTGGGTTTAAAGTTGGTATATTATAATGAATAATTTAATAAAGCTACAGCCTAAATGCAAAGGGAGGAGGAAAAACCAAAATGTAATTATAACCTTGTGAAATGCTTTCCACAACAGCGAGAAGTCTTAAGGGCAAGTGGATTTAATAGATTCAATGACTAGCATATCATAATAATTCAAATTTTATTTTCTTTCTTCTGCTTTTCCAAGCTCAAAAATAATGCTTGTTGTTTCATTAAATATCATCAACACTGAATTCTGATGGTAGAATAATACTGTAAATTTGAGTTGAAGATTTATTTTTACTATTAGTCTTTACATATATCAATGTATAGTTTTTCTCCAAATTAAGACCTTCCATTATCTACAGCTGACTATGTAATAAGAGCCACTAAAAAGTAAAAATCATAAATTTAATAAAAGCATATCATAATTACCTGGCACAGTCCCGCAACTAAGTGTTTTGGGTACTTAATTTGGTTAAGTAAGGAATTAAGCCCTGTTAGTTTCAACCTATTTGGAAAATCTTTTAAAAGTACACCCATCCGTTCTCCTTCTTAATAAGTGGAATTAAATTTCTTGCCAATTATGAGCAATATTTGTTAAATGTGCCATGGTTGGAAAAACCACATTTGGCAAGACCAGGGCTCATTAAAAAAAAAAAAAATAGGAGGTTAGGATTAAAACATTAAGGTTAACATTGAATGCATATGTATGTATTTTAAAAGGAAAACAAATTCCCGAAAGTAAATGTATACCAAAAACCCTCCCAGAATTGCCAGAGAGCTCCTTTCATAAATTGCTTTCTTATGTAATTCAAGAAACATTCCTTTTTAGGAGATTCTCTCTCCTAAAAACCACACCTCTTTTAAAATGTTTCCATCCAGCTCCTAATGACTTGAAATTTTAAATCATTTACACGTTGCATTCTCCTTGTTTCAGCTTTTCAAGTATCAGCAATGTTTTTTGTGACCACTTGACCTTTTCCCAAACTGTCAAAATGTCCAGATGATGCCCAATTAGATGTACAAAAAAAGGAAATGTATTTCTGTATTTGACCTTCACTTCTATTTCAAGCCCACACAGATAAGAATTCAATTTCAGTCAAGGATTCTACCTTCTTTTTGTCTTGGAGTCATGTAAAAGTTCAGAAGCATTCTAAGGTGCATCTGATCCCTGGTATATCTTCATTAAACATGGGCTTACTCTCACACAGCCACATCTCCATTTTTTATGAAGCTATCCACCTATACAGGTCCCCCTACATCCTTCCTTGTTCCAGAGCCTATGGTCTCTTCAAGGGCCACTCTGGGATACTTGGAAAATCTTCAGCTTGCAAAGTGCCGGAAACCTTCTTCCTGGTGCTTCCACACACCTAAAAACATTCTTCTGATCTGTCTACCACCCCAATTGGAGAATTTAGAGAAATTCTCATTCTCTAAATTTCAGGAACAGTAGTTAAGGTGGAGGTGAGTTATGTTTTAGATGCCCATGGAAGATACAAGTATGTAACAGGAAATTGGGAGGGCTCAAGAGAGTGATCTGCGCTGGGGGATATGTGTTTGCAAGTCTGCTGTTAAATCTTATAGGTGGATGAGACTTCACAGGGAATGAAAAAAGAAGGGCAATAAATAGGAAAATGAAGAATTGTAATACAACATTGCAAGGATATCAACATATACACAGTGCTGAGGAGTACCCCAAGAAAGACTGCACTTGAGGGAGTTATGAACATTTAAACGACCTGTCAGCTGGAATCACCTGCCTTACTCACTAATGTTTTCATTCACCTCTTCAAACCAGCATGTAGTAAGTGCTACCATGTTTAAGGCATTTCACTGGAGTTGGGGTTATAGTGATGAATAAGGCAGATGGGGCCCAGCTTATGGGCAAAGCAACCTCATGATATAAACTCTGTATTTCCTACCTGCCCTCAGACAAAGGGGTAATTATTTAAGTTTATTTCTTTTCAATATGTTGATATTAACTAAGAATGAATGGAATAAACACTTGAGATACTTGTTCATTAGTGAAGTACGTGGGCTGTAATACAGAGATCTGGATTTATTTAGGTTGTCCAGAGACTATATTATTTATGTCTACACCCTTCAGTTCAGTTCAGTTCAGTCTCTCAGTCGTGTCCAACTCTGCGACCCCATGAACCGCAGCACACCAGGCCTCCCTGTCCATCACCAGCTCCCGGATGTCCATGTCTAACCCATGTCCATTGTGTCAGTAATGCCATCCAACCGTCTCATCCTCTGTTGTCCCCTTCTGCTCCTGCCCTCAATCTTTCCCATCATCAGGGTCTTTTCAAATGAGTCAGCTCTTTGCATCAGGTGGTCAAAGTATTGGAGTTTCAGCTTCAACATCAGTCCTTCCAATGAACACCCAGGGCTGATCTCCTTTAGGATAGACTGGTTGGATCTCCTTGCAGTCCAAGGGACTCTCAATAGTCTTCTCCAACACCACAGTTCAAAAGCATCAATTCTTTGGCACTCAGCTTTCTTCACAGTCCAACTCTCACATCCATACATGACCACTGGAAAAACCATAGCCTTGACTAGACGGACATTTGCTGGCAAAGTAATGTCTCTGCTTTTGAATATGCTATCAAGGTTGGTCACAATTTTCCTTCCAAGGAGCAAGTGTTTTTTTAATTTCATGGTTGCAATCACCATCCTCAGTGATTTTGGAGCCCAGAAAAATATAGTCAGCCACTGTTTCCATTGTTTCCCCATCTATGTGCCATGAAGTGATGGGACTGGATGCCATGATCTTAGTTTTCTGAATGTTGAGCTTTAAGCCAACTTTTCCACTCTCCTCTTTTACTTTCATCAAGAATGATGAAAGTTCTTCACTTTCTGCCATAAGGGTGGTATTATCTGCATATCTGAGGTTATTGATAATGCTCCTGGCAATCTTGATTCCAGCTTGTGCTTCTTCCAGTCCAGCGTTTCTCATGATGTACTCTGCATATAAGTTAAATAAACAGGGTGACATATGCCTTTTCCTATTTGGGACCAGTCTGTTGCTCTATGTCCAGTTCTAACTGTTGCTTCCTGACCTGTATACAGGTTTCTCAAGAGGCAGGTCAGGTGGTCTAGTATTCCCTCTCTTGAAGAATTTTCCACAGTTTATTGTGATCCACACAGTCAAAGGCTTTGGCATAGTCAATAAAGCAGAAATAGATGTTTTTCTGGAACTCTCTTGCTTTTTTGGTGATCCAGTGGATGTTGGCAATTTGATCTCTGGTTCCTCTGCCTTTTCTAAAACCAGCTTGAACATCTGGAAGTTCACGGTTCACATATTGCTGAAGCCTGGCTTAGAGAATTTTGAGCATTACTTTACTAGCATGTGAGATGGATGCAATTGTCTATACTCTTAGCTATCCTCTAGATGTAAATACAGTGTTTGGACCCTCACAAAGAGCCACTGCTTCCTAAGTCCAGTCTAATTCCTCCATGATCAATGACTTCATCCATTTCTGTCTCATAGAATCCAAGCAATTGCAAGAATTTGGCAAAGATACTGATTTCATGAAATTGATCAGAGACATGAAAGAAAAGGGGCTTCCCAGGTAATGCTAGTGGTAAAGAATCTGCCTGCCAGTGCAGGAAATGCAAGAGACAGGGGTTTGATCCCTGGGTCAGGAAGATCCCCTGGAGAAGGAAATGGCATACCACTCCAGTATTCTTGCCTGGAAAATTCCATGGACAGAGGAGCCTAGCAGGCTACAGTCCAAAGGGCTGTAAAGAGTCATACACGATTGAGTGCACGTGCACACACACACACAAACATACACACACAAACACATATGAAGGAAAGATATAAAATCCAAGGACTTCCCTGGTGATCCAGTGGTTGAGACTCTGTGCCTCCATTGCAGGGGCCATGGGTTTGATGCCTGGTAGGGAAACTAAGATACTGCAATAGCATGCTCCCCTTTAAAAAAGCTGTAAAATGGAAATATATGTTTAAATTTCTAGTTATACTTTTATCAGCAATTTGAAGGTATTATCCCACTGGCTCAGACGGTAAAGTCTGCCTGCAGTGTGGGAGACCTGGGTTCAATCCCTGGGTCAGGAAGATCCTCTGGAGTAGGAAATGGCAACCCACTCCAGTATGCTGGCCTGGAAAATCCCATGGATGGAGAAACCTGGCGGGCTACAGTCCATTGGGTTGCAAAGAGTTGGACACGAATGAGCGACTTCACATTCCACTGTTCTGGCTGCTATTTGTTATTGTTAACCTACCAACCGTCAAATCAGTTGTCAATTAACCAATGAAGGATAATCTACTTTGAAGTTGTTCTCTTTGGGTTTTTTTGGTTGTTCTTCAGCTTAATTGTGCATTTCACTTTATGATTCATTGGATTTGAATCTGAGGATTGTCCATCATCAATTCTTGAAAAATTCCACAATTTTCTCTTAAAATATTGCCTCTCTGTCATTCTCTTATATCTCCTGGATGTTAGTTTGACTTTTCACCTTATTCTCCACTCACAAATTTTGTATCATTTTATCTTTCTGTTCTAAACTCATGTGATTTCTTCATTTCTCCCTCCCTAGTTTTGTAGCATGATCTAATCCAGAGATCAGCAAATTATGACCCAAATCCAGCCCACAACCTATATTTGTATAGCTTGAGAGATAATAAAGGTTTTCACATTTTTTAAAGGTTATTAAAAACAGAAGAAAATTGTGAGACAGAGGGCAATAACAGCAAAGAGAGTACAAGTCAAAAGGACAAGGAAATTTTGGTTCTTTACAGAAAAAGTTTGCTGACTCATCATTTAATCTGCTATTGAAAATTTCCACAGGATATTTGATTTCTCTTACATTTTTTTATTTGGTTCTTTTTCAAATTGTCATTTTCTTTAACTCTTGCTTCTGATACATAGTGTTGATTTTTTTATATATGTCTTTGCTGCTGCTACTGCTAAGTCGCTTCAGTCGTGTCCGACTCTGTGCGACCCCACAAACGGAAGCCCACCAGACTCCCCCGTCCCTGGGATTCTCCAGGCAAGAACACTGGAGTGGGTTGCCATTTCCTGCTCCAATGCATGAAAGTGAAAAGTGAAAATGAAGTCGCTCAGTCGTGTCCGACTCTTTGCGACCCCATGGACTGCAGCCCACCAGGCTCCTCCCTCCATGGGATTTTCCAGGCAAGAGTACTGGAGTGGGGTGCCATTGCTTTCTCCGTTTATATGTCTTTAATAATTTTTAATATTCAGTTCGGTTCAGCTCAGTCGCTCAGTCGTGTCCGACTCTTTGCAACCCTATGAATCGCAGCACGCCAGGCCTCCCTGTCCATCACCATCTCCCGGAATTCACTCAGACTCACGTCCGTCGAGTCTGTGATGCCATCCAGTCATCTCATCCTGGGTCGTCCACTTCTCCTCCTGCCCCGAATCCCTCCCAGCATCAGAGTCTTTTCCAATGAGTCAACTCTTCGCATGAGGTGGCCAAAGTACTGGAGCTTCAGCGTTAGCATCATTCCTTCCAAAGAAATCCCAGGGTTGATCTCCTTCAGAATGGACTGGTTGGATCTCCTTGTAGTCCAAGGGACTCTCAAGAGTCTTCTCCAACACCACAGTTCAAAAGCATCAATTCTTCGGCGCTCAGCCTTCTTCATATTCTATATCCTAAAATTCCAACATCTGAAGACTTTTGAGTCTGAGGTTTGATTCTACTGCTTGTCATTTCTGTTGACTCACTCATGTATTTTTTTTTCTTTTTTCCTTATGGTTTTGTTACTCTTTCATTGTGAGTTCTTAACCATTGATACACTATCTCAGGCAAATCTTTTCTGTGCTGAGTTTGCAACCTTTATATATATATATAGTGTTTGTAACACTGGGGTATGACTCTGCTAAATACATGAGTTTGGCTTCTTGTTATAATCCACATTAAGGAGCTCTTCAGGGGAGTCTAGAAGATGAGAGGAAGGAAACAAAAACTGCCAGCCACTCTTTTCAGTGTTGTCCCAGAATGGGCACTTAGTTTGATAGCAGAGTGATTCTTGTAGCTTCTTTTGGCATTCCCAGAAATCATCCACCCCTCTGCTTCAGAAGTATTGCTCCATCAGGACAGTGCTCCCCTTCAGAGCTCCTGAGTAAGTGGAATACCCTTTTCAGAAGTCTGAATCCCAATCTGTGTTGTCTCTTCGCTAAGTTTATTGCTTCTAGTAATTCCAATATCTTCACTCTGTGCCCCCAGGGCTAGGAATGGTAGCTGATTCCTATAGTTCTTATATCTTTGTTACCTCAGTGTTTCTATTTTGCTTTTTTCAGTCCTCCAACCCTTGTTTAACAATTTCCTATATTAAATTCTCTCTGTTGACATATCTGTTTCTGTTCTCCTGACCACAACATCTCTATGAATGTGTTCAGTTAATACTTGCCTACAGTATTTCCCAAATGACTGAAAGAGCACAGAAGGGGTAAGCTGGGCTGGGCAGTATAGGTGTACTAGATAATTTCCTCTAATGTTTGTTCTGATTAGTCAGTGAGTGTCAAAGATACAATGGCTGTTAAATAGTTTGAATATCAACCAGACCTGTGCCTGTACACATGAGATAATCCCTTTAATGTTTAGTATTGCTGATATCCGAAACTTAATTTGTATATTCTTCATTTTCTTATAAATGCTTCCGCCAGACCACAGATTTTCTTGGATGTTAAAGAACAACCAAGAAAATTTGTGGTTTGACTTTCTTAATTTGCTACTATATAAGGCAGACCAAAGGAAGGTACTCAACCAGTCATTGTGCTGTTTGCTTAATTTCAGTTTTGTCTCTTTAACCTTTCTTTCTTCCTTTTTGGCTATGCCACAGGGCTTGCAGGATTTTAGTTCCCTGACCAGGGATTGAATCCAAGCCCAAGGCATTGAAAGCAGAGTCCTAACCACCATCAGGGAATTCCCCCCATGCCAGTTGTATTGTTTTATTTGAACATGAACATCTTTTTCTGCATCAAATATTGATCCTCTGTTTCTAATTCATCAAATAAGCTCAACTCTATCCATGTCCCAGATAATTATGTTCCCTTGTGGTGCTGATACGGACTTCCCTGGTGGTGTTGATGGAGCTGAAGGGAATTGTGGGAAAGCATGGTATCAGGAGTGTGGAAATGTGATTAAGACATATCTTTATGGTCATAGAGATCACGTTAAATTGAATGTATCTGGGTTTTTATGAAGTTGCTTTATGGGTTCATATAGGCCCAGGGCTAACCTAAATTCATTTGCTCGACAAGAGCCCAGTTGGAAATGTTCAGTACTGACCAAATTTATGAAACTGTACATTAGTCGATAGAAAATCTTCCAAAGAAAAAAATGTATGCAGCTTCTATAGACTTTATATCGACATGAACTGGATTGCTTTTGTCCTAGATCACTTCCCAATATAATGCTTCTCACACTGACATCTGAAAGCCACCTAGAGTGTGGCCACCTAAAGCAACTGTAAAAAACGCTGCTGACTCAGATTTGATGGGAATGGGTTCCAGGAATGTGAAATAATATTTGGGAGCCATTTTATTGCTAGGAGTTGATAATATCCTTGTAGTTGGATCCGTGATAACAGGCAACGTGTATAAGCATATGTCATGTACCAGTTTCAAATATTTCACATGCTTTAAATTATTTAAATTTCTGGAAAATTCTGTTATTATCTTCATTGTAAGAATAAGAAATAGAGGCATAGCAAGTTACATAATTTGAATAAAACTGCAGAGTTTTGTAATTGGTAGATGCAGGACTTATACTGATATAGTCTGACTCTATCACTCCACTTAACTACACTATGTTTCCTGTGTGATAACCATCAAGGCTCACACAAGGCAATTATTCCCCCTTCTGAAATCTCAAAGTTCCAAAGAATCATCAAACTTTGAGCACCAAATTTTATACATGAGAAATACAAAATCCTTAGGCCAAAAACTTCTTACTCATACCTAAAAACAAAGAAACCTACCTACACTTTCACAAAGAATTAATAGAGTTCTTTATTCATGTTTCTTCAGTGAAATATTTTTATATCAATCAACTAATCAATAACAGCTAAATTAAATTTACCTGGAAATACATCCAAGCTTATTTATCATTTTCTTTCAAGGAAAACACATCTGGTATTTCTCTATGCCATGAAAGTTTGGGAAATATTTGAACTGCTCTGAATACTCAAAACAATTTCATATCTCAGTGTATCTCACAGGTGTTTAATTTGTGAGATGTAAAGAGAATACCATAGTACTGTGATAACACAGGGGTGTTTTACAACAAAAAGCAACAAGCATAGACAGAATGTTAGAGGACTAAGAGGAATTTTTTTTCAAAAAGTAGGAGAACAATTATATGTGATTCCTTTTAATACACTTGAATGTGTTTTATGGGGAGGAGACAAATATTGTAGAAAATCACCTGTCAAACAGCTACTATCTTTTAATAGCAAATTATTAAAAGGTGCTTTATTAAATTTACAAACTGAAATTAAGTGTTTTGTTTTATTGTACTTATTCTATGGTTTTTATGAGTATGGAGGTTAGCAAAATATATTAGTCAGAGTGATAATCTTTTTCTTTGAAAGTAGTGATTCAAAGAGATAAACTTTGTTGAGAAGATACTGATCTATCTTTTGGTGATCAGTGAAGGAGGGAGATTATTTAAAGAGTCTTTTGATACAGTAGTATTTCATAATGAGAAATAAATAAGCAAGCAAACAGTAAGGTAGAATAGAGATTAAAAGTGCCAACAGGGGCAGGGAAACATGATGGCTTAGAGCATATGCCATGAAGCCAACTAGAAATGGATTTGAATCCTGCATCCATTCTGCATCCTGCACTGACTATGTGAACCCTGAATAGTTTTATGAGTACCTTACAGCAGAGGCCTCTTTTCATTACTGAGTGTCCATTGCAGGTACTCAATAAAGAACTCAGTCACTGAGTAGTGTAACTTTCACTCTATGGTACAAATTCTATTTCTAGAACATTTTCTGCAGAGAATGTCTCTTCTTCTTTCTTGACTAAAGTCTCCTCTGACCATATTCCAATCCTTCCTTCCTTATTTTTAGTTTATTCCTTTTCATCTCTACCCTTGAAAAACTCTATGCTTGTACCTGTGCTATAATATCTATAAAAACATAGGGTTTTTGTTACTTATACATTTGTTTTTCCTCAGTAAACCATAAGGTCCTCAAGGGCCCATGGTCATCTTTGCATCAGTAGCTCTTAGCAGAGGGTCAGGCATATGGTGGGTAGTTAGCTTTTGCTAAGTAAATAAACAAATGCCAGAAGTAAGTGAATAAATAATGACTTAATTAGGATTTTGTTTGTTAAATTACTTCAAGGTTCAAACTGGAATGTAGAATTTGTTATAAATCACAGAAGAGGATTTGAAAATATAAAATAATTAGTATTTTAATATTCTGCTGGTGGTAGTGCAAATTATTTTAGCTACTTTGGCAGTCAAATTGTTAGAAGTCTTACAAGTATGCATTTCATATAAACCAAAAATTCATTTTCTTGATATGTAAACTTGAGAATCCTTGGCACACATACACCAAGAGACAGATGCAGCATTTTCAATCATCATTGTTTAAAAAATCAAAATAGCATAAATAAATGAATATAGTAATAAAAGTGAAATATTTACAGAATAAAATACTAAACCATAGTATAAAGGAATGAACTAGTCAATATTATATCAACTTTAATACCAAAAACATGGTTGAGCAACAAAAGCAAGCTAATAATTATATGTACAGCATGAAATCATTCATAATTTTAAATACACACTATATATATTTTAGTTATATAGTCTCACTGGATTCAAATATGGGTATGTAAAACAGACTAAAAAGAAAAAAAATGTTCATCTAGCACATGTCATTATCTCTAGGAATGGCAGTAGAGAATCACAATGTAGGAAAAGAAAGATCAAAAAAGACTTTCGTTTTCTATCTTACAATTTAAGAACAGAATCCTTATTTTCTTAATTTCCAGAAATAAAAGAGCAAAAATGAGAAGTGAGAGAAAACAGAAGAGAAGGGGAGAGAATGGTCTAGGCAGCTCAGCTGGCAGAAGTGTTCGGGGAAGGAAAAGTGTTCCGGGGTTATTTCATATATCCCTTTACTGACAAAGATATTTCTTTGATATCAGGAGTTACAAGGATCTGACACTAATGATGAGCTGAGTAGGACAAACCTCATCTTCATTGCATCTCAATTTTCTCAATTTCACAAGAGGAGGTAGATGGAACCTGTACTCCAACTTCACCGTCACCCAGTTCAGGCCATGTCTTCCTACTCATTGGTGCCCTTTGTCTCTGAATGGCCAAATCAATCTCAAGGTCCAATTTAAAGCCCATTGGGAGGAAAGTACCTGTTTACCTTTGATGAAATGTAACATGTTATCTTTGCTGGGTATATTTTAACTTCACTATTGAGTAGAGCCAAACATTAATGGCTTTGAAGACAGGTGAGGAGAATCCTAGAACTTTTCAGAGCCTCCTGAAATTTTAACAATCAATATCTTTCTACTTAGCTACTTGGAAACTGGTTCCTGTCACTCTCACTGAAAGGGAAACTTCAAATGCCAGTAAGTCAAGTCATTGTCTTCATATCTCAGAAAGACCTGGGATTAAAATCTGAATCCATGACTCCTGAACTCTCAATCTTGCTTCAGTAAGATACTCCTGACAACTTTCTCTCTGACCTCTTCCATTTGCCTAGCATATCTCTAAAAAAATAAATAAATAAATTCTGCTTTCGCTTTAACCCTCTTGTTATCACTAATTGATTCTAGATGCTTTACTGTCCTTATCTGCACGGCCCTGACTGCTTTAACTGATGTAGGTTGTAGCACTTCCTGGACAGAGTTGCAGTAGCCCACACCAAGCTGACATGAAACCTCAGCGGGGGTTTATTAGTTTGTTTTTCCACCTTTCTTTTTCTGAGGAATTGCAGCCCCGGAAGTTGTAATAATGGCTGTCCTCAAGACTGCTCGGGCCCCCCTACCACCTTCTCGGAGTTTTCATATTTTCTCATGTACTTACTCCATTTCTTAATATGCTTCCTTGGAGTTTAATTCTCTGGTACCACTGTATTTAGTTTTCTCATTTTTACTCTACCATGTACACATCATCACCTGGGCAATAGTATTCAACTTAATCTCATGTTTTCCTACTTTCAATAAAATCGTACGTGTCCATAAGCAGGAGAGCTAACACAATTTCTCCTTCAATGACATTTGCTATGGTTGGTAACAGAAAGTTGCAGTTCTCCAATTCAGTAACTCCTTTGATCCTTCATGGGTCTTTAACCCAGCAGATGTCTGGGGAATCCAAGTCCCTTCGGAGTTCAACATTATGAGAGTTCAACTGACCTCACCAGCTGCTTTTCTCTCACCTACCGTTTCAATGGCCTACAGCAGATGCCCCATAACACTGTCTTTGTTTTATGGGTTTTATTTCTCTCTCTCTCTCTCTCAGCCTCCTAAACTCAGAGTGCTCTACACTTCTCCAGCCTCTAATATGCCTAGGCTACTTTGCAGAGCATGTGAAAATTTCAGAGAAATTATGTCAATCATAGGGTTTCTAATATTGAATTTTTTTTTTTTCTTGGAGGAGAGGATGTGGTGAGGATGGTCAGAGGAGAAAGGCAAACCTTACCTTGTTTGGTCGGAGGAGAAAGGCAAAACCTTACTATTGATATGAGGCTCTTTATTGGTATTCACCAATGTCTAGTTAGGACTTTGTTCTGTGAGCCCAGAGCTGATCTACTTCACATCCTAAAGTCCCCCACCCCAAGCAGAAGAGGAAAAGCTCTGCTCTGGAAAGAACTGTTGAGGTTTCCACAATGCTGAATTGTTAGAAGGCATTCTCATTCCTTAATATTCTTCAGGCAACTGAACTGGACATAAAAGAATGTTCTATTTTTGACCTGTTTCTCAGGAATTACTCTATTTTTACCGACTATGAGAATAAAAATATACTTGAGTTGCTAAACTCAAGAGATTTCAGTCCAAGGTGCTTCAATAAGAGACAACAGGAAAACCATGCAGGTTAGTCCTAATGAAATTCCTCTGTAGTTAGCATCCAAGCAAAATGCTGTGATGGAGTGAATACGGTCTCAGACTCTGGGATCAGAAAGATTCCAGTTTGAATCTGGTCCCTGCTTCTAATTATGTGTGGTTCGTACGTTACATAACCGGTGTATGCCTCAGTTTACTCCTCAGTAAATTAGTGATCATAATAGCAGTTTACTTCATAGGATTATTTTAGGGATGAAAGGAAATAATCTATTCAGAATGCTTAGCACAGTTCCTAGAACACAATAAGCCCTTATTCCATATTATCTGTCATATTCTGCAAATGTAAGCTTATTTTAATATTAAAAATATTCATTTATGTCATCAATTATAAGACGTTTTTGATTATCATCTTGAGATTGTCACTTTTTCCGTTTATGAGGAAGATCAAGAGTTGACGGACTTTTGAAAAATGAAACAAAAAATACGTGACATCACTTAGAATTAAATTCTGCCTTAAGACAGTCTGTCACAGGCTGAATTTTTACAGATTGCAATAATTCCCTGCTTAGTCATAAAGTTGAGAATTTTAGAACTGAAAGGTATCAACATCAAGTTTATTACAGTACTTTGAAGTTTCATAAAAACTTTACAGTGTGTTTTATGAATGATTCCTCCTATATCCCCATGAGGGAGTCTAGCATTACTCTCTGTATTTCAAAGGAGAGCAAACGAAGAGTGGGAATATTTGAAATGTCACAAAGCCAAGTTAGTACTATCTCTGATGAGAGATGTACTGTGTTTTCTGAATGCCCCCATTCCCAACGAGGAGGAGACTTGTACTTCACATTCCTGGCGAGAATCCACTATATGTGGCACATTCCCAGAAACGTGTACACACCACCATTTTAAGAGAACAGTCATCGAGTTTCTATGAAATTTCCTTTCAGTGACCTGGGCTAAATGCTCCATACTGAAGTCCCATGGCCCAGCTGGGTCACTGAGGATCTCACAGGGTCAGAGACCCCCAATTGCTAAATAAATGTGGGAGATCAGAGAAACCTCAGGCTCTCCTCAGCTACAAACTTAGTGCAAATGTATTGTTAACAATAAACTTGAAGACTTCTTCTTGGGACCCAGGATGATGGAAACTTCAGGGGCATGTAGATTCATAGGATAGGAACCTGGAAACAAAAATATTTCTTTAAGAAGCTATATTCTGTAAAGAAGTTCCTTGTTCCATAAACCTGTGTTAAAAGAAAAACTAGTCCAGAAAGTATTTGGATGTCTGTCTAGTCACTTTCACAGTTATAAAATGTCTGAGGATTTTTTGGAATCAGGACAAAGGCACTGGGTCCACACAGCAGTGAAGGTTGTTACTCTAAGACCTTCCCCTCACAGTATAACAATAATTCTCCATTGTTCCCTGTGCTACTTTTATCCTTTCACCACTTTAGTTTATTCATCTGTAATTGTAGATGTTTTCCAATAGTTTATTTTTTATAGCAGCTTATTCTTTTTTTTTTTTAAATTTTAAAATCTTTAATTCTTACATGCATTCCCAAACATGAACCCCCCTCCCACCTCCCTCCCCATAACATCTTTCTGGGTCATCCCCATGCACCAGCCCCAAGCATGCTGCATCCTGCGTCAGACATAGACTGGCGATTCAATTCACATGATAGTATACATGTTAGAATGTCATTCTCCCAAATCATCCCACCCTCTCCCTCTCCCTCTGAGTCCAAAAGTCCGTATGCAAGACAGGGAAAGAGACACAGATGTGTAATTGTAGATGATAACCATTAGGAAATTACTCAAAGAAGAAATGTGGGATTATTAACAGGTAAGTAACACATCAGCCAAATCCATGGTTGTTCATTCTCCTGGCAATGGAGAATAGAGACAATATAAACAGTGATAGACTAGAAATAGAGTAGAGTTAACATGAAAGACAGAAATCTGTAGATATTTTCAAGGACATTCATTTTCACATCTCAGGCCATCAAATGTTTTTCCAGAGCTGCCAACCATTAACAAAGCAAAGGAGGTGGGCTCATTCCTCACACTCTTCTTTGTCCACCCATCCATTAGACTTGTGATGCATCAAATTAGATGGCAGACAATAAAAAGATGGGAAAATGCTTAAGCTATCCACATTAGACATAATCAGCCCCTGGTCTGTTCTCTTCACAAAAATCAAGATGGAGAGATAGATGCCAAATATCCACTATCTCTGCAAGTTCCTTGATTGAGGTCAGTTAAGATTTAAAAGCAGAAGTGATCAAGTTTCCCAATTTCAATTCCCCATCATCCAAAGGTGTAGGGCAGAATTTCTCATCCTTGACACTTCAGGAACCTGGGGCCAAATCATTTTTGTCTTAGAAATTGCCTGTAGTTGTCTGTTCATGGTATTCTTGGCCTCTACCCACTAGATGCCAGTAGCAAGCCCCGGAATCGTGATACCCAAAATATCTTTAGACCATGTCCAGTGTCCCAGGAGGATACTCCCAGCTGAGAACCACTGGTGTAATGGTTATTTTTTTTCCTCATACCAATTGTAAGTTACTTTTTCCATAATTTTTCTGCTGTGAGAAAAAAATCGCAGCAAAGTTGACACAGGTTGGCTTGAGTGCTCCTCTCCTCATTTTGCTTTCTGTCTTTGTCTCCCTCTCTGGCTCCCTACACACACACACACACACACACACACACACACACACACACACACACGCATGCATACACACGCACACACTTCAAGTTTTTATCTTCCAAGCCTGCATGTTAAGGATGAGAAGGAGCCCATGGGTTTGTGCTGCCACATTACCTCTTAAGCCTTTTGAAACTTATAATTCAGTAGATAAAGAGTCATACAGTAACGTGCTTTGCCAATCTCCTATTCAAAGCTGATAGTTCTGTGCCATAATATTAGCCAAAATAAAATCTTTAAAGCAAAAAAAAAAAAAAAAAGAACCTGACCAAATGACTCCCTCATAGACTTAGTACTTTACAGTCCAACACGGAACATTCTTTTCTTTATGAAACATTCTTTTGTGCTGTAAAGAGAGTGTATAGAAGGATGTTAAATGTGTCGTTGAGAGGGAAATTATTAATGTATTATATACGAGGCAGTCATACAGCAAGAGAGTGAAGCTTGTGTTTGCCCTTAAAGGAGATGCAGTCATATAATAGAGCGCCTTAGAGCTAGGGTTTACTGTACTTTGGGAATTAATCACATAAACTATAAATTGGGTTCAACAGGCTGGCTGGGTAAATAGGCGCAGCTAATGAGGACACTATGAGATCTTATAAGAGAGCTGACTGCCGCAGGACAAATAGTCCATGGCGCACCTGATGGAAAGCTAGAAGACATCAAAGCATAAAGGATTAGTGCTCTCACAGTGTTGAGAAATGGCCGGGGGGAGATTCACCAACTTATTACCCACATCCAAGCTAATCCTGTTATCTGCAAAATATAACTGTGTTCAGGAACTGCCACCACCTCAACTTGCAAAAGCATAATTTTGCGTTTCCCTGAACAAAAGTGCTGGAAATTTTCCTCCGACAAAGAAAAACAGAAGATGATGATGATTTTGAAAGGTTTTCTCCTTCCTCCATATTTGGCTGCATGTATGAAAACATATAGAATAATAAAGCTTCTGTGTATCTAAGTGGTGTGGCAGGAGATGGAAAGAGAGAGAGCTGCAGAGAAGAAGCTACTGTGATTTTTCCAAAACTCCTGCTTATCGGGGAAATGAGTAGCAGTGGAAGAAAGCACGTACCTCTTTTGCAATTAAATCTGTACTCATTTCAAACAGGCTGGATTTACCTTTGCAAAGCAGGCCGGCGAGCACTTGATTTGAAGGTAACAAGGGGAATGAGGAAGGGCCCAGCCCATTTGCTGCCCTTCCTGCCCCTGCAGCTCATCCAGGGTATTGATTGCTGGGGTGACACCCACCTGATCCCAACAGATGATCTCTGCAGGGGAAAGGGGCAAAACCCCCAGCTCCCGGCCAATCTGCCTTGGGGAAAGTGGCTTCCTGAGCTAGAGCTGACATTCGGTTCAGGCTTGTTTATGCAACTTAAGGGTCACACTGTTTGGAAGCAAAATGCAATTTCTCCCCAGCCTCTTACTGATTACGGAGGCAGGGAGCGAGGCTGAAGCTGGTTCAGCCACTAGCCGGCCTCCATCTCTCAGGGGCACCCTTTTCCTCTGCTGCTCCCTTTGTCTAGCTGAGCTGATGATAGCAGGGCTTGTGGGTGAGTAGAGAGGAGAGACTCTGCCTTGCCTATTGGCAAGGGCCATGCCTAGCACAGAGCCTGGCTCATGGGAGGAGCTTAAATGGTTATCAGGTGAGCCTGTGGGTGCTTACCGAAGTCTGTTTGACAAATTTGACCCTATGGAAACCTAGGAAAATATACTGTTTTCCAGGATAAAGTTACATCAGAGCAAATTTTGCAACAGAACTCTTCTCTTGCAGAAAATCTGAGGATCATAGTCATATGATTTGCCTGAAGAAATAACAAAAGAGAAAAGATCTTTGAAATGATGCTCACACACACACAAATGGTCTGGATTTTTTCTGTCTTCATTCTAATAGACTTCTCCGTTATAATTATAATTTCTGAGGATTAATGCACCCACATGCCCTTGCCCTCCTCGTTCTGCCCCACTTTCCTCTAAGTCCCTTTCCACTCAGCTTCTAGGTTTTCTTTCCTCTGATTTTCCTGTGCACTCCTTGAATACCCATTCTGCCTCCCATGGAGACCTGTCTTGCTTTTTCCTTATACCTTCCGAGAGGGCTCCACTCTCTTATCTCTGCTGCAGAGTTTCCCCCCTTTCCAAGATTTCCATGATCGCTCTTGGGGCTTCTCAGGTGGCACTAGTGGTCAAGAACCCACCTGCCAGTGCAGGAGACATAAGAGATGGGTGTTCAATCCCTAAGTTGGGAAGATCCCCTAGAGGAGGACATGGCAAACCACTCTAGTATTCTTGCCTGAAAAATTCTATGGACAGAGGAGCCTGGCAGGCTACAGTCCACGGGGTCTTAAAGAGTTGGACAGGGCTGAGCACACACACACACACAACTGCTCTTCACTGATAATCCCCAGAGCTCTGTCACTAGCCCTGCCATTAAGTCAAGGCTCCTACCTTCACAGCAGCATCCTTCTGGACACAGCATGGAGGACATCACTTCCTCCTTAGACCCCCAGAGCCTGAATTTGAGTCATCTTCATCTCCAAGGCAGCTTCTCTTCCTACTCTGTATCTGCGGACTCAAGGATTTCTGAAACTTTCATATTCCAAACATTGTCATCGTCTTTTATTTATCTATTTCTAGCACCATAACCAATCTACTTTCCCTTCAAGTCTTGCAGAATATTCCTCTGAATGCTTGCTTCCTGCCTCATCCTGCTGCCCTTCAGCTTGGTTCACCTCTCCATTCCCCTGGTTTCCTTAATGCTAGGTGATTCTCACTCCACTTTTTCATAAGGTTTCCATGAGATATGTAATTCACATCCTGGCCCATTCAGAAATCTCAAGTTTTAAGTTAAATAGACCTGAATCCGTTTACTGACACGATGACCAGAGGCAAACCCCTCTGAGGCTCATTTCATCATCGGTAGGGTGGGAAAACTAATCTTTGCTTCTGGACAGTGTAGAGGGTTCTAGATCTCAACACCTAGGCTAGGGTCTGGGGTACTGCAGAGGCTCTAGCCCTGGAGGGGTGTTCCTAGCCACGGAAGGGAGTTCCTCTCTCCCTGTTTCTCACTTTCTCTTTTGTTGTTGTTGTTTTTAATGAGATGTCACCTCTAGTCTCAATACCTCAAATCTAAACACAATTTTAGGTAATTTGGCCCCATTCTTCCTCGCCCAGCTGTGCCCTCAGTTGGCCCCTCACCAGCTGGCCAACAGGTAGTGTTCATTCTTGTATCTTGCTATTTCCCGAAGTGTCCTCTCTTCTCCCCAGTCCAAGGCTACCCATTCTTCAGGAAGCAACTGAAGTTCTTCCATCTACCATAAGCCTTAAGCCATCCTTCTGGGATACTCCTCTCCTGAGCTCTTATCACCCTCACAGACTCCACCATACATCCCAGAACCTGCAATCTGCAGGCTGGTAGGCAAACATCATGGCAAGACTGCCCTTCACTTTACAACAAGAGGAAGCTAAATATCATAGAGGTCTAGTGACATGTACAGAGTCGTATGGCTCGTTTCTGGCAGAATCAAAAGTAAATTACTGCTACTTAGCATGTAATTTTAAAATGTATTTTAACTGGGTTTTACTTACTACAGTTGTATTACTCCTGATCCAAGCAAACTGAAAGAAATCTAAGGGCAAGCTACCTATGCCTCCCTATAACACCTGAAACACACACACACACACACACACACACACACACACACACACACACACACACACCACCTCCCTTACCACAGGACACAAGGTAGGAACTCAATAAATGTTTGAAAATTAATTTGGGCTTATTATCACAAAAAGATTAATCACTGCAAGACCTGTGAGCCCCTGTTCACAGTGTCTTTGAGTGATTTGGAAATGCCTTCTCTTAAGATCTTTAAACAAAGGGAGAAAATTGTCTGGTTTAAATGAACTACTGCCTGAAGGCAGGGGACAGATTGGCTTTAGGAGTTTCATTTCATCACTATAATCCTATGATTATAAGAAAAAAGGCAGGTTGAAAAGGAGCCGTAAATCACCTGTGGGCTCATGAATCCTGGCCCTGCCACCCCCTCATGCCTTATCCAACACCTTTCTTGTGGACAGTACTTATGTCACCTGCCATCCTTGTTGCCCAGAGCATGTCCACTATATCCCAAAATCCAGGGCTCCTCAACCAAGTCTAAGGCTCAGAATAAAACTGAAAGTCACAGTGGTTAAGAGATCAGTTTGGGGTCCGAGCTTTGTGGCCTCTGGCAATTTACTTAACCTCCTGAGCCTCAGTTTCCCGCTTGGTAGCATGGGGGTAATAATCTCCCAAGGTTTATGAAGATGAACTGAAATAATACAAATGAAGAGCCTGATAAGACAAGTTCTGGGCATCATCAGTCATGAGTTCCTATATGTGACTCCAGAGCTGGCTCACTTTGGAGCAGCTGGTCATTTCAGTTTCACCATCTCTAGAAGAGCTCTGGGGTGAGTTGATCAAATTTATGATGGGAAAGGTATATTCCTGCTGGTCCAACACCACCTACCCACCAGATGGCTTGGGTCCCAGACAAACAGAGGAGAACATTCCAATTCCTGCCAGCAGCTTGGGGAAGGGCTGGGATCAGACACTAACTCTTCTGAAACATAGGCTTTCTTCTCTTCCATCTCTCAAACCTTGCAAGTTTTTCAAAGGGTTTATCCTTTCAGGTAGATCTTATTTTGAATACCAGTGTTGAAGTTATACTAATGGATTTTTTCCCCTTTCTTTTTCTTCCAGCAGAGCTACAACAAAGGCATCCGTGCTGGAGAAGCAGCCCAAATGTTCCGCCTGCTGGAGCCCTCAAGACATAATTTGAGTAAGTTTGAGGTAGTTGTAAAAGAGAGAGTGAAAGAATTGAATTGGGGGTGTAGATTGTTCGGGGGTTTGGGGGTGTTTTTTTTGAGAAGTTTTATCATGAGAACACTTTTTTCTGTGATTAAAGCACCTTTGTCATTAATACCTTCAATAAAAGATATTTTAATTTTATGGAGTTATTTATTTGATTTCTGGAGGATTAAAAAGCAACAATAAGCAAAGCTCCTTTATTTTTAGGAATCATGTGATCTTTGGTGTGATGTAAAGTGCTGCCTACACCTCCTACCCATTTCACTCTTTGCTCAGTCTTGATAGTCCAGGACAAAGGAGAAAATGAGCTGTTTCTCTCCCTAAACCATGTACTGCCTTGGGTTTAAGTCATTGATAGGATCAGAGGCTAGAAGCCCCCCAAGGTGGTACCCCAGAGAATCCTGGGGCAGGATCACCTGAGGCCTCATCTTCCCACCCTTGGTCCAACTTTGCCCAGAGAAGAGCTGCAGGTGGGAGTCACACCCCAGAGCTCTCCCAGACCAAAGTCTGCACAATCCCTGGGAAATTCAAATCTGTGGTCTTCACTAGCCATTCCAAAACCCCCAAAGTCTTGAAACTCAAGTTATCTTCAATATTTGTAGCAACTGCATTGAAGATAATAAAAATTTATCTAATATTTATTCTACTCAGTATAATAGTCACTGTTTAATTTATGAGCACTAGCTACCTGGATCCTACAGGAGGTGTTAAATAATACACAATATTTGCAGTGTATTGGGCTTCCCAGGAGGCTCAGTGGTAAAGAATCTGCCTGCCAATGCATGAGATATAAAAGATGGGGTTCAATCTCCGGGTCAAGAAGATCCCTGGGAGAAGGGCAAGGCAACCCACTCCAGTATTCTTGCCTGGAGAATCCCACAGACAGAGGAGCCTGGTGGGCTATACAGTCCATAGGGTTGCAAACAGTCAGACGTAACTGAAGAGACGTAGCATGCACAGCACACCTGTAGCGTATTACCTTTCAATACACAAAAAGAAATCTAAATTCCGAAACTAGTTCTGAGATTAAGGGATTCATGGCCTGAATTACCTTTTTAGCATAGCAGAAGGCAGAGATTTATGCTCTCTGTGTTGTGCTCGAAAGCTGTGACACTTCCACAGCACTTCTCAAACTTTAATATGACACAGATCCCTCAAAGATCTTGTTAAAATGCAGATTCTGATTCGGTAGATTTGAAACTGGGCCTGAGATCCCTTGTTTCTAACACATCCAGGTGCCACTGATGTGGGGACCAAGCTTCAAGTAGCAAAGGTCTAGAGATCTAGAAATGCTGATTCCTGAAAAAAAAACCAGTGACGTGGAAAAAAAAAAAAAAAGAAAGAAAAAGGCAGGCATTTACAACACTGTCTAGATGAGGAATTACATGGTCCCGGGGTAAAGAGTGTTGCCTGGATTCACACAGGTCGACAATGTCAGAGTCGAGTCCAGACTCAAATCCTGGCGTCTTGATCACCTGACCCTCCTCCTTCCAGCGTTTACATCCTGAAGTGCCGGGAGTGGAACAGATCACAGAGGAGGAAGCAAGGGAGACTTCTTCGAAAATATTTCTCAGTGAAACTCATTTCAAGTAGTCATTCATGGTATAAGAGATGGTCAATATACAAGAAGGAAGGAAGCCAGATCTGAGCCCTGGGTCTCTCACCAGCTAGCTGTGAGATATCTCTGGACCTAAGCAATCTCTAATTCACCTGGCAACTGGAGCTTTTTATACTTCTACTCCAACTGATCCATCAGAAAGGAACAAGCCTCACCGAATTCACAATTATCATTGCCTCTCAGAAGAACTAACCATCTTCTAGTACTTGGTATTTATCACAAGAGACCTCGTGGTGTGGCCGGAAGAGCTTCCCAGAGACACTTGCCTGGTTTGAGTTCTTCCTCTAAAACCTAACAGATTACAAACACAAGCAAAATCCTTAGCTCCTCCGTGCCTCCATTTCTTTACCTGTAAAATTCTAGTACCTAACTCATGACATCTTTTCAGAGGTCTAAATTAATTAATATAAGTAAAGCATTTGGAACAATGCTTGGACCAAAGTGGGCCCATTTCAAGCGTATCTCTTGAGACTTCCATTTGTTTTCAGTACCAAGACTTATTTGATGATTTGAACTTCATTATGTTGAAATTCCAGTGAAATACTTGATGATGATGTGATTAAGTTTCTCCCAGTAAGGAATGTTCTTTTGGGAGTCAAGGAGGCTAGTAGGGAATTTTTATGAGTTGTGGGTCTTATACATGCTTTTTTAAGGGAAAAAAATGCTACTGATTTTCACAACATTGATGATGAAGATGAGAGGAGAGTATCATTCTCAGGATGGGTAGAGAAAGGACATTTGCAGAGTTTAGGGTAGATCAGGTTGTGAGCAGTTTAGGAGCCCACCGCACCCCTAATCTAACGTGTTTGTATCTGGCTATTCCAGGTTTTGACAGGTTGTTATTAACACACTCACACATCCCTTGGCTTCATCTGATCAGTTACCTTCCCTTCTTAAAATCACTTTTGTGGCAGGATGAAAGGGAACGCAAAATGATTGAGGTGACAGGTCCCGTGGTGCATTGAAGAACTGTGTCAGAAAATGCTGCCAAAAGCTATTTTCAACTGGGAAGGGAACACCCTTTTGTGCTTTGTAATTCATGGGTGGACCACAAGAAAGTGAAAATAGCTAATGTCTATGGAACGTTGCCACTCACACATAGCAACGGCCTTATTTACAGATACAAAAATCATTATTTCTTTCTGTTCCCTGAAGCACAACTTTCATGCTGGGGAAATTTTCTAGGATCACAAACATACAAGGCCAAATCTTCAAGGTGGCTTCACTCCAACCTCCGAAGTTGGAACAACAACCTTGCGCACGCGATTCTGCGTTCTTCCCACACACAGCCCCCTCCACCCCTCCTGCTCTCAACCAAAATGTATTTGAGCAGGTACCAAAGGAACAGTTTGAATTTCAGACCTTGCTCTTGATTTGTATGCAAAATGATACCTGAATTTTTCTTGAAGCCCATTTCTATATTTAACACCCAATCTTCTTTGCTCTTGACTATTTCCAACTTAATTTTGACCCTTATTTTATTCAAATGTGATTGCTATTTTGAGTAAGACCGCTGACTAATAACTTTGCCAAGGCAAATTTGTTGCTAACAGTACAGGACTTTGGCAAGACCTTTCTAGGCCTTTCTTATTTAGGCCTTATATTACTTCATAAGAAACATTAAATTAATATCCTCAGTTCAGTCAGCTCACTTGCTCATTGTGTCTGACTCTTTGTGACCCCATGGACTGCAGCATGCCAGGCTTCCCAGTCCTTTACCAACTCCCAGAGCTTGCTCAAACTCATGTGCGTCGAGTAAGTGATGTCATCCAACCATCTCATCCCCTGTCTTCCACTTCTCCTTCTGCCTTGAATCTTTCCCAGCATCAGGGTCCTTTCCAAGGAGTTAGTTCTTTGCATCAGGTGGCCAATGTATTGGAGTTTCAGCTCCAGCATCAGTCCTTCCAATGAATATTCAGGACTGATTTCCTTTAGGATGGACTGCTTGGATCTCCTTGAAGTCCAAGGGACTCTCAAGAGTCTTCTCTAACATCACAGTTCAAAAGCATAAATTCTTTGGTGCTCAGCTTTCTTTATAGTCCAGCCCTCACATCCATACATGAGTACTGGAAAAACCATAGCTTTGACTAGACAGACCTTTGTCGACAAAGTAATGTCTCTGCTTTTTAATATCCTGTCTAGATTGGTCATAGCTTTTCTCCCAAGAAGCAAGCATCTTTTAATTTCATGGGTGCAGGTCACCATATATAGTGATTTTGGAGTCCCCAACATAAAGTCTTTCACTGTTTCTATTGTTTCCTCGTCTATTTGGCATGAAGTGATGGGACCAGAAGCCATGATCTTAGTTTTTTGAATGTTGAGTTTTATAAGCCAACTTTTTCACTCTCCACTTTCACTTTCATCAAGAGGCTCTTTAGTTCTTCTTCACTTTCTGCCATAAGGTTGTGTCATCTGTGTATCCGAGGTTATTGACATTTCTCCCTGCAATCTTGATCCCAGCTTGTGCTTTATCCAGCCTGGCATTTCGCATGATGTACTCTGCATATAATTTAGATAAGCGAGGTGACAATATACAGCATTGACATACTCCTCTCCCAATTTCGAACCAGTCTGGTTATAACTGTTGTTTCTTGATCTCCACACAGATTTCTCAGGAGGCAAGTCAGGTGGTCTGATATTTCCATCTCTTTCAGGATTTTCCACAGTTTGTTGTGATCCACATAGTCAAAGGCTTTGGTGTAGTCAATAAAGCAGAAATAGATGTTTTTCTGGAACTCTCATGCTTTTTCAATGATCCAGCAGTGTTGACAATTTGATCTCTGGTTCCTCTGCCTTTTCTAAATCCAGCTTGAACATTTGGAAATTCACGGTTCATGTACTGTTGAAGCCTAGTGTGGAGAATTTTGAGCATTAGTTTGCTAGCATGTGAGATGAGTGCAATTGTGTGGTAGTTTGAGCATTCTTTGGCATTGCCTTTCTTTGGGATCGGAATGAAAACTGACCTTTTCCAGTCCTGTGGCCACTGCTGAGTCTTCCAAATTTGCTGGTGTATTGAGTGCAGCACTTTCACAGCGTCGTCTTTTAAAATCTGAAATAGCTCAACTGGAATCCCATCACCTCCACTAGCTTTGTTCATAGTGATGCTTCCTCAGTTCAGTTCAGTTCAGTCACTCAGTCATGTCCGACTCTTTGCGACCCCATGAATCGCAGCACGCCAGGCCTCCCTGTCCATCACCAACTCCCAGAGTTCACCCAAACACGTGCATCGAGTTGGTGATGCCATCCTCTCCTTACTATTCTTTGGAACTCTGCATTCAGTTGGCTATATCTGAAACATTAAATTAATATCCTACTTTAACTATATTGTTAGTATGCTGTAAATTGTCTTAAAGGATTTTGTTCATTTTCAAATTCTGTTTTATGAGGAACAAATAATTCATTTTTTTTCTTTTGTTTTAAAGATTGTTATATTGGCAGGTAACTGTGGAAGGTGTATTAAATTAGTTTACATAATATTAGAGCTTTCAGAGACATATGATTCAGTAGTTAGCCACATTTAGTAGCAATACTCTCTCTGTTTGTTTGTTTAGCAATTAGATAGAAAAGACATACCTAAAGCCTGCTTGCTGTCTTGATTGTTATACAAAGTACTGGCCTCAAAAACCAAGATGTATAGATTTATAAGAGAGAAAATATTGTATAAATCAGAAAGACTGCCCACCCACAGAAATGATGTTTAGTATTAGTAAAGAATAGAATTGCCTTAAAAAAAATATGTCAGGTTCATTAATATTTCTCACAGCATTCTATTTGAAGTCCTTCTTTGTAGATAGATTTGCTGCCCACACCAAAAAAAAAACAAAAAAACTCAGCATTTGCCTCTTATGTACTGGACTTCCACATAAATTATCTTTGAAGAAAGGATTCTGTTGCTTTAAAAAAAATAAAAGTGTTTTGAAAATCAATGGGATAAAGTTTCTTAGAGTTCATCCAGATGGGATCACACCTGGAAATTTAATCAGGGTTAACCTGTTGGTAGAGATCAGAGCTCACAAGTCAAAACAGGCTCTCAGTAGTTTTGAAGGCAAAAGGTCTTCGTTCAGTATCATCTTTAATGTAAGCTTTTTGACTGATAAACTATCTGCAGATGTTTCACCAAGTCCCAAGCTGAGATGAGGTTTTAGGGATTTCAAATTTTAGGATAGTGACCTTAAAACCATACTTCTGAGAAAAGCGAGTCATCAATAATGAACACATAATCTTTCTAATCTAGTCTGTGGATAAAAACACCACTGAAATGTACTGGTAATGGGAAGAGAAAAGCATCGAAGAGATGTAATAATTTGCAGCGTTTTACAAAACTGTTTGCTAGTGAGTGTGAAAGCTTGGGACTGAAAAGCAAGGAAAGGGTGGAACCAAGGGAGGGAGACACAGAGCATCTAGGCTTTTCTCTGAAGATGTCATTGTGACTACGTCATATAGCCAGCTGGCTGCTTCCCGAGGAGTAGGCAAACTGAAATGACCTAAAGTTTACAGGTTGTATTAAAGGAAAAAGGAAAAGAAAAAAAAAAAAAGAGCACAGATTTCCTCAGGCAGAAGCTTCTCTGAAACACAGAAGCAGAAACACAGAGGCGCAGAAGGCTTGCGAAAGTTGGATAAAGAAGGCAATGGAATATTAACACGATGCTGTGGAAATAACAACAACAACAAAAGAATGAACCACAAGGAAAAGGATCCATGGATGAATTAAAGCTCTGGTAGTAGAAATGAGTATAAATAAACATGATGTGTAAATGCACCCTGCCAATGGTGTGTAGTAAACTGTTAACAACAGGTTCTTGGGATGAGGATGGGGCTGGGAGCCCCATGTGAGATGGGTGCTGATTTCATGGTGTAGATATTCCCAACATGACTAAGCATGATGTCAGGGACCTCAGAGTTGGGAAGGGATGTGATTTTCATGAGCCAGTCCAACCCTGTTTCAGTGCACCACTGAATCCAACTTCCACTGTGGTCCTAGGAGCTGCTAAACACCAAACATTATGCTTTTACATATATAATTTAATCCTCTCCTAACAGGTAAGCATTATTAACCAAATATGGGACTCAGAGAAGTCACTTGCATCCATAAACACAGAAGTTCTAAGGTTGCGCTGTCCAATGCGGTAGCCACTTTCCACATGTGGCTGCTTAAATTTAAACTAATGAAAATTAAATAAAATTTAAAATCTAACTCCTCAGTCACACTAGCTATATTTCAAATGTGTATGAGCTACATGTGGAGAATAGTTATCATATTGGAGATCACAGTTGTGGAATAATTTTAACACTGCAGAAGGTTCTACTAGATGGTGCTGGTTGAATGTCTTTTAACCTAAAATCCAGAGTCTGGGCCTAATCGTCAAAAGAGACCGGGTATCTTAAATAATAGAAAATACTTACATAACTTCTAACAACACGTTGCTTCTGAAGTAATTTCACCAGTGATGCCATCCTCCCACAGTGTTTGGCTGGAAGATTTGAACCCCTGTAGTTGTAAGGAATAAAAAAAGAGGGCCAAAGTGAATTGTAGAAGATTCTTCTTAGAAAAAAAAAAAATCAAGAAAAAAATGAGCTGCATTACCCAGATTTCCCTTTTACCCTCACAATAAGTTCTCAAACAGCAAACAGTAATCTTTTTGAAACATAAATCTAACCATGCCTTTTCTGCTTGAGATTTAATAAGGCTTCTTATTTAATTTCAAATTAAAAACAAATTCTTTGCTTGTCTTTGCATACAAGGCCAATCTTATCCCTTATCATTCTCTCATTCCTTCACTTTGCTCCAACGACATAGACTCTCCTCCATTTCCATGAAATTTCTAAGCAGTTACAGACTTTTGAATTCTGTGCATGTCCCCAAAGAGTCGGGGCTTTATTTTATTCACTAGAATAGGGTTAGAAAATAGTTGTTGCTAAATGATTCTTACTATGAAAAGATACATGCTATAAAGATAAAAAATTATATAATTAAGCCTTCTTGGAAAGGAAAAGCATAATTTTCCTTTTTTCTATTTCTGGGGGGAAAATAGAATGAAGCTAGGAGGTTATCAGTTATGGTCCGTCCATATCCCACCTATGACTTACAGCCTCAAGTTTGAATTGTCTGAAGGCTAACTGAGTGAGCGGTTGGAATTCAGTGAAACCACTCATAGTATGCCAGTAAATGTTCAACAATCAACTCTTGGGTAGGAAGAAGGGGGCTGATCTGTAGTACTTGCTGACTTCCATGGGCCAAAAAACTCCCACCAAAGCTAATTTCCTGACACTATGCCACGGAATGTAGAGGTAGGAAAGTGAAGTGAAGTGAAAGCCGCTCAGTTGTGTCCAACTCTTCGTGACCCCACGGTCTATACAGTCCACGGAATTCTCTAGGCCAGAATACTGGAGTGGGCAGCCTTTTCCTTCTCCAGGGGATCTTCCCAACCCAGGAGTTGAACCAGGGTCTCTTGTGTTGCAGGCCGTTTCTTTACCAACTGAGCTATCAGGGAAGCCCAGAGATAGGAAAAGATGCACCCAATAAGTTCTTACAAGCCAGCTCCAGTAACCACTGAATCCACAACACACACACACACACACACACACACACACACACACACACACACACACTCCCATCCAGAGCCTCTTAAATCGTTTCAAAGTTTGATCCATAGTTCATTTTTAATGAGCACTGCAGGTAAGTAGTTGCATGCAAAAATGTGAGAACCTTTTCATACAGGTAACAATATTGGCAGCAGCTGGTAGGTGTGTTGCCACAGGAAGGATTTCCCATCAGAAATGGAAACCACAGGCTTAGTGAGGATCCCTGAAGTAGGCAAGAAGGGCTGGGAATCAGAAACATCAGCACAGCTTAGTTCCCATCAAATGTCTCTGTGGGAACTAAGGGACCACAGAGACAACTCATTTACAGGGAGGGCCCATCCCAGAAATGAGGAGCTGTTCATCCCTCCAGGGGACCTCTCCTGAGGGCTCCTTTCTCACAGCACTGCTTCTTCTCCAAAGCCCCCCAAGCACCTTGTCACGGTCCAGGCTGTCACAACTCAGCGTGTGCCTGGAACCACCTCTTGTCTCTGAACCTACATTTTCTTCTTAAAGGTAAAGTGGGGATGGGAGTCTTTGCATTGCCTACGTTACAGAATAGTTGTGATAAGATGCTTTATGCAAAAACTCTTTGAAAGGGACATAAGCCCATGAAAATTGTAGGCGGCATTATTACCTGCTAAGGCATGCTTAGAGCTAAAATCCTATCAAAGTTCAACCCAAGGGCCTCTGGGCTCTGCATAAGAAGTGCCTCTCAGTCCTGTTGGCTTTTGGGGCTCAGACTGACTCACCACCAGCTAAGGGTCCTGGCTTTCTGCCTGTTTATATATTTATGTGTCAATAGACATATATTCCTGGTACTTGGGTGCTCACCTACAGAGGAGGCTACTGTACTTTTAGTTGCCAAAATTGAAGCCTTGGGGTGGTCTCTAGTCTCCTGGGATAACCTGAGCAATCAGAAGATAAACCACAAACAAAGTTTTGACTCTTGACCAAATCCAGATATTTCAGCTTTGGAATTGCGCCCATCTTCCTAGCATGTATAAGAACAAAGGCATGGAAAATAAGAAAAGAGAAGGGCGTTTAAAAGAGAATCTCACACCTGCATCCTGATGAAAACTAGAGAGAGAGTTTATTTTATTCACTAATTAAAATCTAGGAGTTGAATATGAATACAGATTTATTTTCCTTACCATAGGAGAAAATGTAAGGGCATGGACCAAAGGCTGTGCTAAAAAGCTTTTGCTGGCATTATTATATTTATTCTCTATAACAACTCTGTAGGTGGTCCTCCAGGGTGGCAAATATAATACTAATTAACCTTTATTGATCATTTGCTTGGTATTGAGAACCAGGATGGGAGCTTTCAGTTCAGTTCAGTTCAGTCACTCAGTCATGTCCGACTCTTTGCGACCCCATGAATCACAGCACGCCAGGCCTCCTTGTCTATCACCAACTCCTGGAGTCCACTCAGACTCATATCCATCGAGTCAGTGATGCCATCCAGCCATCTCATCCTCTGTCCTCCCCTTCTCCTCCTGACCCCAATCCCTCCCAGCATCAGAGCCTTTTCCAATGAGTCAACTCTTCGCATGAGGTGGCCAAAGTACTGGAGCTTCAGCTTTATCATCATTCCTTCCAAAGAAATCCCAGCGCTGATCTCCTTTAGAATGGACTGGTTGGATCTCCTTGCAGTACAAGGGACTCTCAAGAGTCTCCTCCAATACCACAGTTCAAAAGCATCAATTCTGTGGCACTCAGCTTTCTTTATAGTCCAACTCTCACATCCATACATGACCACTGGAAAAGCCATAGCCTTGACTAGACGGACATTTGTTGGCAAAGTAATATCTCTGCTTTTCAACATGCTATCTAGGTTGATCACAACTTTTCTTCCAAGGAGTAAGTGTCTTTTAATTTCATGGCTGCAATCACCATCTGCCATGATTTTGGAGCCCCCAAAAATAAAGTCTGACACTATTTCCACTGTTTCCCCATCTATTTCCCATGAAGTGATGGGACCAGATGCCATGATCTTCGTTTTCTGAATGTTGAGCTTTAAGCCAACTTTTTCACTCTCCTCTTTCACTTTTCATCAAGAGGCTTTTTTGTTCCTCTTCATTTTCTGCCATAAGGGTGGTGTCATCTGCATATCTGAGGTTATTGATATTTCTTCTGGCAATCTTGATACCAGCTTGTGCTTCTTCCAGTCCAGCGTTTCTCGTGATGTACTTTGCATAGAAGTTAAAAAAGCAGTCCTTACAAATTCCCTATGAGGTTTAAGTTATCTCGTTTGAAATATCAGGCAAAGGGAAGCTCAGAGAGGTTAAGTAACTCATCTGAGTGTGTACAGATAGCAGGTGATGGAACTGGGGCTGAATCTAAAGTTTCTCTGACTCCAAAGCCAACGCTTTTATCCCTCCCATAGGAAAATATGGGTGTCCTGCATTAATCTTTCTCTGTCCGTTCAGAAATGTGAATGCAAACAGCAAGTCCGAATGTTGCCTCATTGACTCTGTTCCTGAGTCGAAGCGCAAACAGAACAGGGCTCTTCAGACATATCATCAGAAGTATGTTTGAACTACCTGCTTAGCTTCTAAATTGAAAGTCTCCTTTCCTACGTGTCTGGCCCTGGAACCTAAGGGAGCTGGGGTGAAGGGAGGTGGCCTGTGGAACCAACAGTTCTGTGTCCACGGACAACTCTCACACTCTCCTATGAATGGGTCAGAGACAGGGTCTGCTCAAAATCTTGGCAGCTATATGCACACCAAAGCAGAGACACATACATAAGGAAGCTGTTTATGGAAACTTAAGAACTGACACAATGATTTAGGTTTTCAAATGAATTTCCGATGTTTATCTTTATGAGGCTGTTAGTGCACTATAAACATTACTTTTGATATAATCTCCCCTATACTGTAACTGGGTGATGGCTGGATTCTGAGTTACAATGAAAGTGTTGTGCAATGTGGCATATGATCCATGAGATAATGGCAGTGTTAACCACTGTGTTCAGGCAGGGTGTGATTAATAAGACAGGTAGAAAACAGGATCACAGCTTTCTCCTAGGTATAAGACACATGGTTTTGACTCCCTGGTGGCTCAGACTGTAAAGAATCTGCCTGCAATGTTGGAGACCTAGGTTTGATCCCTGGATAGGGAAGATCCCTGGGAGAAGAAAATGGCAACCCACTCCAGTATTGTTGCCTGGAGAATTCCACGGACAGAAGAGCCTGGTGGGCTATCGTCCATGGGGTCACAAAGAGTCAGACATGACTGAGTGACTTAACACTTTGACTCAAGTAAGCCATGAAGAAATTTGCTAAGTCAGAGCATCTGCCCCAAATTTAATTAACATTAATATTTTGAGTTTGAGTAAAAACTTGGGAAAATAAGGTAGTTTCCCTCTGCCATATTTGTTCTGAACAATAAAAACATTCTGTTTTGTTTTGTTTATTTGTTTGCTAGGTTTTGGTTTTTGTTTTTAAACTGCTCGTTTCATCATTAGCATAACTCTTCCTCATCAGTTTCTTAAATCTCTCCTACCAGAACGTGATGTCAGGTTCAGATCTTGAGATTTGGAAGAAAATAAGATCACTGGTCTCAAAGATACCCTAAGTGCTTGCAAACTCAGAAATCAAGTGCCACCTTGGGTGCAGACAGTGGGTAAGGCTGTTCAGCCTCAACAGAGGGTCAAAGGGTCTTGCACTGAGTTCTGAATCCAAAGATGAAAAGGGCCTGACCAGGTCCCATCGTACCTCACCCTGGAGACACTAACACTTACTGCAACCTTTTGAAGGTAGAGGAGGGGTTGAGATGAGGAAAAGATGGTCATGATCTTCCTTCTCTCCATCTTACTTCTAGAAACTTATCCGAGGGCGAGAAGGAAACTTATAGATGTCTTACACTGAGTATTCTAACCACTCAGAACTTAGAAAACTATACTTGTTAAGTGCTTAATCCCACCTGTGGTGTGAGATATCAGTGTACTGCTGTGCGAACCACGTAACCACTAGATCCCACGTGACTCCACTTTGGCCTGGGAATACCAATATCCAGACTAACTCCTCTCCTGGGTGGTATAACTATGAAGTAAGGGGAGAATGGGGGAGGGTTCTGAGACCAAGTGAGCCCTGGTATACAAACGTTACTACCCCTCATTCCAATTCTACTCCATCCCTTCATCACCTCCAAAGTCAGCATCTAGGGGCAGTGGGGAGGATTAATGAAGGGCTGCACCCCTGCTCTCAACATCACCCCCAGACACCGCTGCAGTCAGACAAGTTCCCGCTCTGTGTAAATCACAGGGAAACTTCACAGAGTGGCATTTATATTTTTATTTCATGATTTTTTTATAACACCCTTTGGGCTCGCTCCTTCCTGGATCTTGAATGATTAAAACCAAACTAGGTTTAGAATGAGAGTATGTCTAATTAATTCCACCTAAACTTAAACTTCATCATCCACAACCTCTGCATCCCACCACCCTGGACAGAAAATGCTAGTGGGCTACAACTTGAGGATGGGGGAAAGTTTTCAAAGAATGAACATGCTGAAGTCTGAGGTAGGGGAATCTTAAAAGATCCTCCACCTCGGGAGCAGCCTTAATGGCATAAAATCCCTCTGCTGCTAAAATATCCCTGCCTTGGCAATTAGATGTATGCTGTTCACCACACAGTGCTCTAAGAATGTCTTCAAGGGAAGACCTATCACCCACATAAACTTGCTTTCTGGGGTTCTGGGGAGTGCAAAGTGCTGAAATGTGCCTGGTGGCTGGCTTAGAAATGAGAAGAAAATATTTGGTGATGGGAAGGAGGGGAGAGCTGAACTTTTTAAGCTGAGGGGTGAGGAGAGAGGGCCTGGGGTCCATCCTGTCTGGTGAGCAGTCAATGCACTGCAGGCCTGCTTGCAGGCCAAGTGGGGTTGGAAAGCTCTAATTAGATTAGTGATGTTTTGCTAGAAGGCAGAAAGCTTAAAACATTAACTTTTTAAACAAGTACATCAGTTCTGAGTAAACATTATTCTTTTATTTAGTCGTATGGTCTGAGTCAGCCTATTTCCAGGACAGTGGTAATGCATGCGTTTGATTCCTGAATGCAAGTATGCTTTCAATTTTACTATGCAAATCCCCTGATTCTGGAATGCTTCTTCAGGGCTTGCAACTGGCTATCTGCTGCTCCCTTCTCTCCTGCTCCGTGGGCTCTGATCCTGCCAGGTGCCCCCAGGTAGCCGGTGGCAGTCCTAGGTGGCCCCGCTAGAGCTCCCAGTCTCATCCCTGTGGGTTGAAGGGCATTTCATTGTCTGTGAGATAAAATCCACATTTTTCACCAAGTCCATAAAATTAATCCAAATTTTATATTCATATTAAGAGGGTAATTCATCATTTTTGAAAGTAGCCATCAGAAGCAACAAGTGAGAAAAAAAATTGTGTTAGTCTCTCAATCATGTCCAACTCCATGACCCAATGGACTATAGCCACCCAGGCTCCTCTGTCCATGGAATTCTCCAGGCAAAAATATTGGAGAGGGTAGCCATTCCCTTCTTCAGGGGATTTTCCCAACCCAGGGATCGAACCTGGGTTTCCTGCATTGCAGGTCGATTTTTTACAATCTGAGCCAATATGGAAATCCAACAATTGAGAAATGGTCTTTAAATCCACACAGATCTGAGTAGAATTCTAAGACTATCATGCTGGTTGTGTGGCTTTGGGCAAGACTCAGTTTTCACATTTGTCAAATGTGAATATCTCATAACTTCCTGGTTTGTTGTGAAGATTGATTAAGATAAAATATAAAGCTACCAGCTCAGTGGCTGACCTTGACATCCATAACCCATGGCCCACAGGTTTTCTCCTGTTCCTTTGTGCTTCAGGTGAAGAGCAGGAGCTAAAACAGAAATGGGCATCAGGAACCCACCATCTCTTTTTGGTGGGAATTAAAACCTGTGGAACCCTATAGGGACTTAACAGTCCCCTTTCCAGCATCATCTCCCAAGAACTTAAGCAAACCCAAGCCAATATTCCAGCCATCCTCATCTTTCCAGTTACAAATGTGCCCATACTTCCCCATCTCCATACATGTGGTTCTCCCTGTTCTCAACATCCATCCCACCTTTCGTGATGCATGAAGTCCCATACTTCTGTGATAGCCAATTCCATGGCTGCCTCCCTGGTAACATCTCCCATGCTTATTTCTCCCTGTCACCAGAAGAGCCTCTCACTGCATGCGCGCGCACACACACACACCCCGCCTCCAAGCCCATGCTTGGAGCACAGTGTGGGAGCCTTGGTGACCCTTTAGTCTGCTGTAGTATTTTGGGGTATTCATTTCTCTCTGGGTCCTGTCAGACTATGGGTTGTAAAGGGCAGAAGTTTATATCTGAATTCCTAGAATCTCACACAGCGCACATTCAATACCAAATAATTACCTATTGAATAAGTAAACGAATGAATGACAAGACTACATAGCTCTTTAAATGAAGGGTTGAAAAGATCATGAAAGAAAATTAACCCAGGGAAATGTTCCCTAAGAATGACACAGCCTGTGTTCCAGAGGACTTGGGTGCTTGCTGAGTACTCAGCCTAGATGACTCTGAAAGGGATAATATCCCAGGCACCGCTCCAGAGTTCCCTCACCAGCAGCGGCCCCTCCTGCGGCCACTCCATTCCACAGCGGCCTCTGCCGCTTAGTTTCCTTCCTCACAATCTCCTGAAGGCAAAGAGGGCGGCCATTTTGCCAGCCCTATCACCGAAGTCGCTGGTTCGGTGAGCAATTCTAAGTAAACTGCAGCTGAGAAAGCAGAGGAGACAAGATGGAGAGTTTTCCTTCCTGCATCTTCAGAGACAAGCATGGTCCCTCTTCTTGCTGGAGCAGAAGAGAACACTGGGAAGAAACGGCTCATCTTTGTGGGGTGATTCAGCCCCACCTTAGAGGATGCCTCTCCGACCAAGAGCTTCCTATGTGACACGTGTCAGCTGTCACTGAGCCTCACACAGCAGAGCCAAGTTACACACTAAGGGCACTTCACTGCAAAGTGTCTGGAACTGTTTGAAGCGAGAGCATTTGCAGACACTCAAACAGTTAAAATAACATCCCTTCTTTTATCTTTTTCTTCACCTACATCTGAACCAGCAGCTGGTATGGGGAATGGGATGTTGGGGGAAGTGAGGGAAGCTGGATGTGAAGGAAGAATGTTTAGACTTAAACTTTCAGACCTGTCCTCCAGAGTCAGATGGCCAATTGCTCTGGCCTGTTTCCTGCCTTTGTGAGGAACTAAAGGAAAAACCTGGAAAGTGCAGGAAACTTTCACGACATCAACTGAAGTAAGAAAACTTCATTTATCTAGAAATTCACTGGCTGTAAGTATGAATGAGGGATTGTGCCTAGAGGAATTTAGTCTTTCTTAAACCTATTTATTTACTAAATCTATCATATTAGTATATCACTGAGGTTGATACAGTTCAATTTATTTTTAAAACATATTTATAAATGTATAGAATGTTATGATTGGATTTTGCTCTAGTTCAGTGCTTCTAACAGATTTTTACAAATGAATAATAGTTTTCTTTGATTTCGGTTGAGGTACTGATATGGGATGCTATTGCAGTATATTAATACAGAAAAAACACTTTTAGAATCACCTATTATCATCATCCGGAGAAGGCAATGGCATCCCACTCCAGTACTCTTGCCTGGAAAATCCCATGGATGGAGGAGCCTGGTGGGCTGCAGTCCATGGGGTTGCTAAGAGTCAGACACGACTGAAGCGACTTAGCAGCAGCAGCATTATCATCTTTATTTCGAAAAAGAATGACTATTTTAGCACCAAGTATTAGGACCAATATAACCTTAGAAAGAACAGGAGATTCATCACCCTTTAGTGTCACAGGTATATACACTAGGATTATCTTTTTTTTTATTAGTCCCTCTTCTCCAGGGAATTGTTCATGGAGACATTTGTTGCATTGTAAATGAGGAAACTGAGGCTCAGAAAGTCCATTTAACACATGGTTTATTAAAGTTCAACTCTGTATAAGGCTCTACTTGGGGCAGTGCACACATTCAGAATCTTGTAAGATAGGGGTCGCAACCACACAGGCGTTTATGATGATGTTGGACAAATGACCTGTGTAAAAACAACTTCACAGTAAAACATCCTACATGCCTGAAACTCTGCTGCCTAGCAAGCTCAGCTACCAGAACACAGTGATCAAGTAGTCTGAGCTTAAACTCATGACCTAAGCTTACACACGTGATCTATAAGCCCTTTCTTAGAGCCTCATTTTAGAAGAAATCTAAAAGTCTTGGCCCTGATGTACTAGCTGTCCCCAGTAGATGAAAAGAATAAATTAGAAGAGATATTTGAGCCTGCTAGGAAGACCTCTGGAGACAAGATACAATTTGACAGCGATGAAATGTTGACAACAATGATAGTTGTCAACAAGGAGGATATAAAATCTATTGAAATTAACACAAGGCACTGGATGAAAAAGCAGAGTCTGGGACTACTTAGCATATAAGCAATAAACTCAACATATAAACAGATCCTGGTGGTGCCTCACAGGATGACAACTGATCGTGACTGGTAGAGCCTTATGAGGCAGTCAACCCACTTGGTAGCCAAAGGAACAATGTATTGTTTGGGGTCCTTAAAAATACCCAATTCCTAAAATATTTACTCTTGTGGAACATTTCCTTCCACAGCCATGTCTAATAATAGAGGTGGTCCTGGAGTGAAAAGCATTTCTTTTGCAGGGACAATAAAGAGTTCAAAAGGGGTATGAGACCTTGCCTTTAAGATACTCAGTATTCTCATGCAAGTGTGGGGAACCATTGTCTCTGTTTAGTGCCCTTTGTGTCAAGGTGATGTGACGCATGTGCACATGTGCGTGTTTGCCTTCCATACAGTTATCTGCTTTTTCCCTCTAAAAAAACCCCCACATTGGTATTATCCTCTTCTTGGTGCTCTGGGAATGAAGAACCTGTTTTTCCCCTCAGGTGAAAGTATCTCTAAGTTTTTCTGCCCTATCTTTGTTTCTGCTCTACTTTGATGAATGATAAAATTTTAAAAAGGCTGATCTGCCTGCTGCTATTAGAAAAAAATTATAGGTATTCCACACTCGTCTCCATAACTGCAGCATGAGCAGTAAACCTGCACTCGTCACTGAACGCTGACAATCTCATTGTTTTGTTCATTTTGATGCCTGAGCTTGACACAGTGGCTTTTGATTCGTAAGGGGTTGGGGAGTGACAGGAAGAGGCGGCCTTGTAGATGAAAGCCCTTTCAAGCACAAGAATGCTGACTGGTGAGGAAGGAAAAAAAAGGCAGCCGGCTTGAGATTTTTTAAAACATATTTTGCCGAGGAGCCAGTGTGATGCAAATGGCATACCAGAGCATACACGTGTACACTTTTTCCAGAGACATTTACTTCCAGTACTCACCGCAGATGGTCTCTAATCAAGAACAGTCAGGCCAGCCCTGCTGGTGGGGACACGACTTCCTTTGGGAGCAGGAGGTTTCTTTGTAAGGCAGGCCCCAAATCATAAACATCTGAGAGAACCCGCAGCCAGAGGAGCTGCCGCCACCACGTTCGTGATGACCCTCCCGGCCCCCCAAGTCCCAGCCCTACAAGTGCCGTCCTGTAGTCTGGCCACAGGTCATGCCTCTGCAAGGGCCAGCCACTGCTCCAGCTCCGTGGGCCATGCTCACAGCCCTGCTGTGCTGGGTCAGCTGTGTCTGTGGAGCCTACGTTCAGCAGGCAACACGTCTTCTAGGAGGTCCAGCTTCTGGAAAATTACCCATTTATGACTGAGAAATCAGAAGGGTTCTTATAACTCATAAAAAGTACTGACAAGAGAGGAGATGATACAAATAAACTTGTTTACAAAACAGAAATAGACTCACAGACGTAGTGAATAAATTTATCATTACCAAAGGGAAAGGGTAGCAGGGATAAATTAGGAGACTAGGATTAACGTATACACACTACTGCATGAAAACAGGTAACCAACGAAGACTTGCTGTATAGCGCAGGAAACTACACTTGATATCTTGTCATAATCTAAACATTATCATTTTTCTATGGTTATCTGTTTTCTATCTGTTTTCTTTCTATAAAGTAGAAAACAGATAACCAACAAAGTCTTACTGTATAGTACAGGGAGCAATATCTTGTAATAATCTATAAGCGCACACAATCTTAAAAACTATATACATATATCTTAACACATATATATGGAATCTAGAAAAATGCGACTGATAAACTTAGCAGAGAATGTACTTGTGGACACGGTGGGGGATGGTGAGAGTGGGACGAACTGAGAAAATAACATTGATATATAAACACTATCATGTGTAAAATAGTAGGAAGTTGCTAAATAACACAGGAAGCCCACCCTGGTGTTCTGTGATGACCTAGAGGAGTGGGAATGGAGGCAGGGGAGGGAGACTTAGGAGGGAGGGAATATATATATTTAATTATGACTGATTAATAAATATATATAACTAAATATATATATATTTATATATATATATAACTAAACTATATAACTAAATATATATATTTAATTATGACCGATTCATGTTGTATCTGTGGGTGTATGTGTATGGCCGAAACCTATACAAAGGTGTACAGCAATTTTCCACCGATGAAAAATAAATAATTTTTTAAAAAGAAAAAATATATATATATATGTATAGATAGATAGGTATATACATATATGCTGATGTTGTCCGCATTCTGGATTTTGGCCATTGTAACAGGTGTGTAATGGTATTTCGTTATTATTTTAATTTTGCATTTCTCTGATGGCATATAATGACAGCATCATTCATGTACCTCTTTGCCATTTGTATATCTTCTTTGGTGAAATATCTGTTAAAGTCTTTGGCCCATTTTTCATCAGATTGTTGTTTTCTTACTGTTTTAAGAGTTCTTTGTATATTTTAAATAACAGTTCTTTATGACATATGTCTTCTGCAAATATTTTCTCCCAGTCTATGGTTTCTCATCTAATTTTCCTGATTTTGTTTTGTGTTTTACATTTCAGTCTCTGATCCATTTTGAGTTAATTTTTGTGATAGATATAAGGTTTATGTCTAGATTAATTTTTCTATATGATATCCAATTCTGTTTTTTTTTTAAGGTGGATATTTTGTTCATCATGGTTTTTTGAATACATTTTTATCTTTCAAAGATTAAATAAGACTATTATTTAGCTCAATTACTGATATTTTTTGCTGACTGTTTAAATTTTGCCCTGAGGTATCAATAACTTCACACATGAAGATGGCATCACCCTTTTGGCAGAAAATGAAGAGGAACTAAAGAGCCTCTTAATGAAAGTGCAAGAGGAGAGTGAAAAAGCTGGCTTAAAACTCAACATCCAAAAAACTAAGATCATGGCATCTGGGTCCCTCACTTCTTGGCAAATAGATGGGGAAACAGTGGAAACAGTAACAGACTTTATTTCCTTGGGCTCCAAAATCGTGTAGATGGTGACTGCAGCCATGAAATTAAAAGGCACTTACTCCTTGGAGGAAAAGCTATGACAGCAACCTATGACCAACCTACACAGCATATTAAAAAGCAGAGACTTTACTTTGCTGACAAAGGTCCATCTAGTCAAGGATATGGTTTTCCAGTAGTCATGTAAGGATGTGAGAGTTGGACCATAAAGAATTGATGTTTTTGAACTGTGGTGTTGGAGAAGACTCTTGAGAGTCCCTTGGACTGCAAGGAGATCAAACCAGTCCATCCTAAAGGAAATCAGTCCTGAATATTCATTGGAAGGACTGATGCAGAAGCTGAAACTCCAATACATTGGCCACCTGATGCAAAGAACTAACTCCTATGATACTGTGTGTGCTCATGTGAACACTTGATAAAACACTGACAAAATCCGCCAATTCCATCTTTTTCAAAGCAGCAGAAAGATTTGCATGCTCTGAGACTATTTAGAGTTTTCTCACCTATGTTTGGTGCAAAGGGATTAAAAGTTGGAGGGAACTTTGCACCAAGAAGTCAAGGACCAAGGCAGGATGGCCTGTTCACTGCAGAGGACAATTATATGAGAAACAAGCTATTGAGTTTCTGAGGGAATTGGAGAGACCTCCTGAAACAGCGCTGGCAATGCTAAAACTGGGAAAGTCCCGAACAAGTTGGGAGACAAATCAGTCATTCTGAAAGCATGATGCCATCTTTAGAAAGAACTTGGACTAAGAAGTGGGTACCAAACATTCCTCTCTTAGCTGAGATATACCTGTTGACTTTGGGCAAGTCACTTACCTTCAGATCCTTGGTTCCTCAGAGTACAAAACTGGGGACTTGGACCTATATTCACCTAAACAGCACATATTCAAAGCATGTGCTATCATTGGGATCTGTGAGAAATGCCCTACCTCATTGAAGCCTCTCAACAGCTCCATGATAAAAGCAGTATTATTTTTTCCTACTGACAGATAAGAACACAGAGAATTAAGAGAGGTCAGGATTCAAGTCACACCGAGTAAATCAGCATATCGTAGCCATGGGTACCACCTCTTGAGCTGGGGCTCAGTTCCCAGCAGTACCTCGTGCTGGTTCTGTCACCCTGGGTAAATCGCTTAGCTTCTGGGCTTCAGCAGTATTGGCACTTCTTCATTTGCAAGAGTTTGTAAACAGTACCAGGCACAAGTTAAAGGACAGACAAGTGTTTGTTAAATAAATAAAAAGAGACATCCATGCTCTTAAATGCTACAGACCTCCTCCAGCTCTTACGAGGCTAAGATTTTATGAATGGCCATGTCCTCTTATTTCCTCCACTCTGTACAAAGGTGGAAAACTGCTAAATGCAGAGCATCTTTGCTATAATGAAGGGCTAATAGTCTGACCTCATTCCCAAACCACATTCTCAAAGAAAACACTGCTGATTCTCATGGAGTGTCTGTGTGATTGAGGATCTTTGAATTCACTCCTGGGCATCTTTAAAAAAGAAAAGAAATCAGCACAACATTTGTGTTGCGCCTGGACATTAAATCTGCAGACCTTTGCCAATCTGTAAGTCATTTGGAACCTTTAACATCACTTAAGTTTAGAGTTTCTTTGTTGTGATTATATGAGGAGTTTTCAGCTCTTCAACCACCAAGAAAAAGCTATCATCTTTCATCTTTCAGTGATTTCTTTGGAGGCATGTTTTTCCCACTGTGTTTCTCACCATTGTTTAACAGTTACATCTAAGATAAAGGATCTGATTTTTATTTTTATTTTTTATATTCATGCAGAAATTACCAGATATCTGGTAAAATTAGCTGTTGGGCTAGTTCGTATTTGCTAGTTTCTGTGTATTATATATCAGCATATTGCAATTCATTCAATAACGTTTAAAGTCTGCACTAGGTACATTTATTTAGTAATTTTCTTTGAAACAGTCAAAGCAGTCTCTAGGATAGGAACACTGAGTGTCCTAATTGGCCATTCAGAAGAAAAGAAGAAAGTCAAAGAAACTCAAATTTCCATCCAACAATTTACAAAGAAGTCCGAGACGCTGATACCATGATTCACAAGAAGACAGTCAAGTTGGCTAAGCTCAGTGCATCACTAGGATCAGCTCTCAAGACTCCTTGCCAGCTATAATCAGACACTGGTACAAGGCAGATGTCCTCATTTTGCTTAGTGTCTTCTTCCATCTTGATTTGGCAAACCAACCTAAATTGCGGTGGTTTATCCAGATCCATGTACGGTTTCAAAGACTGATGCTGTTCAAAGTTTTTCTTCCTACCAGTGGCTGGATCATACCTTTCCCTTGCTATCGGAGGAAGAGTGATGAGCCATCACTCCTCCAGTTCCGTGGCCCAATCTAGTTTCAGCGATAGTAGCTGACAATGTAATACTCATTCAGCAGCTGATTATAATTAAAAATATCAGAATAATTAAAGTCCTCAGCTTGACAAGCAGAGCCATAACTTTGCCTTCAGACATTCCTCTCTAATTAGTTAATTAATCCTAATGCAAATTATAAGCAATAATTAGTCAGCCAAGCTTGACATAAAAGTCTGCTGACTTACAGCTAAAAGGCTTTCTGGTTGCTGCTTTGTAGTTTCTAAAGGTGTCCACTCATGGTTTCTGTATCCATCCTACTTCGAACTTTCTGCCGATACATAGATACTCAAAGCAATTTGAGTTGGAGAAAACCACAGCTATAAAACCTGTATTACCACAGGCATTTTCCAGTTTGACATAATAAATTGCATGCTCAGTATCTGTACTTAATGTCAATATGGGGTATATCCTATTTGAGAAAAAAAAAAAATAGAATGAGAAGGTGGCGAGGAGGTGGGGACATTTTGACCCAAAGCCTGGTCTGTGATCTGTTTCACATTCATTCTTACTAGATCACTGGTGTGCTTTTTAGCATGTGCCAAGAAATTAAGTCATAATGAAGCATATCCGAAATGTGATATCCCTGTAATAGAAAAGCTAATATTTGATCCAGATTTTCAATGAATTTAATCAGATCCAGAATCTGTTAAGTGAGATAATTTGAATTATCTTTTGATAAATCTAAACCTGAATACTGTATTTACTACATAGCTCGGCTACTAATGAACAAAATTTCCCTCCCTCAAAATTGGTACAGAGTCATGATCTTATGGAACATCAGGTCAATAGTTTCTGGAAACCTCAGAAAATCAAATACTCTATCACTAGCTATTCTAAAATTTGACAGTCCAGGGGCCAAAGAAGCCTGTCCTAATGGAGTAGAAGGCAGCCCCTGAAAAATGAAGTCAGAGTAACAGCAAAGCTAAAGTTAAATCAACACAGAAACGTATCCCTCAAATGCTATCTTTGGCCATCACTCCATGACTTAGAAGGACTATTTTAGGGAGTTCCCTGGGGTTCCAGTGGTTAGGGCTCTGTGTTTCTACTGCAGAGGGCACGGGTTCAATCCCTGGTTGGGGAATGAAGATCCCACAAACTATGTGGCATGGCCGAAAAAAAAAAGTTCATTGATTGCAAAATGGCATGAATTATTTCTTGTCCTGTATCTATGCCTCTTGCAATGTGATTCTGTAGCTCTTCCCATTAAGAGGTTAAATTTATTTCTCAACAGCTTGAATTCAGGCTTGTCTTGTGACATGATTTGCCCTGAGGAATGAGATGGAAGGGATGGGGTGACAGTTACAAGTCTAGGCCTCAAGACGTCTCATATAGCTCTGCTTGCTCTTGAAACCCTGGCTCTCCCATGAGATAAGCTAAGCAAGCCTGCTGATGGATACAAAAGAGTATGGAATGGAGACAAATAAACTCTCCTGGGGCCCTCTTAGACCAGCTGACTCCTTAGCTGATGGCAGATAAATGAGAAAGCCTAGCGGAGATCAACCAAGCCAACCTAGATGATATCCACCCAACTGCCCTGTAAACTCAGGAGCTAAATAAGTCATGTTCAGAGTAAGTGACTAAATTTGCAGTATTCTGTCCCACAGCAACAGCTGCTGCTGCTAAGTCACTTCAGTCGTGTCTGACTCTGTGCAACCCCATAGATGGCAGCCCACTAGGCTCCCCCATCCCTGGGATTCTCCAGGCAAGAACCCTGGAGTGGGTTTCCATTTCCATCTGCAATGCATGAAAGTGAAAAGTGAAAGAGAAGTCGCTCAGTCGTATCCAACTCTTAGCGACCCCATGGACTGCAGCCTACTAGGCTCCTCCGTCCATAGGATGCTAACACAAATATGCACAGGACAACTTAGTCCACGTACCCTAATGGAGTAGCAGAAAGGACCCTACCCTTTCCATGTGCATCAAATCTCCGGATGTTCTTTATATGTTGATAAATATTCAGTTCTCCTCTTGCTTACTGAGGGGAAAGAAAAGGAACTAATACAGACTTTCATCTCTTTCTTATTTGCTCATTCTCTCCTACAACCTCTCTAGTTTCTTCCCTTCAGCCTAAAAAGTTGAAGGCTCTCTCAGCCTAAATAGAACTCTTCCCATAATTCTATCTCAGTGTATCCCACTTCCCAATTAAAACCATAACTATTCCCCCCATAATTGATAAGTTTTTAAAGAAAAAGTCATCACAGTCTGGCTCCTACTGCTACCACTCTACTGAAACTACTTTCAATTTAGGGTTATAAATGACTATCTAACTGTCAAATCCAAGGATAATTCTCCTTTCAAAACTTTTCTTAATATAAATTTTTAGTAAAGTATAGCATGTATATACACATACTTTAGACATATACAAAATACATATACAAATATATGTGTGTATTAATATATTTACATTTATATTTATTTATATATTTGTGTTTATATGTAAATATATAACTGGATTTATATAAATACAAAGTATACAAATATAAAATCTAGACTAATCTAACCTCTCAATCCCAACCCCAAATCCTTTTAGCCATGTAAAGTAACATATTCACAGATCTCAGATACTTTGAAGGAGTTATTATTCTTTCTATTGTATACTGTGTAACCATTACTCTGTCATATCTATCAACCATGGATAGCCACTATTCTAATTACTAATCTCATAGATTGGGTCTACCTGTTTGATATTTTATAGAATATAAATTTATATAATTTTATAGAATATACTTTTGTGTCTGGTTTCTTTTGGTCAACACTGTTTCTGAGATTTATCCATAATGCTTACTTTTCTTACAATATCATATTCTTATGCATGAATATACTATAACTTACTTAACCATGCTACTGTTGATGAGTATCTGAATCATTTCCAGTTCTCAACTATCATGAAGTATTGCTATTAACAGCCAAACATGTCTTTTGGATCACATACAAATGCACTTCTTTTTCATCATTAGTTGAAACAGTTTCCAAAAGTTTGTGCATTAAAATTCTAGCTGTACTCCACCTTTCTAGCATTTGGCATTGTTTGCCCTTTCACTGACCATCATTTTGATCACTCCAGTATTTGACATTTAAGATTTCTAGAAATTTTCTCCTCCTTTGGCTTCTAGAACTTCACTCTCTCCTAAGACTTTTCAATACCTCTCTGAATATCGCTTCTCATTTTGCATTGCTGGATTCTCCTCTCTTGAATAGTGCCACCCACCTTTAATTTTTCCCTTTATTTCAGTCACATTCCTTAATCATGTTTCGATGTTATTGTCTAATTTCCATAATGGGGTAATACCAAGGTCCTTCACAATTAAAAAAAAAAAATTCTTGTTCCAATCCATCTGAAGCAAAAGATGGCTGCCCATCAACTCTATTTCTGCTTCTCACGCTATACACATACTGAAATATATTTACAAGCCTCATCACAGTTAAAAGAAGCATTTGGCTGAGTCATAGAAAGCGGAATGTGACCAGAAGTGATGGCTGAAATTTTCAAGCTTAATACCCACTTCTTAAAGCCCCCATGCTCCATCCTTTCTTTTCTTTCTCCTGTTGGAAAATCTTAGGTGCCTTCTGTTGAAGAGGGTGGCATCAGAAGATGGAAGGGGACTGATTCACAAGACTGGAATCAGGGCTTGAAAGAGAACCACCTGACACACACTGGGTATGATGTGAATGGGAAAGATACTTTTACAGTGTTGAGCCACTGAGATTTGAGGGTTGTTTGTTATAGTGGTAAACCCAATGACAAATAAAGAAACTGGTAGCTTGAAGTGGGAGGCTGCAACAACAAATATCTCAAATATATAATATATAAGGCAAAGAAACAGATATAGCAGACTATTGATCTATATTGTACAGTAGTAAACTGTTTTGGTAAAACTGATCCATGTAGTAACATGAGGAGAATACTTATTATGGACTGCCAGCCCTATGTGAGGTAACTGGAATAAAACATAGCGATAGTGTGTTGACTGCTGTTGACTATATTCTGCAAGCTATTTCAAGAAAGAGATGAGCTCATGAGAAATCTTGCTGTGAAGAAGCAGTGAAACAAAATAGAGAACAAAACTCAAGATTTTAAAGCTTAAGAAAAACTGACCTTTTCTAGATCCCAAGAAGTACAAAAGTAAGATTGATAATGCTTTTGGCCAAGGCCCCTTGATATCCAGCCTTGGGCAAAGGGTTGGCCTTCCCACCCAAAGCCATACCTTCAAGGTAACCAGCATTAAATTGAGAGAAAAAGATGTATAAGAGTAAAGCAAATAACTGTCTTTGGGAATAATGTCCAGACAAGAAATTTAGGTATGATTTTGGAATCATGGAGCTGATTGGGAACAAACAGATCACACGTCTATTAAGTTTTTAAGAAACTACATTCTCAAAGAAACTGCTAACTTAGATCTTAAAAGTACCTCCCTGCTCAAGATTTAACATGATCCTTTTACTGCTCTCTCCCAGCAAATTGTGCACAGCCCCAAGGAGGGAAGACCCTACACCACTTACTGCTTCGGATATGAACATGGAAGATAATAAGCCAGAGAAAACTCCCCCAGAGCACAGGACTGGGGGGGGGGGGGGAATGGAAAGAAGTTCCTTCCAGAGATCTCACTAGCCTCTCCTCCTTTGAGGGGAAAAATCTTCCAGGATCCCCAGAGCTGTTATAGACCCAGGACTACCATACCTCCCCCTTTCCTGATTGGGAGTTTGTTGTAGTCACATCGATGCACCTCCCAGATCCCACTACAGAACTGAAGGGTTAAATTCCCCAGCTGTTGGAAGTATGAATGCAACTCTCAGACAACACATTTCAATAACTGTCTCAGCTATCGCTGAGAGTTGCCTCACACTTGGTGCAAGGGCATGCCCCTATCCAGAGGTATCCAAAAATAGCAACTGGTCGACCTAGGGTATAAGGGTCCAAGCCCTTCATCCTAATTTAGGCTGCTTCTGCAGGGCCACCCTACCTTCATCATGGGATTGGCTGAGGACTGTGCTTTCTTCCTTTCCCTTCTACATGTAGGCTCCAAGAGCACTCCCTAGGTAAGTTGCTAATAGTAATCCCTATCTTAGAGTCTGCTTCTTGGAGAGATAGCCTGTGACAGACACTATACTCCAATTAATCTGTCCCTTCTGCTCCATTTTGTATGAAATGAAGATGGTGTTTGGATAATTTGCGTTTGTGGTTCTTGGATCATCATATCATAACCAGATGTCTAGAAGCTGGATGTGAAGATAGAGGCAATAGCTGATGGAACTTTGGACAGGAGCGATTAAATGGATTCCTGTTGACCAAAGGGCATGTTGTGGCCAAAAATGCCAGTATTCACCCATATGTATGCTTCCATTGAAAGAGCAGTAAAGGTTCCCAAAGGAATGTGACCAATTCTAAATTCTCTTGAGAGACAGTTTTGCTGTTACCACAACATTTACTTTAAAAATGCACCTTTCTTTCGTGGCACCACCTATCAGCGCTTCCTTAATCAATAAATTCAGTAAGTCAATAATTTAACTGTTGCTTGTCTTCATGTCTTCATTGTTGCTTTCACCGAGGTAAGGGCTATAGGCACTGGTGTCCATTAAAGAAATAGATGAGGAAAAGAAAGTTTGGGCCTTTCTATTTCAAAGAGTATATCTGACTGTGAAAGTGATGGTCCCGCCCTGCAAAAACAGAAAATGTACCACTTACATCTACGTGGCCATAACGACCACCAAAGCCCAAATCTAAAGTGAGAGAAACCAGTCCAGTAAGAATCTCCATCTTCAGGTCAGATGACATTTTCTCTAGTACAAATTCACAGTTTGTTAAAAAAAATTAACTACTCCTTAGAGGTTCATGCTTCCCACTTCTCCCTCCAGCATGCATTTATTCTTATCATCCTCCTCATCCACTACTATTTATTAAGTGGCCACATTTGCATGGCACCGTACCTGCGATTTTCCATTTCTCTCCAAGGATGATTTCCTGGTTTAGAAGTTTTAATGGCTGCTCCTTTGAAAATGTCTTAAGAGGGTTTTGACTGTAATTCCTTTTCTCCTAGCTCTTATTTAATAGGTACCAATGCCTATCTTTTGCCTGGGGTATTGGGCTAGGGAGAGGAAGATTCATTAACCATGGTGAGTTATGGATTTCAATGCCCTGGCTACTTCATTTCTCATATCCAAGTAGATCATTTCCTCCCTAGTCCTCCTGAGCCCAAGGATGCATATATTGTAAGTAGCCTTAATCTGCTTCATTAGGATATTTTTTTTAACGTTACAAGAATGATACCACCAATATTACCATATTACTTCTGGTGATGTGCAAGGCAGTATAAGCTTACATTCATACTGACAGTATTAGTAGTGATTTAGGTGTGGTCGTAAGAGTAGGAAAACTATACCAATTTAAAGCTTGGAGATATCGAAATTAATCTCCTTTTCAGATATGGATCCAAGGATGTAAAGTTCCTTGTCTAAGATTACACAATAGAGACGAGAGCCCACAAAAGGCAAATCTGACATCTCCAGACTTACAGCTTGTATTCTCCCATGTTTCGCCTTCTGAGTATTAAAGCAGAGTGCTTCTGATAGCAAGAAAGGCTCCAAGGATTTCAAGAGTCAGAAACAGATGGTGGCACCGCCCATGGCTGTCACAGAGCACACTATAAAAGAGAACATGTATGGCTAGTTCACCCTGGGTACATTTCATTGGATAATTCTTGAATAATCTTACCTGGGCTTATGCCTCACAATATTAACAGAAGATTTCTCCCCATGAGACCAGCTGTATCTCTTCCTCACGGACCAGTGTCTTACAAGCCCCACGATATTCTCCAGCTTTCAGTACCAACTAAACTCTTCTTAAGAAGGAGGGTTGTACCTATATCTGTGAAAAATAGTAATTGCTTTGGTTCTAGGACTTCTGCTTAGATCTGGCCCTGATGATAACTATAAAATATGTGCAGTTTACTTTTTGATCTCTTCTCTGGCATACTGGTTACCAAACAGAATGATCTTGCCTCCTCTTCCTAAGAGATATTTGACAACATCTAGAGGCATTCTCTGTTGTCCCAGTTGAGAGGTGTTATTGGTATCTAAAGGGTAAAGGCAAGAACACTGCTAAGTATCATAAAGTACACAGGACAGCCCCTCCAGCAAAGAGCTATCAGGTCTAAAGATATATACGTGTTCAGGCTGAAGACCCTATCTTCGAGGATTCTCACCCCTCCCAGAACCCCAATGACCTGCCATTCTTTGGGAACTAGCCTTTTTCTAGATCCCCTCTCATAGTAGAGGACTTAAGAACACAGAGGAAAAGAACTCTGGAGTAGAAGTGAGGTTTCCTTGCTTTATAAATTCCCAAATATATGGTCTTCTACAAAGTAGGAGGAATACATTTCTTATTTCATTTGCATAAAAATAATAAAGTAAAATAGTGTCTATTAAAATTCTTCATAAACTATAAGATGCTACACAAATACCTGGCATTGTCATGGCAAGAAGTAATTAACAAGAAAGGGATGAATTTCTACGTGTGGGATATCAGATACCATGATAGCAGGTACTTCTGGTTAGATGCTTGTCCACTGTCCCTCTAATTCCACAGTGGAAGTACAAATGCTTCACCAGTGTTCAACACCAGTACTGTCTTCACTATTTTTGTATCCTCTGTGTACATGAAAAAGTGTTCTTAATGCTAATCAGACAGTAGATACTGAGTAAACTATTGACACATAAGTTATACCACACATTTCCAGACATAGCTAGGAGGACAAAGACTTTTCCACCTGCGGGGGTAACGTTCCCAGAAGCCTGGGAAGTACACGTTGATTCCCATTCAAGAAATGAGGCAACTGTGATTCAGAGCATTTATGTGATTTATCTAAGATGTTCAGCTAATAAGCATAAGTACTGGATCTTATGATCTTATAGGCATGATTCAAACTCAGGTCTATATCTGTAGAAGATACCATGTTCTGCTCCCCAGATGCTGAGAGCTTCCTCTACTTTTGGGTGTGTGCTGGAAACCCACATCAAAACACGGGCATCCCCAGGCACTGTCACGGGTCAGAAAGCACTTGTGCTATGGAAAGGGGTGACAACTGCCACGAAACCCAGCCAGTCCCTCCCAGGTCACTTCCAGCCAACACATACTGATGGTGTGAATGAATAACAGAAATGCCTCGAGTCTTTCTCTTTTCTGGACTGCTTCAATTTTGTTCATAAAATGAGAATGGGTTCAGCAGCCATCCCTGGATGTTGGTACAGCAAGTTGCCCCAGTTAGTGAGGTGATCAGGACTAGATTTGTGACTCTGAGGACTGGTATTTCAATTCCAAATGAATGAAGCCTGATTCAAATAAATCTTTGTTATTTCCTACCCACTGAACTCAACTCAATTACATTCAGTGACTATGTACTAAGCAACAACTGAGTGTCTAGTTATGTGGGAAACAACAGCGGAGGGACATGATGACTACTCTCAAGGAGGCCCCTCTACCACGTGTGTTGGCGGGGGGGAAGTTGGGGGGCGTTAAAGAGCTAATGAGAATAAAATAAAACCCAGCTGATACTCACCTACTAAACTTCACAGGATTAGCTTATTCATCAATACATACTTTCCTTCTCTGACAGACTCACATATTCAGTGAATATGAAGGTGCTTCAGGGTACCACTCCCCACCCTCAAAGCAACAGTAATTTAATGGGCACCAGTGTGTAATACGGACAAGCAACATAGGGAAAGAAACTGTGCTGGCAGGTGTGAACAGGGCGTTTCAAGGAGGAGACGAAGTTGACTTAGGATAGAACCTGAATTACGAGGAACATTTATATTGTCTTTTAGGAAAGTACCTTGGGGTAGAGTCTGGTGAGGTTCTAACCAAGAATGAATAATCAGCTACTATATTGCTATGGGTTACAGGTATTTATAAAGACATCCTTGAGTGCCTTCTCTGAGATAATAACTAAAAATAGCAAGGCATGGTTTACTATTGACATAGTTTCAATCAAAAGTGGTGGGAACCAATTAAAATTGAAAAAGGAATTTCAAATCCCTTTGATGTATAAAAATATCTCCCTCTGGTAAAAGTAGAAGCTCCTCTATCACATTGGGGTGAGAATGTATCCCTAAGGCATCCAAAAACATATGCCTTAAGAGAAATACTTAATCCTGTTGACAACAGAAACTCTGTTTTGTTGTCAAAGGAGACGAGGATGTTTTGCATGCTTTCCCTCATCTTGCATGCATGGCAACATACTCTTTTCTATCCTTAATCTAAATCTTCATTAAAACTTAGTTCTGCAAGTGCTCTAGAAGTTCCAAAAAGCAGACTGAAAATAGGAAAAGGAAGCACACCAAGAAACATATGGACATTTCCCCCAAATATAATATTTGAAATGCAATTACATACAAAATATACTATTTGCAGTCTGTGCATAGTCTCAATAACTTTGGTTTAGATAGTAAGTTGGTGAAACTGGCAGCCTTGGCCTACCCTAAGACCATGGATTCCCATTTTTATCTAGCTATTAGTGATACTCTGACTTCATTTTCAGTGGTCTGCTTTCAAAGATTAGTGATTAAAATACAGAAATATATGGCTCACTGAGACACACTGCCATGTATATAATGTTACACAATGTAGCTTCAGTTAGGGTTCTGGTTCATTACAAATATTAGACGTTATTTTAACATAAGTGTTAGTCAACTTTGCTACAGTAAGAAACAACTTCAAACCTCAGTGGTTCAGAACAAAAACACTTATTTCTGGTTTTTCTTATGAGCTGGACTGGCTCTACCTCATACCTTTTCTGGTTGAAGAAGTGGCTCTTATTTGAGATATGCCTTCTTGTGGCAGCAGGAAAAGCCCCAGAAATAGCAGAAACATGAGATGCCTCCTGAAACTTCCACCTGGGTCTGGTGTTCTGTCACTTTTCACATTCCAATAGCCCAGCAAATTATTTGGCCAACTGACAATGAGGTGAGAAAGTCAACGCTGCTGACAAGAAGACTTTTTATGGTAATAAACTGATATGTTTATTTATGCTTAACAGGGAAGGGATCAAAAAGATGGATCACCGTGTATATATATATATACATGGTGAGTCATCAATTTTTAAAAATTCCAAAATGTATTATTATTGATTTTTGTTACAGTTAACTGGAAAACTATTATATCACCTCATGGATAAATGAATAGGCTGTGTGCTTAAAGTATGATAGAGGAAATGAAAGAGAATAGAGAGAAATTAAGAAATATATATATATAATAAAGAAATAAATATATATTTATAAAACCCTTGTGTCATAGACCTACAACGTGATTCACCAAAGTTACCTTTAATGATAATTTAATACTTTATCTTTTTTGTGTTTTGCAGTTATCAAAGGTTGATAATTAGATTTTCTTGACATTTGTCACCAGAAACAAGAGAAAAACTCCCTGTATTGGAGTTTAAGGCTTTCAAAGTCGCTAGTGGTCTAGTCATATGATGTTGAAAATAAAGTTATTTCAATATAGTCTTTAAGCACTTAATAAATGCTTGGGTTTGTATGAGCAAATACATACAAACCTCCCAATCTCCATATTTCATGGGCTTTTTCCTCTTATGGCTATTCACGGACAATTTAGATTTGCAAGTTTTAACCATTTAACTTCCTGAGAAAGGAAATTGGAACAACAAAAGCAAATGTGTCCCCAACTCACGTATGGAAGTAGTTATTTCAGGTTAATTATTATCAAGAACTGTGCAAGCCTAAGAATGCGATTAAACATTAGCCTGTGAGATATTTAACAGTGGGGTTCTACAATAAAAACAGAATATTATTCTTTCTAGGTTTTTTTCTAAACGGTCCCAAACTACACATGCAAATGAAGCTAAGGTCTAAATAATTAAATGATAATGTCATTATTATTCAGTGTAGGAATACACTTGAGAATCAAATTGAATCCGTTTTTTTTTTTTTTTCCCCCTCTTGTGGCACAATAACAGTTCTTGTTCAACCTTACTTAATATATTCCTTGGTTAAAAGAAAAGTCAATCTGTATACTCATTGGCTTCTAGGAAAGAGAATGAAGCCTATGCAACTGAAGGAACAGAGCAGTGAGGGGAAAAAAAAGCAATAGCCCTGGGCTAAATGTGAATTAGGCTAAGAACAGCACCTCTGTACCTTGGTTCTAAACTCCTTTCTCTTTCTCACCCCTTAGGCACAGGATGCCCTCCACCCCTCCCCGCTGCACGTCACTCCCTAAATCTGGTCAGCTCAGGAGAACATCAGTGAGCTTCCTGTCCCAGAAGTACCTGTATTTTCACTCAGCCTCCACTCTGCATTGAAAAGCTCCATTCCCTTTAACACTCATAAAACATTGTTGGGTTTAGTCCAAAGCACATTTCATGTATAAATTTGTGTGATATTCACAACTCTGAGATAGATACTCTTATTATTCCTCTTTTATAAATGAGGAAACTGAGTCACCGAGCAGACGGATGACTCTCCCAAAGGTGAACCCAAGCATTCTGACCTGAGAGCCCATATCCTTACTACTGGAGCTGCAGGGGAGGGAGATTCTTACACCACCCCGAAAAGGTGCTTCCAAATGCTTCCATTATGATTTGGTCAAACAATTTCTAAATGTCATCTTGCAGCAGTAAGACCCGCAGAAGGAAATGATGGATTTCTCTAACAGAATCCATGAACACCCATCGGGAGAACACTGGCCAGATAAGGCGTAGGGAAAGGAGTTTAGGAAGAAGTCATCACACACTCTCTGTCCAAGGACCCTTGAGTCTCTCTAATTTGTTCTCCCAGGGCTGACACTAAACAGATTATTTGGCCAGGTTCTCCTATGCTTATCTATTAATTTTGTTTCATTTGCTTTGATACCAAATTCCCATCCGTGACAGTGAGATAAGGCAAATCTCGAAAGGTCCTGTTATGCTTTATGATGCCTTTCTTATTTGCTGGTACCAAACTAGTTATGATAGGAAAACAGAATAGATATATAGGTTTAAGGCCTAGGATTTTAAAATAAGGAAGTTCAACTAAAAATTTTACTACAAAAACTGGAAAAAAAAGTTTTTAGAATCTGTTTAAAATTTTTACCAAAAAATTGATGAAAATATTTGGAATCTGTTTAAAAATAAATGTAATAAATACATATAAGATATGCTCAGTTATGTCTGACTCTTTGTGACACCATGGACTATATAGCCCACCAGGTTCCTCTGTCCATGGAATTCTCCAGGCAAGAATACCAGAGTGGGTAGTCATTCCCTTCTCCAGGGGATTTTCCTGACCCAGGGGTTAACCCTGGATCTCCTGCATTGCAGGCAGATTCTTTTCCATCTAAACAACCAGGGAAGCCCTAAGGTAAGTATATAAAGTACCAATCAAAAGATTGAAGTTTCTAGAATATTGTGAGTTCAGTTATTAAGACCATCTGGGTCTCCTCCTCCAAAGAAACAACAAAAATATTATAACAAAAAGAAATAATGTATTTTAGTCATTTTAAAACAAAAGGATGACCCTGTAAAGCAACTATACTCCAATTTAAAAGAATAAAAAATAAATACAATTTTTAAAAGGATGGAGAAGAAATAAAAGAGGCTTATCAATAGCTATTTAAAAAAATATATCAGTTGTAAAAAGTGAAAATAAAAAATAAAATAACTAAAATTTAAAATTCAAAAATGGCTTTAGACATAACTGAAGAAAGAATGAGGCAACTGGAAGATAAGGCAAAATTAATTCTATGGAATGTGGGAGAGAGCACGAATTGGAAAAGAAGGTAGACATGGGCTGAAACTGTCTGACACACCTGGAACTGGCATCACTGAAGGAGACGGGACACATCAGGTCGCAGAGGCAGTATCTGAGGAGACAGTGGAGAGGATTCCAGACAGAGCAACAGAGGCCAGTCTGTGGACTCAGGAAGCATGGGTTATCTGCGTACAATAAAACAAACCTACACCAACACGTACTTTAAAACTGCAAAACACAAAAAAGTTAGAGACCAAGTATTAAAGTCATTTAACAACAACAACAACAAAAGAAAAATCCCACAGATTGCTTTAAACAGACAGACTGACCACTGTCTTTAAATGGTAAATGGTTATAGAAGTCAGTGAAAGGACAGACTTAGTGTGCTTAAAGAAATAACTGTCAACCTTGAATCCTATACCTACCAAAAATATTTTTTAAGAATGAGAAAGACTTAAAGATGATATTTTCAGATACCGCTGCCCCCTCCAAAATGACAGGCTATCAACTGCAACCCATGGTAAAGGAAATTCTAAAAGATAGAGGAAAATAGCAGAAGAAAATAACAGAAGTCAGCTTAAGAAGCTGTGATAGCAAACGAAGAGCAAAGATGGAGAAATATATGGGGGTAGTTCTAAATAAATACTAAATGGAACAATAATGTCTTAGAGTTTTAAAATGCCAACCCAGAAGTAAAATTCATGACAATACGAACCTAAGAAGAAAGAACAATATATAAAGATATAAGATAATGGCAAGAGAGACATGTCTTTCTCAAAATTATTATTTTTTAAGACAGGAGAAATTAGAATATGTTTGTAAGATACAGAAGAGGAAGTAATCAGTAGAAATGAAAATATAAAAGTTGCAGAAGACAAAAGAGATAAATGATGAAGCAAGGTAAAGGAGTCAAGAGGATCCAGGACAAAGGTGAAATGATTGTTTTTGAGTAAAAGCACACACACGTCATTTCCTAAAAAGAGGGAAAGAAAGAGAAAATCAATAGATGTGGTTTTTCATATCCATTGGATTTCCATAAAGCACATGAAATTCTCACCTGGGAGGCTTGAGTTTTTCCTTTTTTCTATGAATGGAAGGTGACGTCATCTTCTGAGAGGCAGTTAAATCCCGCAGAACGTAATAGAAATGTGGAATAGCTATTGCTATGAATGGAAGAGTTGGGACATAGCAACGAATCACCGAGAACTGAGGACTCACTTGATTCTTGAAATGTAAAATTTTAGCACTGGGTCACCAAACCCACAGTGATATTTCCTCAAGGATTCTTGCTCACTCTACAGACTAGGAGTCAGTGCAGGGCTATAGATTTCTCTTGAAAGACAGAGAGAAAAAGGACAAAGAGGGAAAGAATTGAGGTACAGATGTCTCCCCCAATCAATCACTTAAAGTGACAATATCAAGAAAATCTGATATACGGAAGGGATTTCATACATCATGATAACTGAAGGGATTTCCCAATATTTCCTTACCTTCTTGATAACATACAAGATTTCCCTTAACATCCAGAATAAGAAATTAAGAGCTTAAAATTAAAATTCCCAGTTGAGAAAATACATTGTTGAAATATTCACTGGTGAAATAATTACCAAGAACAAATCATGGATTTATATCTCCTTGTGAGTGAAAGCTTTACAGATTCTGGTGTCCCACAGATCATAGGTTCAGTTCCCAACTGTAACGCATGAGTGCTAAAAGACATGCTCAGACATGCCTCAACCTTTCTCAGTATTAATTCCCTCATGTATATATAACATGAAGGTTAAAAATGTTTATCTTATTGAGCTTATATGAACAGCACAGGTAAGATAGACAATGATGAAGACAGATATATACTCAACAAACAGTATCCAGTAGGTCTTACTGTCTCTTGTTTTGACAAAGGGAATAACTCAAAAAGCAGAAACACAACACCCAAAATGTGAAGCAATCACCAAGAAAGTTGAAGACAGACTTCACTCAAGCCACAGTTGTAGCCCAGGGCCAAACCTGTTTGCTATCTGCTGTTCAAGGTGAAAGAAAAATATGGGGTACAGAATCTGTATTGCAACTATGAACAAGATAACCTGAAAGCATCAATTTTTGTGGAGCCTTGTGACACAGGACAATTGTAGTTCATCTGCTTTCTACATATTCCTGATTTTAGCACAACTAACTTCATCAAAAAGGCACTGCATTTCCATACATTCTCTTCTCTTCAGTGCGTCAGTGATGTCTTTAAAAATATACTGAACTCTTGTGTATCTTACTGTTGGACAACGTATTTTAATTACTGCTGCTTTTGAGGAAGCACAAAATGGCTCCTAAATTCACAAAATGTTTTCTCACCTAAGTGTCCTTGAAAAGCCCTAAAACCCACACCTCAATGAGAGTTTTCCACAGAGTGGAAGGAAGCTGCCCTTCTTCTTCTTTTTTTTTTTTTTTTAAGACAGAGAACCAAAGCATAACCTTGAGACCACCCTCCCATGTAAGAGATGGAAAACGTCAGGGACTGTTGAGCACCCAGCAAATTTCCACAGTGGATCAGTGAGAAGTTATTTAGCACAGGTGTTTAATTATGATGCATTAGGGAAATGAGTAGTGTTCAATGGCCTCAAACACGAACCTCCACCTGTGCAGAGGTCTAGCATTGGTTCATGGAGTGATAACATTGAGGGATGCAACTGTGCTCCGATCCTGCTCAAGGGTCTTTCTTTTCTTGGTTGGTGCAACCAAGTTCACTGCCAGGAAGCCATGGGTTTTCCCCACATGAGCAGGTCCATCATGCAAGTTTATAATCTGCATCTGGGTTATCTCTCCAGGAATTAGCCTCTTCTGAAAGCAAGTGAAAAATCAGAATAATTCAACATGCCTTGCAGAGAAAAATCTCTCCAGGTGCCTTCCTAGAACTCTGATTTTAGGATAAGCACAGGAAACCAATGCCTTGGCCATATGACCAGGCAAGGTCACTGTGATTCACCGTCAAAATATAGCCAGTTACCTTCAGCTAGTCTGGGTACCATTCCATAGTCAGGTCTATTATGAAGCACTTTTTATGAGCACTGTCGCCAGTACTTTCTATGAATTATCTTGATTAAATCCCAGAAGGTAGGTACCATCATGATCATTATTTTAGAGATGAAAAAACTTATGTTAAGGATTATTACAGTTACTAGTACCTTGCTATGAATTATAACCAAAGTCAATAGTTACGGTTTTACTTGGGTTATCTGACTTTCCAAGACCCTGCAGAGTCATGCACAAAACTCTAATGCCTAAAAGGGGGTTGGGTTAAAATAAAATGTAGTCAAGCTTTGTCTCCTGCATTCTTATGCCTACCACTCACTCAAGACACCTCAGCCATTGTTTCTTTATCTTTCAGACAATCCGCTTCTCCTCGCCTTTATCTCCCTTCTCAAAACATATAATTCTCTGTAGCCACTCCTGTGATAAAGAATCTGCCTGCCAATGCAAGAGACGTGGGTCAGAAAGCTCCCCTGGAGAAGGAAATGACAACCTCCTCCAATATTCTTGCCTGGGAAATCCCATGGATGGAGGAGCCTGGTGGGCTACAGTCCATGGAGTTGCAAAACAGTCAGACATGACTCAGCAACTAAACAACAACAACGACCCTCTTAGGCGCAGGGAAACAGATCTAATAAGTGAGTTTCAAGCAAAGCTATTCATTTCAGTGTGACATGAATGTCGCATGGTCCTCTCTTTTAAGGATTGGTCAGTCAGAGACAGTGTGTATGAACTAGTAGGATAAAATAAGCAGCAAAATGATAGGGCAAAACATTAATCTTGTCAGAAAAGTTGAGTTCTCCTACAGATAGTCAGCTGCTAGAGAACAAAAATTATGTATAATAACTTGTTCATTAGCTCAGGGCCATGTGCCTAGCAGAAACCCTGTATGTATTTGTTGAACTGAATAGAACTGAAAGCATAGGCTTTTGTCACTTACTTTGGTATTATATAACCTTAAACAGGTCACTCTGTAGATCTGTTTCCTTACCTGTATGATGGGCAAGTTAGACCAGATCGGTGGTCTTCAGATGTCTTTCCCATGGAAATTCATGTTCAAATGAAATGAGTGCTAAGGACTGAATATTTGTGTTTCTCCAGAATTGGTATGTTGAAACCTAATGCCCAAACAATAGGATTAGCAGTAGAGAATTTGAGAGGTGCTTAGGTCATGAGGGTGGAGCTCTTGGGAATGGGATTAGTGTCCTCATAAGAAACCCCAGAGAGCTAGCTTGCTGCTTACGTCATACAAGGTTACAGCAAAATTGACAGACCTTACAGGGCACCAAATCTGCTACACCATGATCTTGGACTTCACAGTCTCTGGAACCATGAGAAATATATAGCTGTTGTTATAAAGCCACCTAGATTATAGCATTTTGTTATAGCAGCCTGAGTATAAACAAACTAAACAGATAAAAGTAAAGTAGTCTTGGCTGAAAACATGGGCTATCCCCTTCTCTTCTCTAAACAGGAACAGAGTTTAGAAACCATTACTGTTGAAAGTGAGGGCTTCCCCGGTGGCTCAGAGGTTAAAGCGTCTGCCTGGAATGCGGGAGACCCGGGTTCAATCCCTGGGTTGGGAAGATCCCCTGGAGAAGGAAATGGCAACCCACTCCAGTACTCTTGCCTGGAGAATCCCATGGAGGGAGGAGCCTGGTACTAGTCCATGGGGTCACAAAGTGTCAACACGACTCGGCAACTTCACTTTCATTGAAAGTGAAAGTGTTAGTCATTGAAAGTGAAAGCGTTAGTCTCTCAGTCTTGTCTCTTTGTGACCGCATGGACTGTAGCCCACCAGGCTCCTCCATCTATGGGATTCTCCAGGCAAGAGTACTAGAGTGGCAGTAACTAATTTTTATGGTGCTAAATGTTTGTTAACTCTGCTTTGAATACCTAAAATGAAACTATGTTTTAATATAGCTTTTTTTTTTTTCAAATCAATTTAATTTTATTTTGATTTCCTGGACTATAGGCTTCAATAAATGCTACTTAGTTTTATCACTTAGCAGCTGGATGACCTTGGGAAGCTTTTTGACTTTTCTGAACCTCAGATGCCTCATCCTGAAAACAGGAATAGTTAATGAGGATACATAGATATAAGGGCTATAGGCGCCCGTCTACTGCCTGCCACAGAGGAGATGCATATATAATGTTCCTATGGGAGTGAAGAGTCTTTCGGCCATAGTGTAGGATTTCCACACTGCACACCAAGACAGACCAGGGGTGTGTCTGGCCCTGTAATAAACCTGGAGGTGGATCCCTGGTGCTGGGAGGATGGGGTTCAATTGCCAATGGCTACTAGTGGTCATGAGAGCTTATTTCTGAGGAACACAGTATGCTTGGACGTGGTAGCTGTGAAAACAACCAAACATGAATTTACCATTTTCTTTCTAATTCCTTTTTACCCAGCCATAATAAAATTTAACTTCAGTGAAATTAATTACATCATTCAAGACTCCCAGCTTTGGTCATTAGGATTTTTTAAATCTATGAAAACCAAATATTTAAAGTTAACTAGCTAGATTTCCTCCTCTCCAGGATATGTATCACACTGAATTTTAAGAAAGTTCATTATCACACACTGCCTCAAAATGATCATGAACTATTGAAAATTATTACTTAGGAGTAATACCCACTATTGATTTCATACCACTACTAATCAGCAGTGAGATGCCTGAAAAAGCTCTGACTCAATTTAAGAATATCATAACATTTTTGGAATAGCAGCTACACCATCAAAATTCATCAAGCTGAATAGTTAAATGTATTCTATTATATTAAAATTTTAATTTTAAAAGAAATATCACAAATATTCAAAATGGTTACACACCAGAAATCAAGATGATATTTTTACCTGGGGTAATGCCCCATGTAAGGTGTGAGCACTTGCCAGCAGATCTTAATGGAGGCATCTAACCATCTTCTTTATCTTTAGGGATTGAAAGAATGTAAGATTTGGTACTGGGGTCAGTGACATGCTGAAACATTTGAATTCTCCCATTTGATGAAGCATCAGTTCTTTTCCCCCCTTAAATTCTTTTATGTGACTGACAGTTTCATCCATTTTTTTCCTGAGGCTACTATTGAAATTCCTTTGTACTTGTGGAAGCAAGTTTTCTGGTTCAAGAATTTTGTTTTACCTCTGCCTCCAAGACTTGTCAACGGCAAATTAGGACAAGGAATTCTAATTTATGTTTCAAAGGCCTCAGTAGTAGTGAGAAGTATTTTTATTTACCCCTCCTCCCCTAAAAAAAAGTGTCAAGTCAAGATGATGAACCACACTACACTACTGTACAATTATTAGAAAATTCCAGGAGGAGTTGTGAAATATGAGAAGCAAGGGCAAGTGGGGATTATGCCAGCTAATCCTAATATAGACCCTAAAGAGTTCAGAGCAGCAGCTGTGTATACAGACACACAGCTCCACATAAACACCGATAATATTTAAAGAGTTAAAACCATCTCTAAAATTTCTATTATTATATAATAAGACTAATCCAAATACTAGTCAAGATATTAACACATACAGTTATTTAATCCTTACTGTTTTGTTGGCATGTTATAATGACTATTTTCAAGCATGCAGAAAAGTTGAATGAACTCTGCAGTGAAAGTTTGTGCATATACTACTTAGAATCTATAAATAATGTTTTTCTATATTCATACATCCACCAATTTATCCATTCATGCATTTTATTTTTTGAAGCACTTCAAAGTAGGCTTCAAAGTAGGTTCTCAGTACCTCTACATCCCAGAGTGGTTTTTATTTCTCTTTCACTTGGTGCTTTTCTACCCACTAAATGATCTCACTGATACTTTTAGCCCTTTTGTCAAGACACATTTTTTCAGTACCAAATCTGTTTCATTGAATGAAAATGTTTCACCTACAGGATCATTCTACTGGCAATATTAGAGGGTAAAGAGGAAGAGATTTTTATCTCAAGTTCCATCCAGCGCAGTGCAGAAAATGTAATCTAAATGTGAGCTAAATTCAACTGCTTTTATGATCATGATTTGCCTTAGACATTTCACATTTAAATTCAATGAAATTCAAGACTGACCGATCACCCCTCTCCTTAGGTGACACTAAGGAACTGAGGCATTGGTGCAGAGAGGTGGGTGGGCCTACTTCTCAATCTTGATCAGTGTTTTACCTGTGATGGAATCATCTCATCTCTGCCCTCACTATTTGAGACATAGCTGGGGCCTTAACCAGTCCTGAGAGGGTTCTCTACATCCTCCGCTGTGAGAAAAAGCCCCACGTGCACATGGATACCTTTCTTAACTAATCTTCCTTTACACTTGGCAAGGGGCAGGGAATGAGGCCCAAGAACCTCTGCATATGCTCCCACCCCCCTTGGTGGCTTCAGGAAGCTTAGCAGTTGTTCTTTGATCTCCTTACACCTAGACTGACCACACTGCCATTTCAATTCTCTGGCATCAAGCACATGGTGGCACAGGATAGTCCTCTGCTTTTTTTGGCCTCACCTGCTGGGAAAGGCACAGTGCCTTTAATCTCAGATCTTCAAATTAAATAGAAAAATTATCCTTCCCCCTCACCATACATACAGAGTTTTCACACTTCACCTAATACTCTTATTTCCTTTCCAAAATTTCTAGCCTGTCCATTCCAGCCCAGAGGTTTTTATATTCACTTCCTGTGCCAGATAAAACAGGATAGCTAAGTATTCTTCCACAACTATCGCTTAATCTAAGATCCAGTCCTGGGGAGATCAGAAGCTCAGCATTATCTCATTTTGTTTCCTTTTGCATTTCAGCTATGACCTCCATTTTTGTGATCCATGGAGGGCAAAGCATAATTAGAACATAGGAAAGGCAGTAGGGTTTCCGATTTAAAAGAACAAAAAACAAACAAAAACCATCACTTAATACTTCTTAGCTCATCTCTTCACATCTCCACTGGGTGGGTCACTTTGTTGTCTGAATCATTGGTTCTTAACCAGAGGAGATCATGACCCCCAGGGGACATTTAACAGTGTCTGGAGACATTGTTGGTTTTCATCCAAAATGCTGGAGGAGGTGGATGCTATTGGCATTTGGTAGCTGGAGACACAGGATGCTGCTAAACAACCTACAATGCACAGGACAGCCTCCATAAGGAACTTTCCAACCTAAAATGTTGAATAGTGCCAAGGCCGAAGAACACTGGTCCAGACCACTGCTTCTAAAACTAAGGGGTACAGTGTTCATCGCAGCACTGTTTATAATTGCCAGGAAATGGAAGCAACCTAGATGTCCATCAGCAGATAAAGAAAGCTGTGGTACATATACACAATGAAATATTACTCAGCCATTAAAAAGAATACATTTGAATCAGTTCTAATGAGGTGGATGAAACTGGAGCCTATTATATAAAGTAAGCCAGAAAGAAAAACACCAATACAGTATACTAATGCATATATATGGAATTTAGAAAGATGGTAACGATAACCCTGTATGTGAGACAGCAAAAGAGACACAGATGTATAGAACAGACTTTTGGACTCTGTGGGAGAAGGTAAGGGTGGGATAATCTGAGAGAATAGCACTGAAACATGTGTATTATCATATGTGAAACAGATCACCAGTCCAGGTTCGATGCATGAGGCAGGGTGTTCAGGGCTGGTGCACTGGGATGACCCTGAGAGATGGGATGGGGAGGGAGGTGGGAGGGAGGGTCAGAATGGGGAACACATGTACACCCATGGCTGATTCATGTCAATGTATGGCAAAAACCACTACAATATTGTAAAGTGATTAGCCTCCAATTAAAATAAATAAATTTTTAAAAATAAAAAATAAATACTGAAAAAAAAAACTAAGGGGTACAAACATTCTGCTAGAAAATGGAAAAGATCTGAAAATATAATGTAAGCCGTGATAACTATAGTTGACAACATTGCATTGCAATTGAAATGAGCTGAGGCTAGAACTTAAATGTTCTTTTTTTTTTTTTTTTTTTTGAGGATAAATAAAAGGGAGGTAGGTGTGTTAATTAACAAGAAGCAGGGAATCCTTTTACAATGTATATTGAATCACCACAATGCACACTTTAAATATCTTACCATTTGAAATATCAATTATACCTCAATAAAGTTGAAAGAAATACATACATAAGTACATAAAACTATGTTTCAGGGAACCCAAGAATTCTGCAGAAGGGTTATCTTAGAAGCTGAGGGAAAGGTGAGCAGCCACCTCCCACCTCCATGTTATTCAGAGAATTTCATTTTGCCTTTAAACTTCCATAAAAGAGATTATTTGCAAGGGAAAAGGAAGAGTTGTTCAGCTACATTTTAAAATAGATGATAGTGCAAAGTTTTCCTAGTTTCTTTCACAGATCATATTTTTTTTAATGAGGAAGGGGATTGAAATAGTATTTTTCCAATTAATGACATTAATAACATTTTTAAGGGCTGCTGCTGCTGCTGCTGCTAAGTCACTTCAATCATGTCCGACTCTGTGCGACCCCATAGACGGCAGCCCACCAGGCTCCGCCGTCCCACTATTTCATAAGAGAAATAATCCTTTCCTAATAAAAAGGCAGAAAAACCTATAATTTCAGAATAAAGGACAGTAATTTGAATTAAAATATTTTAGCCTCAAAGAAAACTTAAATGTCTATGTTCTTCTGATTTTGCAGCAAATCAGTAAAAACCAGTGAAAATAGGCCTGCCTCCAATGCCTAACTCATGGGAACCTCAACTAAAGAATTCTTCAACTCGGGGATTCAGTAAAATCTATTCTAACCTTTTTGCTTTTTCCTCAAAGTACCATCTCTGTAGTCCGAAGGCCTTTGTGAAGATTCCTGCCTAAAATAAGAAAAGTAAAGAGTATCAACACTGACTAGAACTTCTCAAACAAGCTTCAGCTGTTTGCATCCTGCTGTGGAGCCCTGTCCAATTCTGCCTGTTTCACAAATTCCATTACAGGGTAAGAGACAACTACTTCATGCGAAATCACAATCTTTTTGTTCAAAATGGATGCTTGTCTATACCCCTGTCTCCCTTCCTTCATCTCAAATTTAAATTCCCAAGAATTAGCACCATTACAACTCCCAGCTGGGACTAGCACAATATCCCAAGGCATGAGATTGATGAGCAAGTCAGTAAAAGAAGACACAAGAGGGAAGAGAGATGATGTTGTATCTGAAATTGTGACAGAGACCAAAAGGTCTGATGGAAAACTTATCATGTGTATATTATCAAGCCATGAAACAACAGACCTAGACATTTTCAAGCATTGTTCTTTCCCATCATATTCCCACCAGTAATGACTGCCAAGGGCTCATAATCAGTGGAGGTAGTGAAATTTCCTGTGGGACAAGTATAGTCTACAAAGACTAGTTCTTTGTATCCTATCACCCAACGGATTCTGTTCCATGTACACCAAGAAAGAGAGGATAGGTGGGAATCATTAGCTTCAATGATTTCTTATTTTATTTTTTTCCGCTACATTTGCTTATCTAGGAAATAAATGTTATTTAGTAACATTTACTTATCTAGGAAATCAGAATATTCATTGGAAAGACTGATGCTGAAGCTGAAACTCCAATACTTTGGCCACCTGATGCGAAGAACTGATTCACTAGAAAGGACCCTGATGCTGGGAAAGATGGAGGGCAGGAGAAGAAGGGGACATCAGAGGATCAGATGGTTGGATGGCATTACTGACCCAATGGACATGAATTTGAGTAAGCTCCAGGAGTTGGTAATGGACAGGGAAGCCTGGTGTGCTGCAGTCCTTGGGGTCACAAAGAGTCAGATATGACTGAGCAACTGAACTGAACTGATCTAGAGAAGTCTCACTTGTAAATACTTCAGTTCAGCTCAGTTCAGTCACTCAGTCATGTCCGACTCTTTGCAACTCCATGAATTGCAGCGCTCCAGGCCTCCCTGTCCATCACCAGCTCCCGGAGATTATTCAAACTCATGTGCATTGAGTCAGAGATGCCATCCAGCCATCTCATCCTCTGTCATCCCCTTCTCCTGCCCCCAATCCCTCCCAGCATCAGGGTCTTTTCCAATGAGTCAACTCTTCACATGAGGTGGCCGAAGTATTGAAGTTTCAGCTTTAGCATCAGTCCTTCCAATGAACATCCAGGGCTGATCTCCTTTAGGATGGACTTGTTGGATCTCCTTGCAATCCAAGGGACTCTCAAGAGTCTTCTCCAACACCACAGTTCAAAAGCATCAATTCTTCGGCACTCAGCTTTCTTCATAGTCCAATTCTCACATCCATACATGACCACTGGAAAACCATAGCCTTGACTAGATGGACCTTTAAATACTTAGATCATTCCATTTCCTCCCTATTAACACCAGCTTCATTCTCACGCTCATCCTCTACGATGAAATGTTATGAAAATAATTTGATCAATGAATAGCTCTTAGAAAACAAACACCATTTCCCCTGGAAGGATCTCAGTGATGTCATCATATTTAACACTATTAAAATAACTTACATCATTATTATCCAATTCTAATGAATCACCTTCAAGAACGTGTATGTAGATTACAAAAGTCTCACAAAATTAAAACATGCTTTTAATTCCTAAGGGCTGAAAAGTCTAAGATGTCATGTATATATAATCATGTATAACACAGTCAGATCTTATCTGGCCAATGGAACACACAGGGTGAACCACGCTTATGCACAGTTTTCTAATTCTGTCATGGGCTTTGATGTGATTATTATTACTTCATCTTGTTTTGTTTCACATGGATGTAATAATAGAGAAGAGGTGACTACAAATGAAAATGAAGTGAAAAAGAACTGAAATGTATTGAACTTAATTTCTGGGTCACACACTATATTTAACGTTTTTATTTGTACTCATATAGTTCTCACTACATATAGTCCTTTGAAGTAGGAAATTAACTTTGTATTATTTCTCCCATTCTACATATGATGCAATTGAGCCTTAGATTAACGAACATGCGCTTTGCGAGCTCACAACTTTAAACTCAAGTTACGTCTAATTCTAAAGTCCCTAATCTTACTACTTTGACCATGGTGAAGGGCACACTCATCCAACAGGCATTTACAGTTGTGCCTATTATGTGCCAGATGCTTAATCATGAAATCGTGGAAAAGGAACTTGGAACACAAAGGACAGTTTTAAAATCCATTCATTCCACACATATTTATTGGATACCTACTCTGTGCTAAACAGAGGAGATGCTCTTACTAGAAATGTTCACATGAAATAAAAGGCAAATATTTGTCAATGGCTGAAAATTGCTGAATTTCACCAAGCCTGTTGGTTAGTTCCCCAGAATGACTTCTGCACTAGAGTTGGTAACATGACATTCTGGGGTCTTACAATTCCCAGAGATATATCTGCTTGTTCTCAGAACTCTGGTTTTTGGCCTTATTTAGATTTCCATGAATTTGTTCTATAAAATTTACACATCATCTGCAAATTACTAAAAATTCAAGTAATTTAAATCTTTGAAACACAGGCATGCTTTTGTTTCTGTTTAAGAGTTCTATAGGACCAACTTCACAGTTGACTGCCACAGAGGAGTTTTCTTTTTTTCCTAGAAAGAAATCTAGAGAACAGTCAGCAGCCCAACCCACTCATTTTAGGCACGGGGAGATGGCTTTTAATTTCTGTACTCAGATGACTAGACAGTAGCAGAACCACAACAGAAACTCTAGTCTCCTAACTCCTAGGGTAGTACTATTTCCAATTCTATGTTCCTGCTCATTAGGAATAGAGTCAATTCCTCAAATAGGAAAGTCTTTTCAATTTATAGCTCTAATTATGGGTATGAGAGTCACGAAATTCTCTGTCTATTCCCAGGCCCATTCTCTAATTAAACAAGTGATAAAAGATGTGACTGACGTAATGAACATCAAAAAAAGAAAAATAATGAAATAAACATCATGAGGTTATGAGTTGGCTTAAGATCAGTTCCCTGGTCTTCATTATCCTTATTTGTACAAACTTGGATTTTGTCCAAATGAGCTCCAACTTTACATTTTAATTCAGCAGAGTGGTAACTTCACAGATTTTAAGAAAAAAAATAAAAGGTACATCATCAAATTCAATCAAGAATGATTTAAATTTCCTATAAGCACAAGACATTATCATAGGCTGAACAAGGAATAAAATGTTTCTAAGACATAGTCCTTGATTTTTAAAAGCATTATAACCTTTTGGTAAAAAATGGCAGAATTTCCTTTAGGATAAGAATCATGTCATGTCACTCATTCATTCACTGGCCAATTTATTGAGCATCTATTACATGGAAGTACTATGTTAGGGACACTACTTGAAATGAATCTTGAAAAATAAGAAACTGTGAGGCAAATGCATTACGAAATAGAACAAATTGGACATACATAGGCAGGGAACAGAATCTGTAGGACTTTTCTACTGGTAACAGAACAGTGAGCACGCAAGAATCACAGATGATACTTGAACCAGAGGACAAGGAGAAAAGAAGTGCCCTCAGTAGAACTAAGAAAGTGAGAAGGAACTGGTCCCTGAAAATTGATTCAATTGAAAAAACTTTTAGTTTGTGGAAAGGTCCATCTAGTCAAGGCTATGGTTTTTCCACTGGTCATGTATGGATGTGAGAGTTGGACTATAAAGAAAGCTGAGTGCCGAAAAATTGATGCTTTTGAACTATGGTGTTGGAGAAGACACTTGAGAGTCCCTTGGACAGCAAGGAAATCCAACCAGTCCATCCTAAAGGAGATCAGTCCTGGGTGCTCATTGGAAGGACTGATGTTGAAGCTGAAACTCCAAAACTTTGGCCTCCTGATGCGAAGAGTTGACTCTTTTGAAAAGACCCTGATGCTGGGAAAGACTGAGGGCAGGAGGAGAAGGGGAAGACAGAGGATGAGATGGTTGGATGGTATCACTGACTCAGTGGACATGAGTTTGGGTGAACTCCAGGGGTTGGTGATGGACAGGGAGGCCTAGCATGCTGCGGTCCATGAGGTCACAAAGAATCGGACACAACTGAGTGACTGAACTGAACCAGGACACCTAACTAGGACTGTGGAATAAGCAATAAACATGTGGACTATAAAAAGATGGCAGGGCAACAGACACAAGTGTGATTAGAGATGATGGAAGATAGATGATTCCCTAAAAAGGGATAAAAGAAATTGAGAGAAAACAAAGAGACTGATTCTTTAGAAAAACCAGTATTTGGGGAGGTGAAAGAACAGAGTCCTCTGATAGAAGCAGTGACAAGAAGCAGGTCAAAGGTGTAACTTTGAAGAGGAAGGAGAGAATTTCAAGGAAGAGGAGATAAACAGTTGGGTTGCAGCCATCTAACATGTCAGAGATGTTATGGTGGCCAGAACAGAATGGCAACCCATGAACTTCAGGCTTGGCAGAGAGGCAAATAAAGGTAGCATAGGTAAGACAGAGGAGAGAAGCTGGAGATGCAGGAAAGTTAAACATCACAGCACTCTTATTTAGCATCTGAAAGTCTATGAAGAAAATTTCTTCAAATTATTAGGCTTATCTACCTAAAACATCATTTATAAACAACATTAACATCAAATATTGTGTCTAAATTTATTAATCAATTCATTCTTAATCAATTCACTCATACATCCACCACTCAAATAAGCACAAAGTTAAGAGGAATACAAAACAAAATGATCTGTGCTCTCTTCAAGAAGCAGTCAGGCTGGGTCATAAATACAAATGAAGAGCCCCAAAGTATGCAGCTGCCATAGCTCAATCGCAGGGGACAAAGGATGCTCAAAGGACACACTAGAATTCCCTCCAGTCCAGGTTTAGGGTTTCTTAACAGTGCCGTCAACACTGAGAAATGTTGATTCATCCACTGTGCAGCCACTGGTAAAGTCAGACAAATGGAAGATAAAGGACTTGAATAAAAGAAGTGGAGGCAATATATAACTCAAAGCACTGAGGAACCAAAAAAAATTTTTTTTCTTTTCATCAAAAACCTTCTCCTTGCTTTACCTGCAGTGAGTGACTAGCACAGAAAGTGTAAGGGTTTTGTGTGACTGTAGATTGGACTCAGACGATCTTTCTTCATAGAGTCTTGTGTGAAGGTGTGGTCAACCAGATAAGGCCCAATACAGCTCAAGCATGGAAACCATATGACTTCTCCGTCTGGGCACAGCACAAGCTAAGGATAGAAGCCATCATCACTCTTTCTGCAAAGCAGAAACAAGGCAAGCTTGCTAATGTCATCCTCATTCACCAAGTGCAGCCAAGACTGCTCTCCTTTCAGCAAAACTGCTGAACTGTGTGGTCGAGGCTGGATGATTTCTGCACAAAAAAAAATCACACACATATCTGAAGCAGCACACATCTTTGTCACACACAGATCTAAAGCAGCAGAAGAGTCTGTGAGCCTACAACAGATGTGCCCTGTGGAAGTGTCCTCTCCCAGAGGGATGGAGCGGAGGCACAGACCAGCCCAGCATGGGCCACTTGTGTTGAAAGAAACTGGCAAATCAACTTACAGACCTTGACTCAACTCTGGTGTTCACAAGGCTATGAAACAGAAAGGAGCAATATTCAATTACCAATCATCATATAGATATCACACCTTTCTCAGCACTCCTCAGGCTGAAAGTCATCTGCAATTATCACTGTCGTGGCCAATTAGCACTGACAAAAAGCCACAACATGCCGGTACTACACTGTTCACAGAACTTACAGGCACCTACCTCCTGCCAAGGAGTGACTTCTGTGGTTTACAGACGATGAGGGTGTCCACGTTCCTCTTCCTGGGGTGAAAGGTGGCTCTGGAAAAAGGAAGGTAAAACCAGAAATGAATCACACCAGGAAGAATGTTCCTTCTTAGGTGAGGGTCTGGCTTCCCACACCGTCTGCTGAAGAGGGTGAGTAGCTAGGAAAAAGTCCCTATGTTCCTGTGCCCATTAAACACAAATATGGACTGGTACACACACAGGCAACTGAGCTTCACTTTGTGAAACTTCTAGCAAAGAACTCTAAGTGAATGTTTATGTCCAACAGCCATGATGCCTTGAAACCCACAATTTTTATTGTTATAAAGAACTTTTGAGGGTTTATCTGCTTGAACTACTTCATTACAGGGGTGAAAAAACTGAGGCTCAGAGACATATTGAACAGGACACAGAAATCAAATATCTGAAAGGCGAGGTTTACCTGGCTCTGTTTATTCTGAAAAAACAAAATCTTGACGTTGATATTATCAAACTAATGAAGTCAAGGGGAAGACCGGTGGGAAATGGCTGGCCTCACACTCTTTAATAAGAGAGCTACAAACTTCCTAACCAGATTCAATACAATGTAAGAGTAGTGAGCTCTAAGCCAGGAGGAGGTGATGCCTGGGGTGTAGACTGTGATGCCCATTACTTGCTGTAGGGTCTTCAGTACACATTTCAGGTGCTGAGTCACCTCTGTATTTCAGCCTTCAGAAAGGGCTTTCTATGGTTATCATCAAAAAGACAAGGGATGACAAATGCTGGGGAGGAGGAAGAGAAAAGGGGACCCTGTGCACTGCTGGAGGAATTGTAAAGTTGGTGCAGCCACTGTGGAAAACAATACAGACATTCCTCAAAAGATTCAAAATAGAACTACCATGAGATCCAGCAATCCCACTCCTGGAAATATGTCTGAAGGAAACAAAAATGCTGTGTCAAAGAGATGTTTGCACCCCATGTTCAAAGCAGTGTTATATTCAAAATTCAAGATATGGAAACAATCCATGTTCATCAATGGGTGAATAGGGGGGCAGATATGATTATATATATATATATATATATACACACATACAATAATATTTTCCTTTAATACACATATTTTTAGGGAGTTGTCTTTCTGTAATCCACTCCTGGTTTTGCAAATTATCAATTTTAGTGTCTTCTTACCAAGAAGCACAAATTTGTATCCATGATCACAATCCAAATTTTCTCTTTCCTCTCACTCATAAATATAATATAAATTAGGCAGAGCCTAGACTGAAGTTTTCTGGTAGATGGGAAACGCCTAGATTCCACTTTTATTCTGAGTTCAGCTTCTACTGAACTATGACTCAAATCTGTTATTTTGATATTGCTATAAAGGGGCCCACAGATTTTCAGCAATAGCTATGCTTTAGAACTTCTTAAAAGGGAAATACAGAGAGAGAGAAAATTATTAAGCATATTATTTAAAAGCAGGGATGAGCAATGGCTTTGAAATGAGCTCAGTGTGTCTGTTCTTGTATCCAGGGAATAAATATATATGCTCTACTCTGCACTAAACTTTCGATTTAAAAAGTCAAATAAGTCAGGATATCAGGACACCTGTCACCTGCCAGAGGATACATCCAACTCAAAAGCTGCTTTAAAAGAAGGATGTTTGGTTTCTAGCCATTCATTCCAGTTATTTTATTTTATAAAATATTCTCTTCTTTCCCATATAGGAAATCAGTAAGAAATACATATTCTCAAGAATTTTACTTAAATTTGCATTTACTAGCTGGTTTATACAAGAGCATACTTCAGGCCTTCCACCAACTTCAACACCAAATAATCAGTTATCAAGGTTAGTTCATATATTTGAAGGATTACTATTGGAGAGCTCTCATTTAGTTGCATTTTTCACAAAAGAAACAAACAGAATAATTACAACATTCCACTTTTATATAACAATTCAAACTATTCCCAACCAGCTTTGCTTTGTTCATTATAAGCTAACATATTTGACTTATTATTGCTTTTTCATTTCACCCCAATAGTTTGAAAAATTCATAAAAGCATTTTTATATCTTAACATGAAAAATTTACATTCTAAGAATACCAAAGAAATTTAGGAGGAAAGATGTTTGAATATTAATCTGCTATTCTATATACTATATGAACACGTCTATACATCTATACGATACATCTGCTTTTGCAAATTAAATGTATATATTTCTTGCCTTAAATCACACACAGAAAAATGCTTAAGATAGTTTTTCCAGGACAATTAAATGATAACAAATTAATCATATCAGAATCACTTTCACTTTCAATCATATCAGAAAGATTCATCACTGGAGGTTTTTTTTAATTTATTTTCTTTTTCTGGATGTAGAATGAAAGTGAAAGTCACTGAGTTGTGTCTGACTCTTTGCTATCCCATGGACTATACAGTCCCTGAAATTCTCTAGGCCAGAGCACTGGAGTGGGTAGCCTTTCCCTTCTCCAGTGGATCTTCTCGACCCAGGGATTGAATTGCAGGCGCATTCTTTACCAACTGAGCTATCTGGGAAGCCCTGGGATATTCATTTCTAAATTTCATTGGTTCTGCCTCCCATTTTGGAGTCACAGTTCCCTTGTAAATTCAGAATTTCTTGGCATCTGCCTCAACATCTAATAAAGGGTACTGAGGTCTAGGCATGACCCCAGAGTGATTTCAGAAAGATGAAGTTGGTCTTCACTAGTGGTACAGATGCTGAATCAGAAAGTTGGGCATCTCCATCGGTGTGAACTCTGGCTCAGACATGTCATCTCCAATTAATATAGTCCTGGTCATTTTCTGTTTCCTCTCCTTCTCTCTCTCTCCTTGTCTCTCTCTCTCTTTTTCTTTGACTGTATCAAATCAGATAAGAAAATAAGAAACTTCCAATTCAATCAAGAACACTTGAAAGGAAACATTTTCAGGCTATATATGATGACAGATCTTAACAGCCCCATTGCTCAGTGATCAGTCACTTTGATGTTAGCAAAGAAAAGGCAGGAAAAGAGAAAAGAATCGAGGAATGTGAACGAAAACATGAAAATAAGCCTGAATTTTCCTTTTACTATCTCCCCTCCTCTTTAATACCTCATTCATTTTTGTGTTAAAATATATATAACATGAAATTCACTTAGCCACTGGTAAGCTGACAGTTCTGAGGCATTAAGTACGTTCACGATGTTGTGCAATCATTACCACCATTCATCTCCAGAATTTTTTCATCTTGCAAAACTGAAACTCTGTACCCATCAAACAATAACTCTGCCTTTCAATTTTCATTTTCTTAGTGGCCAACATATGTCAGTCAGTCAGTCGTTTTAGAATTTGCTATCTATTTATCTGATAATGAAGGAACTTGATTTTGCCCCCGGAGAGATGACACTAAAGACAGGAGATGGATCAGGACACTGCTTCACAAGGTCACTCATTGAGCATGCCTGACATTTAGATATAATTCTCTTGAAAAACATATTCCTCAAGTTTTATATTTCATCTCAGGTGATGCAAAGCAGGAGACTGAAAGCTATGTTTCAAAGTTCTTGCTGGTAATATATGATGCACAGCTCTTATTTGGGGAAATATGCATTTTTTATGGAGAAGGTCATGGCAGCCCACTCCAGTATTCTTGCCTGGAGAATCCCACGGACAGAGGAGCCTGGTGGGCTACAGTCCATGGGGTTGCAAAGAGTCGGACGCGACTGAAGCAACTTAAAGTGCGCACACATGTATTTTTAAAAAATGATAGACTCCTTCAAAGAGAAGAAGTGGTGTTGTTATTCTAATGTGTTCATCCGTCTTTATTTCACAAATCCTCTGGGCTAATTTTAAGCCAACCGAGATAGGCACTGCCTATACTGAACGTGTTCCTCGAACATGTTGAACCATAAAATCATGTTGGCTACTGTGCACAGAGGTGGGGTTGGAAGTGAGAATCCCTGTGTCCTTGGGTCTGTGTATGGGCCCCGTGCCCTGCAGCTTTCGGTATCTGTCATATCAAGAGATGACAAATAGCACTTCCACACTTCTCAACTCAGCCTAAGAAGAGGTTAAAATACAATTGGCCCTTATTAACAAACATTGCATTGCTCTGAAAATTGGTTGCATCACTCACGAACATACACCTCTTATTCACCTTTCTGTCTTGGGAGGTCATTGCAAACATACAGTCCAATTTTTCTTTCTTTAAATGGGAACCAGGTGCTGTTGTTGTTCTTTTAATTGTTGTTCTCGTTCTATGGCACCAAAGAGAAAGAGACATGCTGATATATTCCAAATTGACTATTTGTGTTCTCTCTGCTAGTGATCATTAATTTCAGTTGGACAGTTATTCATGTAGCAATTTGCCACCATGATGACTGAGGAAAAATATTGAAGTGCTAGGCTTTTAAAATGGTAATATGTGGAAAGAGATATAATTCTCTTGAAAAACATATTTCTCAAGTTTTATATTTCATCTCTGGTGATATGAACCATAAAATCATGCTAGCTAGTCCAAACTGTTTTTTATTGAACTCTTGGATGGGGATAACAAGGAGGGAATCTTTTAAAAGCTAATTTGGAATACAAATATTTGGGCTTTAGCTATAGCACATCTATAAAGATATCTAGAATTTAGGAAGATAACACCAATGAAAACGTATATTTCTTTGGTTCAATTTTCTCATGGAAAATGACACAGATGCCACTTTAAATAGCTGCTGCTGCTTCATGAAATTCTTCAAGAAATGATCTCTTTGAAAGGATTTTGTTCAGTGCACTATTTCTGCTGGTGCTTTGAGACTGTTACTGAATTTATATGGAAATGAAAGATGGAGACAACAGTGCAAAACCAGTGTTTTACCAGCTTGCCTTTGCTCAGCCTCATATAAAGCCACGAGATTGACCTCATTAAGATAGATCTCTCACTGGCTTCTTTCTGGGCCTTCTCCGCAGCCTAAATAACACTGGAACTACCCAGGTCTGAGTCCCTAGACAGCATCTTAATGAACATGGATCACAGAAACAGAAGGATCTGGACCCCATGGCATGAAGCAATACTGCAGAGGACTTAAGGTAACCCAAGAGGACCAAAGGGACACCTCTGATTAAGATGGATTTATCAGATTTTGCAATCTCTTTGCAACCAGTCCATTTCTTAGGACACTTAACTGCACTTAATTCAGGCCTTGAAATAACCATCTATCTATGCTGGAAGAAAAATCTTTTTAAGAATTTTAAAAGATTCGTTCTTAAGAACGAATCTTTTTAAGATTTTTTTTGATGCGGACCATTTTAAAAATCTTTATTGAGTTTGTTACAATATTGCTTGTTTTTATGTTTTGACTTTTTGGCCACAAGGCATGTGGGAATCTTAGCTTCCCAACCAGGGCTCTAATCTGCACCCTTTGCATTGGAAGGCAAAGTCTTAACCACTGGACCTCCAGGGAAGTCCCTATTGTAGAGAATCTTAATATCAAGAAATAGCTTGGGGAAAAGATCCAGTACAACATCTCTTATCTTAGAGAGGAAGAAACCAAGACCTAGAATGTTTGGTTATGTATTTGAGCAAAAGCTCACCCTATGTGCTGATTGCCCATCTATGGAGTTTTTCCTATAAGTCATTTATACAATTATGTCACATGTCTGGTGCTTCTCCACAGAAGGCCAGTACTTTTCAAATATAATAGAGACTAGAAAATCTTTTGATACATATAGGTACAAACTACATCCTCAATGCATTCTTGTTTTCTTTAATTCTTTTAAACCATCTTTTACCATCTGTACATTAGCTTCTCCCCAGCAAGCAAATCTATAAAATGAAATTCCTCCATCTCATTCTGTCAAATTGAACCACACATTAATTGAAAGCTTAAGGAATTATTGTAATCACTTACTATTTTCCTTTAATGATTTTCAAATTTTGAGATGAAGCCAAATACCTTTCTGAGAACAAAAAGTAGAGTAATTTACAAGTGATAGATATTTGGCAAGATTTGCAGGTAGAATAGATTTTGTAAGTGTACATATTTGAGGAAGCTCTCTCATAGGGTTTACTTAAAGACATCACACTTAAAAGAAAGCTCGGAGCAATATCATGTTCATAAAAATTAACTGCTCTCTTAGCTGAGGTACAAGACCTGAATTCATGTTTCAAAATGCTTTTTTCATAGTTGATGCTGTCAGAATTGGCTAAAATTTTACAGTACATTTTTGTAATGATACAATCATAAAATTTAAAGGATCATCAAAAGGTACGATTTTTATTTCTTTACTCAATTTCTCTGTTCCAAAGATAGTTTCTCAGATAAGAGATAGCACTACCTATAAAAAAGCAATGCACTGACCTGTTATTATCTCTATGCCCATCAAAAGGACATTATTACAAAGTAAAATATATTTTCTGGAATTTATAATGGCATCTGGTATTCCCAGAAATAGCCTAAATTTGTAAGACTTTTCCCTCTGTTCCAAAAATAGGCACATTGTGTTACCAAGAGTTCATTTCTGTGTCTCACCCATCAACCTGTTTAAACATCATTACATTATATTTTAGAGTCTGCTATATTCCAGCCACAGTGCTGAGCACTCACATGATCCAGCTCTAACCCTACTCATCCCTCTGAGGAGTAAGTTGTTATTCACTACCACTGCACAGTTAGGAAATGGAAGCACATGGGGCTTAGCTGACTTGCCCAAAGTCTCACTGCTACCCATGGGTAGAACTACAGTCTGAACCTGCTTCTACCCACACCTTAACATGCTTCATTCTGCCCTTCTCTACAGCCTCCCCAGCAGATACATAGCCTGGAGGAAATAAGAAGTAATACACTGTGATGATAAGAAGGATATTAGGACCTAGGGAGCCTGCAGAGACAGAGCGTGTGGCCTCAGGGAAGCTTGATGATTTCTGACATATTCTGCCGATAGCAATCCTTGGCCAGTGCCTGATTGTTTGGGAAGACTTTTGTTTTCTATAACATCTAAATCTATCGATCAAGACGCATGTATCAAAAGCACACTATGTAAAAAGCTCTGTAGGAAGAGTTGCCAGATAAAATACAGCATAAGTAGGCTCACATCCAAATATTTCGATGAGACATACTTATCCTAAAAAGTTCTTCATTGTTTATCCGAAATTTACATTTAACTGGGAACCCTGCTTTTTGTTTCATTTCAATTTTGTTAAATCTGGCAAACCTGCCAGTAGGAGATATATGGAGTTGCTTTGGTTCATTTTCATTTTAATTGCCCCTCTCCTTCTTGGTGAGACAACCCATAAACACATGAAGTGAGTGTTAGTCACTCAGTCATGTCTGACTCTGCAAACCGATGGGCTGTAGCCGGCCAGGCTCCTCTGTCCATGTTATTCTCCAGGCAAGAACACTGGAGTGGGTACCCATTCCTTTTACCAGGGGAACTTCCGGATCCAGGGATCAAACCTGAGTCTCTCGCTTTACAGTCTAAGCCACCAAGGAAGCCATGTGAAAAGGAAGTCAATAATTCAATGTGATATTTGATAGCTGCTACATGACTACTGCTTATATTAGATTTATCTTGAAAAGGTTCAAAACTCTTCTCAGAAATTTGAGAACACACAGCCCTCTCTGCCCAGATGTCTTTTCAGGCTAAAGTTCCTGAAGTCACTGTTCTTTTTCACACTGATTCTTTCTTTTCATTTAGTCAGTTTGGAGTCAGGGACCCGGAAGAGAGGGGATGGTGTACTCAGAAGAAGTGAAGGAGAGTGCAGTAAGGGTTTGGGCAGAGCTTAGAGAAACTAGCAAGGAACAATGAAGTCCATGAAAGCTAGCAACCTTGGGAAACACTCCAAGGCAGGAGGTGGAGCCAGTACTGCATTTAATGAGAGCTTAGCTATACTGCGGCCATGAAATTAAAAGATGCTTGCTCCTTGGAAGAAAAGCTATGACCAACATACACAGCATATTAAAAAACAGAGACATTACTTTGCAAAAGAGGTCCATGTAGTCAAAGCTATGGTTTTTCCAGCCGTCATGTACAGATGTGAGAGTTGGGTTACAAAGAAAGCTGAGTGCCGAAGAATTGATGGTTATGAACTGTGGTGTTGGAAAAGTCTCTTGAGAGTCCCTTGGACAGCAGGGAGATCCAACTGTCTATCCTAGAGGAAATCAGTCCTGAATATTCATTGGAAGGACTGATGCTCAAGCTGAAACTCCAGTACTTTGGCCACCTGATGTGAAGAATGGACTCACTAGAAAAGACCCTGATGCTGGGAAAGATTGAAGGTGGGAGGAGAAGGGGATGACAGAGGATGACGTGGTTGGATGGCATCACCGACTCAATGGACATGAGTTTGAGTAAGCTCCAGAAGTTGGTTATGGACAAGGAAGCCTAGCATGCTGCAGTCCATGGGGTCGCAAAGAGTCAGACATGACTGAGTGACTGAACTGACTGGCTGACTGACTAGCTATAGGAAGGGCTTCCCTTGTGGCTCAGCTGGTAAAGAATCCACCTGCAATGTAGGAGACCTGGGTTTGATCCCTGGGTTGGAAAGATCCCCTGGAGAAAGGAAAGGCTATCCACTCCAGTATTCTGGCTAGCAAATTCCATGGGGCTGTATAATCCATGGGGTCCCAAAGAGTCAGGCATGACTGAGTGACATTCACTTTCACTTTTCTTTAGATGTAGGAAAAAACTAAGTCAAAAGCTGGTGAGAAATGCAGCCAATAATCAAATGTGGTCCAGAAGGGCAGGAATCAGGGGAATAAATACCCTGGCTTCCCTCACTCTGCACCCTCCTGATGCCACCCATTGGCCAAACCCAAGTAGAAACCAGGATGCAAGAGAAGGTTACAGTGATTCCATAGAAGTTAGCATCAGCTTCCAAGTGCACAGAGCACATGGAGAAGGATGAGGAAGGTCTGAAAGGGGCAGAGCACAGGGAGAATGATAAAGATCTGAAGGGAACACGAGAGAATACCCAGCACTTTCCACGGAATTATTTAATTTTTGCACTTTATAAGCATATTGTATATGCTTATGTTACATATTGTGTAACATCTGTTGCATCTTGTAATATTTTATTATTATTATTCATTTTTTTCCCTCTCAAGGGGGCTTCCAAGGTGGTTATAACTATTGCTTCTTGACCTGCATATAGGTTACTCAGGAGACAGGTAAGGTATTCCCATCTCTAAGAATTTTCCACAGTTTGTTGTGATCCACAGAGTCAAAGGCTTTAGTGTAGTCAATGAAACAGATCTTTGGAATTCCCTTGATTTTTCTGTGATCCAAAGAATGTTGGCAATTTGATCTCTGGTTCTATTGCCTTTTCTAAATGCAGCTTTGTACATCTGGAAGTTCTTGGCTCAAGTGGTAAAGTGGTAGAGAACCTTACATTGGTAAAGAATCCGCCTGCCAATGTAGGAAACCCAGGAGATGCAGGTTCAATCCCTGGATGGGGAAGATCCCCAGGAGTAGGGAATGGCAATCCACTCCAGTATTCTTGCCTGGAAAATCCCACAGGGAAGCCTTGGGAGTGGGGCCACAGTCCATGGGGTGGCAAAGAGTTGGACACTACTGAGCACACATACCTCTCAGTGGGCCATGAGCATCTTTCCCTGAAACTGATGAGAAACCTACTTGCAATTTTGACCATTTCAAGTCTGCCATTACCATCAAGGCAAGGATGGCAAAATGCAGCCTGCCAAGTCCTGGGAGCCAGTGTCAAAGGAGAAAAACAGAGAAAGAGACGGAATTGCTTTTCTCTGGGATGAGAGAAGGGTTTGTCTGGTGGGAAGCCCACTAAAAGGACAGTAAGGGGAACAAAGCAGGTTCACCTTCTTACAAAAGAACCTACAGAAATGGACCTGTCCACCTCTTGCCAACTTCCCTGGGAGGCAGCAACTCATTTGAGAGGTATTGTGGTGTCACACCAACAAAAGCACAAATCCCTTCTCTGATTTTTGTCAGTTTATGACTATGTCCAACACAAACAGATCACCTGAATTTCACAAACTTATTTACTCACAAAACATATTCCACACACTTTCTTTTTCCACTGAGCCTCCCCTAATGTTAGTGCCCCATAGAGCAGGAAAAATAAGGAAATAAACACCTAGGAAATAAACAAAAACATTGTCCTTAATATTTGAAACTACCCTAGAATCACTCGAGGCTTCTTAACTGCTGCTGCTGCTGCTGCTAAGTCGCTTCAGTCGTGTCCAACTCTGTGCGACCCCATAGACGGCAGCCCACCAGGCTCCGCTGTCCCTGGAATTCTCCAGGCAAGAACCCTGGAGTGGGTTGCCATTTCCTTCTCCAATGCATGAAAGTGAAAAGTGAAAGTGAAGTCACTGAGTGGTCCAACTCTCAGCGACCCCATGGACTGCAGCCCACCAGGCTCCTCCATCCGTGTGAGTTTCCAGGCAAGAGTGCTGGAGTGGGGTGCCATTGCCTTCTCTTAACTGCTACATATATGCAAAGATCTGTTACATGTTGGAGAAATTAGAGATGTGCCTCTTAATGCCCTCCTAAAAAGGATCATTTGCCTCCTTCAGCGGCACTCCATGGACACAGGGATGCAGTACTTGTTAACTAACAGTTATTCAAGTCCTCTTAACTAACGTGTATCAGATGGGTATCTCATCATGCAGGCTGACCAAAGCTTCTACTTGAAAATAATAAGATTGCTGAATAGTAAGTTGAAGATTTCTAAAGGAATTACATTTAATTTTGATAAGCATGTGCTATTTTATACGTACTTAACTGAATAATGAAAAGCAGGCTTTAGAATACATACTTAACCCCATAAGAGAAGTCTTTGTGTGTGTGTGTGTGTGTGCGCGCGTGCGCACGCGCACGTGTATACATGCTCATGCACTCAGTTGCTTTAAAGGGGCCTGTTAATAATATTTTTTTTGTATTTCTCCAACACGTAGGTTATTGAATTTCCTAGCATACAACATATTTATGGCAACAACAAAATGTAGTTGCCCAGAGCCAAAACGCTGGAGTCAGATGCACCTGATTTGTGATTTAGCCACAGGTTACTTCCCTTTAGTTTTCTCCTTGTAGAGGAGCCTCTAAGATGGTCCTCAGTGATTTTTGCCCCTGTGGTATTCATGCCCTGGCAGAATCCCCATCTTCTTGAGTGAGGCTTCTATTGAACAGAATACATGTGAAGCAATGAGAGGTCACCCTGAGATTAATTTACAGTCTTCATTTTATAGGTTCCTCATCACATTCTTTCTCCATCAAGTCCTTCCTTTTGGGGGAATCACAAAACCTCAAGGAGAAGTCAGTGTAGCAAGGACATGAAGCCTGTTTACAACCAAGGGAATGAACTTGGAGTGGGTCTTCCGTGTCCTACCAACAGCTGTGTGGATGGGCTTAAAAGTGGCTTTTACCCAGCTGAGTCGCAAGATGACTGCATCCTGGTTAATAGCTTGATCGCAGCCTTGTAGATATGCTGAACTAGAACCGGAACCACCCAGCGACCACACTCCTGGATTCCTGATAATTTGGACATTCTTAAAACTCCCAAACCATGGGTCAAAATTTTTCCATAGACTTGGCCATTCAGTCTGAAGAAAAGAAAAGCAATACCGTAAGTACGATATTCTGCTGTAATTGTATGCTGTAATAAAGAACTTAAACTCTGGAAGTACACAGATATGATTTGAATCCCACTTCTGCCACTAAATAACTGTGCATCCCTGGGCAAGTGTCTTTACCTCCTGAAGTTTCAATTTCCTCACCAATAAAATGAAGATAATAATAAAGCCTATTTTATCAAGTTGTGGGATTAAACGAAATAAAGCACAAAAAAATCTCCTCCCGAAAGGAAGGCATCCTTTGAATGTTAGTTTATTAGAAATTGCATGGGATAAAATAATAACAAATACATTGCAACTAAGAGCTTTCAGTCCAATAAGGAGCATTCAGTTCCATTCAGTTCAGTCGCTTAGTCATGTCCGACTATTTGCGATTCCATGGACTTCAGCATGCCAGGCTTCCCTGTCCATCACCGACTTCTGGAGCTTGCTCAAATTCATGTCCATCAAGTCGGTGATGCCATTCAACCATCTCATCCTCTGTTGTCCCTTTCTCCTCCTGCCTTCAATCTTCCCAACATCAGGGTCTTTTCAAATGAGTCAGTTCTTTGCATCGGTTCAGTTCAGTCACTCAGTTGTGTCCAACTCTTTGTGACCCCATGGACTGCAGCATGCCAGACTTCCCTGTCCATCACCAACTCCTGGAGCTTACTCAGACTCATATCCATCAAGTCAGTGGTGCCATCCAACTATCTCATCCTTTGTTGACCCCTTCTCCTCTCACCTTCAATCTTTCCCAGCATTAGGGTCTTTTCTATTGAGTCCATTCTTCCCATCAGTATTGGAGTTTCAGCTTCAGCATCAGTCCTTTCAATGAATATTCAAGACTGATTACCTTTAGGATATGCTGGTTGGATCTCCTTGCAGTCTAAGGGACTGTCAAGAATCTTCTCCAACACTAGAGTTCAAAAGTATCAATTCTTCAGTGCTCATTTTAAAAATCCAACTCTCACATTCATGCATGACTACTGGAAACACCATAGCTTTGACTAAATGGACCTTTGTTGGCAAAGTAATGTCTCTGCTTTTTAATATGCTGTCTAGGTTGGTCATAGCTTTCCTTCCAAGGAACAAGTGTCTTTTAATTTCATGGCTGCAGTCACCATCTGCAGTGATTTTGGAGCCCCCCAAAATAAAGTCTCTCACCGTTTCCATTTTTTCCCCATCTGTTTGCCATGAAGTGATTGGACTTGATGCTATGATCTTAGCTTTCTGAATGTTGAGTTTTAGGCCAACTTTATCACTCTCCTCTTTCACTTTCATCAAGAGGCTTTTTAGTCCCTCTTCACTTTCTGCCATAAGGGTGGTGTCATCTGCATATCTGAGGTTATTGATATTTCTCCCGGCAATCTTGATTCCAGCTTGTGCTTCATCCAGTCCGGCATTTCACATGATGTACTGCATATAAGTTAAATAGGCAGGGTGACAATATGCAGCCTTGACATACTCCTTTCCTGATTTGGAAACAGTCGGTTGTTCCATGTTCTATGTCCAGGTGGCCAAAGTATTGGAGCTTCAGCTTCAACATCAGTCCTTCCAATTAATATTCAGGACTGATTTCCTTTAGGATTTTCTGGTTGGATCTCCTTGAAGTCCAAGAGATTCTCAAGAGTCTTCTCCAACACCACAGTTCAAAACCATCAATTTTTCGGTGCTCAGCTTTAAGCCCAACTCTCACATCCTTACATGACTACTGGAAAAACCATAGCTTTGACTAGACAGACCTTTGTTGGTAAAGTAATGTCTCTGCTGTTTAATATGTTGTCTAGATTGGTCATAACTTTTCTTCCAAGGAGCATGTGGCATGTAAAAATCAAACTATAAATACTATGAGATAGCAATGAAATAGTTAGACTATATACAAATGCATTTGGAGAATAGAGGAAGGAGCAATAAAGTCTGTGATAGAAAACTTTCAGTGATTCCTTCTCCAGGAGATCTTCCCAACCCAGGGATCCAAACTCAGGTCTCCTGCATTGCAAGCAGATTCTTTACCATCTGAGCCACCAGGGAATCCCATGCACATATTAGCCAATTACATAAAAAAGCATACACATGGAGTCAAGAGCTAGTAAGTTATATGGGAAAATGGGAATAAATTTTATGGCAATGAGATTGTAGACATTTTCATTTTTCAAAATATTTTTATAGTCGTATGTAATTTTTTCAAAAATTAAAGTCATGTGAAAACCAAGAAAAAAATTCTAAAACCACTGTTAAAATATTCCTGTCTGAACTTCATTCTAATTCATTTATCAAAGTCTTATACCTATCTTACATTTGTTTTATTTCCCACATCTTAGATGTTTGAGAAAATGAATGGCTGTATAAATGTTAGTCTGGACTTTGTAAAGGCAGACTTCAGAATGAGAGTAAATGTGTAAGAATTTTATGAGGGGAAGTGTTTGTGTGAAAGGAAATAGGGAGAGCGTTTGAAAAGGTCAGGCGAGCCATCAGACCGTGAGGGAAGGAGAGTGAGAGACCCTGGAGTGGAAGTAACCTGGATGGCCCTGCAGTCTCAGCAAGGTGGGGCAAAAGCCTGGGCACTTCCTGCGGGGAAAGTCAGCTGACAGAGAAGTCCAGTGTCCTCCAGGAACCCTCATACCCCTGAAGCACTCTGACCTCGCAGGAGCAGCCCATGCGCAGTGTGGCCGTGGGGCACACATCGCTCTAGATTTCAAAGCTCAGCATCTGGGGTCCTTGGTCAATCACCTCACTCTTAATAAAAAGCCTGCCAGGCACATTCTCCAGGTTCCTATCGTGCCCAATCATGATTTAAACAAAGTTATCTGTGTAGCATTATTTCAGTATCAGTCTGTCCATCCTGAATGTTTCATAATAGTAAAAGGAGTATGTCAACGCTGTATATTGTCACCCTGCTTATTTAACTTATATGCAGAGTACATCATGAGAAACGCGCAGCGGAAAGAAGCACAAGCTGGAATCAAGATTGCCAGGAGAAATATCAATAACCTCACATATGCAGATGACACCACCCTGATGGCAGAAAGTGAAGAGGAACTAAAAGTCTCTTGATGAAAGTGAAAGAGGAGAGTGAAAAAGTTGGCTTAAAGCTCAACATTCAGAAAACTAAGATTATGAAATCTGGTCCCACCACTTTATGGGAAATAGATGGGAAACAGTGGAAACAGTGTCAGACTTTATTTTTGGGGGCTCCAAAATCACGGCAGATGGTGATTGCAGCCATGAAATTAAAAGACACTTACTCCTTGGAAGGAAAGTTGTGATCAGCCTAGATAGCATGTTGAAAAGCAGAGACATTACTTTGCCAACAAAGTCCGTCTAGTCAAGGCTATGGTTTTCCAGTAGTCATGTATGGATGTGAGAGTTGGACTGTGAAGAAAGCTGAGTGCTGAAGAATCGATGCTTTTGAACTGTAGTGTTGGAGAAGACTCTTGAGAGTCCCTTGGACTGCAAGGAGATCCAGCCAGTCCATTATAAAAGAGATCAGTCCTGGGTGTTCTTTGGAAGAAATGATGCTAAAGCTGAAACTCCAGTACTTTGGCCACCTCATGCAAAGAGTTGACTCATTGGAAAAGACTCTGATGCTGGGAGGGGTTGGGGGCAGGAGGAGAAGGGGACGACAGAGGATGAGATGGCTGGATGGCATCACCAACTCGATGGACGTGAGTTTGAGTGAACTCCGGGAGTTGGTGATAGACAGGGAGGCTTCGTGTGCTGCAATTCATGGAGTCACAGAGTCGGACACGACTGAGCGACTGAACTGAACTGAATAATGAAGCGCTAAAAAGTTTCAAAAGTGTTTAAAGTGAAGAGATAAGAGTCTAAAGAGATATACTATTTGGAACTAACAGACCTTTTCTTGATCTATCACTTTAACCACCTCCAGCTACATTATAAACTGGCAGGCAGTTGGCTAAGTAGCTCTTCTAGCCATGTCTTAAACTGAGTTATCTACCCAGTAGGTTCTATCTGGCATGCTCTACAAACTAGTGAGCCATAATGTTTAAATGATGAGTCAAAGGATCTTCCCCAAAGACCCTAGAGAGTGTAGAATAGGTGCCAAGTAGTTCAAGATCCAACTTCTGTTTCCATGACTTGCTGAACAGCCTTAGGGAATGAATATGTTTTCTCTCAGCCTCCGCATTCATAGAAAATTATAATAACTATTCCTACTTCATCTTCATCGTTATAAGGCTTAGTGACAAAATATACTTAAACACTTAGAACTATACTTAGCACATGTTAGCACTCAACAAGTATTAGCCTCATCTCCATACACACACACACACACACACACACACACACACACACACACACACACACACTTTCATCTGGGCAACTGAATTTTGGGCTCATTGTGGTTTTCAGGATAAATACATTCTCCTCAGCATCTCCTCTACATCACATTTCTTCAAAATCCACTTGAAGAACTCTGCCTCCCATTTGTCCCAGCCCAAGTTTCTTGCTCCAATCAAGCTGATCTCTTTGGGGATTAAATGTACCGCATTCATTCAACACTGTAACTGCTGTGCTCTGTTCTTCCTTCCACTCTGCTTTTCCAAATCACACTCCCATGTTAGCTTTTTATGGAGCCATGCACCTCTCACTTCTCTGAGCTTCTATAGCTCCTTGTAAGGGATATTAAAACCTAGAGTGGATTCTGAATTAAGTCTTATTTAATGAATACGTCTTCCTTACATTCCAGTTGACCCTATGTGCATGCTATAGAGCCACAGGCTCTGATATATCTCTACATGTGACAGTGATTTAAACATATGGAAAGAATTCAATTTCTGCTTGTAATAATCAGCTTACCTGTTGCAGAGGCATGTTTATGAACAGGAGTAATCAGAAGTGATCTCTGAAATAATGTTCTACAACATTACTGCAGTGCTACTATAAATTTAGAAGAAATTAACACAACACTTATAAAGGTGCAAATGAATCAATGTGCTTTCAGTGGTTTCAGTGGGACAAAAGAAATGCAAATCTCACAATTACTCATCCAATACAAGTATCTCATACTATAGTTTTATTCCAGAACCCAGTAAGAATCCATTCAGTCTTTAGACACCTAAAAGAATTAACAACTGAAAACAAACACTGCTTAGCAGACATGAATATCCAATTAGGGCTCATTCAAGACCTCTTGTAAAACAAATGATCTAGACCCAACAATAGCTTATATACTTCTAAATTCAAATGAGTACTCTCAAATGGTCTTATGCATTCAAAAGAGCATACTCTCCAATGGAATATTACTTAGCTATAAAAAGGAGTGAAATTGGGTCATCTACAAAGATTTAGATGGGCCTAGAAACGGTTATACAGAGTGAAATAAGTCAGAAAGAGAAAAACAAATATCATATATTATATATTAATGCATATATGTGGAATCTAGAAAAATGGTATAGACGAACCCATTTGCAAAGCAGAAATAGTGACACAGATGTAGAGAACAAACGTGTGGGTACCAAGAGAGGAGGGAGAGGAAGGGATGAACTGGGAGACTGGGACTGACATGTACACACTACTCCGATAACTAATGAGAATAGACTGTGTAGCACAGGGTACTCTATTCAGTCCTCTGTGGTGACCTAAATGAGAAGGAAATCCAAAAAAAAGGGAAGATATATGTATACGCATAGATGATTCACTGCGCTACACAGCAGAAACTAATACAACATGGTAAAGAATCTATACTCCAATAAAAATTTTTAAAAATAGAAAGTACATACTGTCCAAGGGAAATTATACTTAGGTACAGAAAAGGGGATAATATAGCAGGCGAGAGTCCACTGGCCACATTGGTAAAGATCAATAAATGTTGAAATGGGGCTATGATATGACATTTTATTACCAGTGTCCATTGCAAGGGTCTTGGCTGAGGAAGTATATGGAACAAGAGGCACACCCTAGAGGGAAGGGGCTTTACCTCTTTAACTTGGGATTTACTCTATGTCCCTTCCTTACTTCATAAGATAAAGAAAAACTTGTTTCCATTAATCACAGAAGGAAGCACTGAAGGAGGAGATGGGTGACTGGCCCAATAGGTGTAATGACAACACTGGGAAGAGGAGAAGAGGGGAAGAGGTATCTTTGCCTAAGACAAGGCCCTCTGGGGGAATGGAGGAGAGTGTGCCTGAGGAAAGAGCTGGACAAGAGAGATCTGAAGCCCCGTGGTGGAAAACCTCCAAATTGCTATTAAAAAGATAACCAGTGGGGCTTTTACAAAGATGAAAAGTAGTGTCCAGATGCTGCTTTAAGTTCCTTAGCAAAAGATACTTTATAGACAAATAAGCAGACTGTGAAATCCAAATTCAGCATCTCAGGGAGAGTTGTCCAAGCAGCAAGACTTTCCATGCCCTACTGGTTTTCCTTCAGAATCTGTTTCACTTGTCCTAGAATTTCAAAGAGAACAACTCATGATATTGAATGTCCCTGCAGGTTGGCTGTCTTTTCTCTGGCCTTCATTATCTGGGCAAAGGGAAGGAGAACTTGCAAATGCAGGAGCTGTTTCTTAAGGAGGGGAGCTTAGGAGAGGAGCACGGAGGAGGGGGCAAGAAAAGTCCTTGCAATGGCCATTCTGTTTCCCTTTCCACAGTGGGACTTTTTTTTCCATCATTTACCCCAGCTGACAAGTACAAGCACTGTGGGCCCTAAGTGAATGTGAACATTGTCACAAGGAATTGGGCTAATGGGAGGCCTGTGCGGCTCCGTTGCCACCGCGGTCTGGTGGGGGCCCGGCCGCCGACGCGGCGGGAGGCTGGTGGGCAGACGCCCCCCGCGGACGCAGCTTCACATACTGTGTGCATCACGAACAACCATGAAAACAGTCACAATGAATCAGCTGTGCTGCAGAGAGGCTCCTTGGAACCTTCACATTCGATTTCCATCTAGCTGACATCCGCAGGTTGTAGTCAGCGGCTCGATTAAGCAGAGATTCAGGATCAACCCGTGAGTCCCCCAGGCCGGTGGGGACCGCACTGGCTGGGCCGAGGCACTGATTTGAATGGTGTTTAAAAGAGAACTCAAGGAGAGTCCAGACGGTGTCTGCGAAGGGGTAAGAGCTTCCGTTTTAAGAGATAGGAAGTGCCTGCTTTCTCACCTCTCCAACAAAAAACAGTTGCTAGAAGGAGTCTGGGAGCTTCCAGAATGAGAGAGATCCATTCAGCGAGGAATTCCAATACAAATACCAGTTGAGAAAACGAGCTAATCCATCTTGACAACGTGTTGTCACTGCGGAGTTGCAAAAAGGAATTACACATAAATACGACTTTAAAAATTAGAGGCCCCGCAGTTTAGCAGCTTAAGTTTGCTTCAAAGGGACGGCAGGGGAGCAGCAGCGCCTTTCAGGTGACAGCTTGGAATTTGCTGGTTCTCCACTGGGCGCAGGTATTGGTCTGACGGTAACATGAGCTTTCCAACTTGTTTCAAGCTGAAGTATTATGAAAAGGTAAATTATGTTTTGTATTCATGACTGAAAGCATTTTACTTTAAAGCCAGTGCGGCTGACGCTGTCAAGGTAGAGATTCAAGTTTTATGTACAATGCCTGCAGCCCAGCCGATGTGAGTGAGGCAACATGACAGCCTGTAATAAGTAATTTTTATACAGTTACATTTATCACTCAAGTAGGCTCAGCAATATTAAACACAGACCTTAAAATACTGCCAAGGAGGAAGACAGGGGCTGGAGGCCATGGGGCCTTTCCCCACTCTGAGAGCAAGTGTGGTTGTACATTTGGGTTCTTTTAAATTTTTTTTCCAGCGTGAATTCCTGTTAATGTGGCACTTTTTAAGATATGCGTCCAAATGCTTTCCAACTGTTAATATATCACTAAGAGGTTAAGAATGAAATAACCCCATCTGGCCCAAAGGATGTTATTTCAGGCTTTAATGAATTAGATATTGCTACCATTTTCAGGTGGAAATCAATGGCCTCAATTAACAAATTTCCACCAACCCAAATATTTACAAAATGGAAGCCTCCGAGTCTTCAATTTCTGCTGCATTATTCCTTTGTTTCCCCCAAAGCTGTTCCTGTGCATTCTTCATTAGCATTTTGTTTTTGCTAAAGCCACAAGGCCAGCCATGTCTCTGCAATGGCATGAGACGTTCATGCCTTCAAAGCTGACAATTTGGATACTCTTTCTCTAGGATTTTCTATGGAGTGGAATCTTGCTTTTTATCAGTTGTTCACATATGCCTACAGTTGGAGAGACAGGAATTTATCTAATTGCTTTACCTGGAAAATATATATATGTAAGTATATATATATATATATGTAAGTATATAGATATATGTAAGTATATATATATATGAATCAGGAAAAATATATTTAACCAAGGTGTGTATGTATATATGTATGTCTATATATATTATATATACTAATGTATGTAAATAAAACAGGATCAGTATGTGTGTGTATATATATATATATATATAGGTGTGTATGAGTACTTTTCAGGTTGAATATATGTGTCAAAGAAAGTATAATTTAACACAGTACACCACTCAGGAGTTTTAAGCACATTTATGCATTTTTACTCATTTAATCCTTCTATTATCTTCATAAGGTCAGTAGTATTTTTTAACTCATGAATCTATTACATAAAAAATTAAAGTATAGCAAGGTTAGGCAATTTTTGAAAGTTACACATTCACACCAGGTATGATGAATTCTGGCAGTCTGACTTTAGCATTGGCAGTATAATCACTACGCTAAACTGCCTTTAAAAACAAAATGTAAAGGGGAAAGAGGCTCTAGTAAAATAAATATATGTGTTCATTCCTTTCAGCTGAATTAGGCAGAAGAAACTTCATTTATTGAGAGAAACTATATTTGTATCAATTTGTACTTATCCATTAGAATATGGGGGATGCTTTTTTAAAGCACTAACTTTTCTTTTTGGTTGCCTATAAAGATAACAAATTTAAATATAAAAGTACCTTTCCCCCAAACCCTAGCTGAAACAAGTTAAAGTGAGTTAGTTTGGATTCATTTAAACTCTGAAGCCAAAATTTCTTTGACTTGTGCAGCCAGGATTCAACCAGTCTTCCAGGGTGATTCTTAATCATGCAATTGTTCCACAAACACACGTGTTGAATGTCTTATATACCAGGCACTGCGCTAAGACCCAGGGGAAAACAGCAGGAACATGACTGAACATAATTTGACTTACATAGAATTTACAGTATAGTGTTGTTGGCCCAATGTGTTTTATGACTGTATTGGATAATGAGGATACACAGATAAAACAGGCATGGTTCCTGCCATGTGGGAGCCAATATCTACAACTGGGAGGCAGATACAAAAATAAATAAGCAGCTGGAGTGTTAAAATTGTGATGAGCCAACTCTTTGGGAAAGATCTTGATCCTGGAAAAGATTGAAGGCAAAAGGAGAAGGGGGGGGGGTTGGTGCAGAGAATGAGATAGATAGTAACATCAACTCAATGGACATGAATTTGAGCAAACTCTGGGAGATAGTGAAGGATAGGAAAGCCTGGAGTGCTACATTTCATGGGGTCTCAAGGAGTCAGACAGGATTTTGCTACTGAACAACAGTGTTAAAATTGCTCTGCCAAGTACAGTGGATCACAAGATCAAAAAGAAACTTACTTTTATTGAGTATTGGGGCCATTTGTCTCTTATCCTCCATCTCCAAAGCAATCTGTCATCCAAAATCGCAAATACATATTTGAAAGATATAAATAGTTATATTTTTCTTGTTGGATCTCATTCAACCAAGATGATGGAAGCTAAACAATGTATTAGTTTGAATTCTTAAATATCCTGAACATAAATTTCACTGCCATTCATGGAAATTACACCTACCATTTTTAGGCCATCTCTGTATATATTGGAAGAGAGAGAAAAAAAAAAAAAAAGACACGGACTCTGGAAACTTTTGAATGACATCTAGAACGGCCATTCCTCTACATACAGGGAGACTGGATCAAAGTCAAGTCTCCGCTCTGATTTTACCTAACTCAGAAAGAACTTTTGGAAACAAAGCTACTGCGTGAATCAGTTTCTTCCTGATGGTTGTGCAGAGACAGGGAAGAAATTCACCCAGATGGTTTTATCTGAACGTCGTCTGTGACCTCAGCCTGCTTGGATATTTAATGTGACTCCAATAGCTCTGGAGCAGTGATTCACAACCTGGGTGATTCTGCCTCCCAGGGACCTTCAGCAATGCCTGGAGACGTTTGGTTGTCAAACTTAGGGGGTTGCTACTGGCCTTCAATGGGCAGTGGCTCAGACTTACCGATAAACACCCTAAAATGCTCAGGACAGCCCCCACAACAAAGAATTCTATGGCCTGAATATCAATCGTATCACATTTGAGAAGCCCTCCTCTACAGACAGAACAGATCTGGAAATAATTTGGATTCCTACTATCTCCAAACAGAGCACGTAGACAAGTGCTGCTGACCACCAAGGGCTTCAGCTCAAGTGCTGTCACATGGCCTCTCTTGGACCTCCGGGGAGGGCTGCAAGAAAGTGGTCAGAGAGCAGGAAATGGCTTCTAATTAGTAGTGTCCTCACAGGATACAACTGCAAAAGACAATTTCCTGTCCCCTTATTTGATGGGAAGATTAATCTCTTACCGAATTCCAGATGAGGAAGATTTTCAAAAGTTTCAAATAGCAAGAGTGTAGCCGTAGAGAAGGCAATTATGTGCAATTTGTACAGTGTTCGACAATCAAAATGTAAATCCGATGAGTTTATTGCAGTAAATGCATACGGCATGTTTACCTTAAAGAGCATCGGGCTGTAGAAATTCTAATGGATTCTGAGAGTTGGGAAGAACTATCTTTTCATATTGCAATTTTTATCTGTGAGATGAAAATAGAAAATAAGACAAGAAATTTACTCCTAGGAAACTATTATCTGTGAGGGTTTTTTTTTTTTTTTTCCCCTGATAAGGAGCCATATAGGTATAGGGCTGTGAAGAGATGGTGATTTGATAACTTCAGTGTTCTAGGCAGACTTATCTGCACAGAGACAATTAATTTTGTTGCATCCACAGTGTTCTGTACAACATCTAAAATGCGATCAGCTCCTCAACAAACATTCTTTCCCTGTCATATAATAATGTATATACCTAATACACTGTTTGATTTTGGTCTTCATTTTCTGGGTCAGAAAAGCTACCCAGAACTTTAAGATCAAAAAGCCTTTGCTAAGTTTCATGGGAAAACAAAAACCTAGCTTTAGTCTCTCCTTACATGTACAACAGCTAGCTCGGTTTGGCAGGGTAGACATTCAACAAACAGCATATTCTTTTTATCCTTTCCCTCCTTTTCCCATGAGCTACAGAAAGCTTTTTTTCTCTCTTGTTGAAACTTGCAGATCCAAAATAAAAAGACTGGGATACTTATATAATGGGATAGCCTGCAGTAAATATATTCTGATTTAAATACCAACTTCCTGGAAGCATATTAGATTATTGTGATTTTGCAATAAGATGGCAGAATAAAAATTCACAATACTAAGCAATACTGATTTTGTTGCCTCTTTCTCTCTAAAACCTTACAGCCTACTCACCCAGACTCAAGTAAGAACACACAGCAAGACTGAGCCTACTTCTAACTCAATCAACCCTTCACCTGAAATCATCAGCTAGATGCCTTTAGCATCCTTACTGGAGAGTCCACCCTAGTGCATGCATATGAGACAGAAGGACTCTTCATGGCTGGCTGGCAAAGCATGCCCCTTGAAACAGTACTGGCAGCACCTGACCAGATCACTTCACTGTCGCATGGCTACTCACCTGATGAAGCTTAGTCCAGCTGCTTTTCATGCCATAAACTTCCAGCTCACACTACAGCTGCAGTGAAATGTGATGCTGTGAGCTGGTCAAAGCACCTGGAAGCTGAATTCTACTCTAGGGAGCATCTAAATCACTTTATGTCATTTAAGTGACTAATAGTAGTTATTATTCTGAGGAAACTTGTTCCAGGTGAAATAGCTGTTGAGAGGTTTTGTGGTGATCAGAAAAGATCACAGAATTAGGCTAATGTTAAACATGAAGTGCATAGTGCTGCTAATGATGGGAAGTGTGAATTCAAATTCTCATCATTTTTAAAAGCCTTTGTAGGAGGGCAACTTGTGACTATTATAGCTCACTCTTTTTCATTATGGATTAAATATCTCCTATAATATGGCTAACACCTATAAACAGAAAACCAGGTATAACATATGGGTAATGAGAATATCTGAAGAAAAAAGAGAAGTAAGAGAGAAAGAAACAGAAGAAATAATAAAACAATGAAGTCTGAGATTTTCCCCAAAATTAATGTCAGAAAACAAGCCACAGATCTAGGAAGGTCAGAGAACAATAACCAGGATAAATGCAAAAAGAAAAAAAAGTTTTCAATAACAGACACTGTACTTAAGCATATCATTTCAAACCACAGAAAATTAAAAAATAAAGAAAAATTCCTGAAAGAAGCCAGAGGGAAAAAACACCTTACCTCTAGCAGAACAAAGATAAGAATCACTTCCAACTTCTCAGAAATCATGCAAGCAAAGAAAAAGTAGAGTGAAATAATTAGCACTAAAAGAAAAAAAAAATAACCCCAACCTAGAGTTCTGTACTCTGTAAGATTATCCTTCAAAAATGAAGGAAAAAACAAGACTTTCTCTGACAAAACTTGAGAGAATCAGTTGTTAGTATATCTGCCTTATAAGAAACTTTAAAGTCACAAATGGCAGAAAAAGAGTGAAAGACAAAAATAAGAACAAAAAACAAAGCAGCAAATAAAAAATTATAATAAATATGTTAATTTTGTTGTTCAGTTGCTAAGTCATGTTCAACTCTTTGCAACCCCATGGACTGCAGCATGCCAGGCTTCCCTGTCCTTCACTGTGTCCTGCAGTTTGCTCAAACTCATGTCCATTGAGTTGGTGAGCCAACCAGCCGTCTCATCCTCTGTCACCTTCTTCTCCTCCTATCTTCAGTCTTTCCCAGCATCAGAGTCTTTTCCAAGAGTCAGCTCTTTGCATCAGGTGGCCAAAGTACTGGAGCTTCAGCTTCAGCATCAGTCCTTCCCATGAGTATTTAAGGGTTGAGTTCCTTTAGGATTGACTAGTTTGATCTCTCTTGAGAGTACCTTGGACAAATGGTAGATATTAATCCAACTATATCAGTAATCACTTTGAATATCAATGATCTAAATGCACCCATAGAAAGTCAGAGATTGTCAAAGTGGATCAGAAACACTACCCAACTATATGCTATCTACATGAAGTCCACAGATTCATATAGATTAAAAATAAAGGGATAGAGAAAGATATTCCACGCCAATATTAATCAAAAGAAAGCAGGAGTAACTAATCCCAGACAGAGCACATGTTAGAGCCAGAAAGGTTATCACGGATAAAAAGGGGGCATTCTATAACAATAAAAGGGTCAATTCTCCAAGAAGATATAACAATCCTCAATATGTATGCTTTTAGCAATAGAGTGTCAAAATATGTGAGGCAAAAATTGATAAAGCTGCAAGGAGAAATAGATAAATCCACTATTACAGCTGGAGACTTCAAAACCCTCTATCAGAAATGGACAGATACAGCAGGTAAAAAATCAATAAGGACATAGTTCAGTTCAATAACACCATCAATCAGTTTAATACAATGGATATCTCTAGACTACTCTATCCAACAACAGAAGAAAAAAAGAGCAAACTGAGTCCAAAATAAGCAGAAATATAAGAGTAATAAAAAGTTAAAGCAGAAATCAATAAAATTGAAAATAGGAAGTCAATAGAGAAAATCAGCAAAACTAAAAGTCAACTCTTAGAAAAGGTAAATAAAATCCATAAATCTCTAGCCAGGCTAACTAAGAAAATAAGAAAGAGGACACAGATGACTTAATATCAGAAATTAAAAAGAGGATATCATTATGAACCCCATGGACATTAAATGGAAAATCAAGGGATATTATGAACAACTCTATACCCACAAATTTGATAATGTAGATGAAATATACCAGTTTCTTTACAGAGGCAGTTTGCCGAAACTCAGAGAAGAATAATTAGACAATTTGAATCGGCTGGTCTACATCTACTAAAGAAATTGAGTCAATAATTAATAACCTTCCAAAAACAGAAAGCGCTAGGTCTAGATGGGATTACTAGTGAGTTCTAACAAACATTTAACTTATTATACCAGTTCTCCATAATCTTTTTCAAATTTAGAAGCAGAAGGAATACTTTCCAACTCATTTTATGAAACCAACATTATCCTCATAGCAAAACCAAACAAGGACGTTTCAAAAAAAAAGAAAACAGCAAAACAATATCTCTTGTGAACATAGATGTAAAAGTTCTGAGCAAAACATTTAAAAATCAATAAATGTAATCCATCCATCAACAGGCTAAAAAAGAACAAACACATAATTGTATCAATAGATGAAGAAAAGCATCTAACAAACTCCAATACCTGTTTATGATGAAAATGCTCACTAATTAGGGATGGAGAGCAACTTCTTCAACTTGATAGAGACTATCTACAAAAAGCATACAGTTAACATTATACTTAATGGAGAGAAACTCAGTTTTCCTGCTAAGATCAAGTACAAGGCAAAGATGTCCCATAGCAGCACTCCTTTACAACATTGCAGTAAAAGTCCTAACTAAGGCACTAAGACAGAGAAAGAAATAAAAGTATACAGATTGTGATGGAAGAAACACAATTCTCCTTGTTCACAGATGACATGAATATCTATGATGAAAATCCAAAGAATGGACAAAAAAACTCCTTGACCTAATGAGTAATTAGGTTAACATATGAAAGTCAAACACTGTCTTATACCCCAGCAATGAACAAGTAAAATTTGAAATTAAAACCCTAATACCATTTATATTGGCACTTCCAAAATATGAAATACTTAGGTATACCACTAATGAACTATGTATAAGATCTTTATGAAGAAAACTATAAAACTCTGAGGAAATATCAAAGAACTAAGTAAGTGAAGAGAGAATGCATGTTCTTTGATAGTAGTCTTAATATTGTCAAGGTATCAGTTCTTCCCAACTTATAGATTCAATGAAATCCCAATAAAAATCTTTATAAGTTATTTTGAAGATATTGACAAACTGACTCTAAATTAACATTGAGAGACAAAAGACCCAAAATAACACAATAATGAAGAAGAGTGAAGTTGACTATGCAGTCACCCTAATCAAGACAGTGCCGTTTTGGTAAGAGAATAGAAATAGAACAATGGAACACAGACCCACGTAAATGTAGTCAACTGATCTTTTACAAAGGAGTAAAGCAAATACAATGGAGCAAAGATAATTTTTTTTTTTTTTCAAAAAATGATGCTAAAACAACTGGGCAGTCACATGCAGAAAATAAATCTAGACACAGACCTTTTGCCCTTTTACAGAAATTAATGCAAAATAGATCACAGAGTAAATATAAAGTGTGAAACTAAAACTACCAGAGGATAACATAGGAAAAAATCCAGCAGACCATAGGTTTGGTGATGAATTTTTAGATACAACATAAAAATCATAATCCATCACAGAAAGAATTGATAAATTGGACTTCATAAAACTAAAAATGTCTTCTCTGTGGAATACATGGTCAAGAGAATGAAAGGCTAGTAGAAAATATTTGCAAAAGGCACATCTGATAAACTAATGTCACCTAAAATATACAAATAAATGTTAAAACCCAACAATAAGAAACAAACAACCTGATTTTAAAATTAACCAAAGGTTTTAATCATCACTTATCAAAGAAGACATAAAGACAGTAAATATGCATATGAATGCTCCATATCATACGTCATCAGGGAAATGCAAATTAAAACAGCAGTGAGATACCACTGGGCACCTATTAGAATGGCCAAAATCAGGAGCACTGACAACAGTAAACACTGACAAAGATGTGGAGCAACACAAACGATTCATTGCTGGCTGAAATGTAAAGTGGTGTAGCCACTTTGGAAGACAGTATCACAAGTTTCTTAAAAAAGTTTCTCACAAGTGTCTTACAAAATCTAAACACACTCTTACTATACGATCCAACAATTGTACTCCTTGCTATTTTCCAAAAGGATATGAAAATTTCTGTCCACACCAAAACTTACACGCAGATATTTATTGCAGCTTTATTAATCATTGTCAAAACTTGGAAGCACCCAAGATGTCCTTCAATAGGTTAACAGATAAATAAACATCCAGGCTATAAAATGTTATTCAATACTAAAAAGAAATAAGCTACCAAGCCATGAGAAGACATGGAGGAAACTTAAATCCACATTGCTAAATGAAAAATGTCAGTCTGAAATCACACCTATTGTTTGATTTCAAATATATGACATTCTGGAAAGGGCAAAACTATGAAGACAGCAAAAAACATCTGTGGTTGCTAGGGGTTAACGGGGAGAAAGATAAGGATGAATGGGCAAACATAGAGGATTTTTAGGGCTGTGAAAATACTTTGTATGATACCGTAATGATGAATACATGTCATTATACATTTGTCCAAATCTAAAGAATGTACTAGACCAAGAGTGAACCCTAATGTAGATTAGAGCCTCTTAGTGATGATGATGTGTCAATGTAGATTCATCAGTTGTAACAAATATACTACTCTGGTGGGGGATGCTGATCATGGGGAAGGCTATTCATGTGTGGGTACAGGGAATAAGGGGAAATCAATATACCTTTCATGCAATTTTGCTGTGAACCTAAAAGTGCTCTAAAAAACTCTTTTTAAAAAAAATTACTCACATTAAAGCTCAATGCTTAATTGCACTACTATTCTCAAACTGAACTTACAATTTAAGACAACTTATGCCTTACACTTGTCTGTTTCCCAGTTCCTCCAGCCCTACACACACACACACACTATTATCCCTAATAATAGAATTTTAGCCACGTTGGTAAGGCAGTTCTGGGCTTTTCAGATGGCTGGCCCACACCACTCCCCATGATCTCAGCTCTCATACCTCTAGAAAATAATGGGGAAACCACTTGAGAAATATTTAACTTCCAGAGTCAGGTTATCTACAAATCTTGATTTTGTGTCTATAATCGTTTTCCTTCTCCTCTTGTATATTCTCTTTGCTTTACTCTGACATAAATGAAAGTTGTGAGGCTTAAGATATACCTAGGTTTGAAAACCAATGTGTGGCTCTGACCTTGGACATAAACCAGATTCTCCCTCTGCTTGGAGAACAATTTCTCCATCTATAAAGTGGGAATAAGGGGCACCAGAGGATGCTTAGAACAGTGCAATGCCTGGCATATAGTAAGCATAAGGTTCCTTAACCTGGTCTCTGCCTCTTCTCGTCTCTTCTTCCATAAATACTGAATTGGTTATAAGATATCCAGAATTAGCACCCCTTAAAATACATTGCTGCTTTTGCATTTCTAAACAGTCAAACAATCATTATATCAATATATGAGGTCCCGCATAGCCAGTGCTCTACTTGGTGCCCTTCAGATGAGATCAGTTTGTTTTAAATCCTTTCACTATCCATCACTACCTTGTGTATTTATGCATCTCACCTCCCTTGCAGCTCTGAAGTTCTAGGACATCCCCAGGAAATTCACCTGGGATCAAAATCAAAGGTCAGCTCCCAGAAGTCTGCCTTAGTTGAGGAAAGTCACAGAGAACTTCCCTCTGTAGCTCAGTTGGTGAAGAATCTGCATGCAATGCAGGAGACCTGGGTTCGATTCCTGGGTTGGGAAGATCCTCTGGAGAAGGAAATGGAAACCTACTCCAGTATTCTTGCCTAGAGAATCCCATGGACAGAGGAACCTGGCAGGCTACTGTCCATGTGTTTGCAAGAGTCGGACACGACTTAGCAACAAACAGAAAGCCAGATGAGCTAGGCATGGCGCTCGAGATGGTTTCAGTTCAAGCCAGAGTCACTAAAACTCTACCACTGTAGTTCATGAACACCTACTGGACAGAAAGTGTACTGCACTGGCTACCTGGGGGGAGGCAGAATCAGGAAATCTTAAATTGCCTACATTGCCCCAAGCCAGTTTTGAATCTTCCAAGGAAAGTGAATGCTGGGACTGCCTCACTCCTTTTCCCCCTACATTCCTACCATCTGTGCCACCTCTTCTGAAGGTCCTCTAATCTCTCAAAGTTGCTTTGACCCTCAAGAAGCAGATGAAGATATGGAATGACAAAACAGCCTCTGAGCACTAATGAGGAATGATGTGAGGATATTTTCTGCTTTCAGACCAAGCGGTGTACTGGGCAATGGATACATTTCTTTTAAGGTAAAACAACTCAGTCAGAAACACAACCAAAGTAATCTCACCTACTATTTTAATCCAGTTACTTCAGTCATTCAAACAATAAAATTATCTCAGCTGTGGTGAAATCTAATTGATGTTATGGCAGTTAAGCCTTAAACACCCTTCTCTATCAGTCATAGAAACTGGGACTCTGTATTACCCTCAGTAGTCAAACTTTTAAAGCCTAATTGTTGGCCTTAAACCATACTAAAATAAGGGGCCAGTAATAAATATGTCTTATTTCTGGTTCAGCTCGTCTACATGCCTAACCAGGTAAACTGCTTGGCACCAGTCTTCCCAACTTTGAAAAAAAATAAAACATGTTGTTAAAACATTAAGGACAGAATAATTATGATAATTGAGATAATAACAATGAACTTGATTCTCCCTCTGCTTTGAGGACTAACTATACATCAGCCCCTGTTTTCCTACCCAGTGGGCAATGGCTAACTTATTAACTTGGCCACACCAGCTTCAGTTATCAGACCTCAATTTCTGCTTTAAGAATAGACAAAAATCAGATCCAATAATAAGTACAAGTGTTATGGGAGAAATCAATGTTTGCTAATGCTTTCAGATCTTGATTGAAAACTGCCTAGGGGAGAACATTTTTTAATAATTATGTTTGCATTCTGTTCACATAAATTCACTCAATTTTCAATGTGGTTGAGGTTCGGCTTCCTCTGAAGTTTTTTCTATTACATTCTACCTTGAGAAAAATCTTGTGGGAGCATGTTTAGGGTGTCATTTTGTTATTATTAGTTTTTCTTTTTGCAAAGTAGGTTTTGAGAAATTCTTCTTTCCTAGAAGATAAAAATTTGTAACTGAACAGTAGTTGACAGCATTCTGTTAAAACTATATGCCCTGTCTCCAGATAACGTAGATTTAGGCAGCTGCAGTTGACATCCCTGGAAATGGGAACAGACAACAAAATGAAAGCACAGATAGTTGTGGGCAGGAACTGTTATAATGAACACAGCCTACTGTCCAATTCATAATTTTAAGAACCAAATCTTACTAAATGCCCACAGAGCTTTCATTTCAAATCTTTTGTTTAAATTTTGTGTGCAAATTATGGAGATGCACTTGTTTCCAAACTATTGAAACAGATTTTGGAGCCATGTTGTTTCAAGTGACTGCAGTGCAGAAACATCTCTTTTCAATTAGCTCTGAAACCTCTTTCAACAGCCTTTCATAAATAGGCCAACATCAATGGCATGCTCGGATTCAGCACAGATCTCTAATGGAAATGCACAATGGGCCTTGCGCCATGCCTGCAGGGGCAAACATCTTCCATTTCAGACAGATCCAATGAGAAGTTTTGCCAGCTATTCTGGGTCTCTCACTTTTTGGTCTTAGGTTTAGCTCATCGCTAATCAATGCCTGTGCTTTTTAATTACATTGTATAGTCAGTAATGATTTGTCACTCATTGAACCTGGGCGGTCTTCTGAGCTATCATGGATGTAAACAACTGCAAAGGCAAGGTAACCTTAACTGCCAGGACTCCACATGGGAAAAGAGAGACATTTCCCTGAGAAAAGGCAATGCTGAGTTTGGAAGAAAGAAAAGAAAGGTAATACCCTTATATTTAAGTTGCACTAATAGAGGCCTATCGTTTCACTGTCCAGAATCCTAGACTGGAAACACTTGCCAATTAAATGGTCTATATAACTCTTGTATCTTCCGTAGCACTTATCAATGACCTGAGTTATCCTGGACAGTCAGTAGATATTAATCGATTGATAACGACAAGCCTTTCTTTTCTTCTTTTTTTAATATTGACATTTCCCTCTCGTAGTCAGAAGAGAAATTCTGAAAATGACTTTATGTTTCAATAACTAGGAATGCAGAGGTGAATGGTACTTGAGATTAAAAATATTATTTTTCAGTGAATGACCAACTATCTCACAATCTGAGGTGATAGTCAATATATTTATTATCAGTTAAGAACAGACAGATAATAATCAGTAAGAACAAATATTTAACCAGTCAGAATGAATGCTGTTCAAGCCCTGCCCAGAAAACAGACTGGTTATGCTAAGCAAAAAATAAAACTGAAAACAAAACAAAAATGTCTGTCAATAAGAAGAAAAAAAACCCTAAGTCCAAAAATATCTAACTACTATTTTCATTTTTCTTTGTATTTTAAAGTCTTTCTCTCTGTCAAAATATACTGTAACATAGATGCTAGACTACATCTGTAAGAGTGAGTTACTGGGAAATTAAACCTCTGTGTTCATTTGGATGCTGTACCTCAAATAGACTTAATCCCATTGCTCCTGATGCTAGCAATAAGACGATTCTCTAGTGATATGTTAATATAATGGGTAAGAGAAACCAGACACTGGTATGCTACTCCTAACATAAAATTAATAAGTAAAGGTATGATTTATTTTACAGAAGATAAATTAATAGATAATTATTCCATTTGCAAAATATATATCAAGTATGCTCTTAGAATCCCTTTAAGTAGCAAGAATCACTAGTGCCTTTAAAATATGCTACTTTGGTAAAACACTTCAGGCATTCTCACTAAAACTGGGAAGAAAGACAACAAAGCCTGTTAGCTCACCTCATCGGAAAGCTTTAGCCAATACAATAAAGTAAGAAAAAGAAGTAATAAGTATAAGATTCAGAAAGGAGAAAACAACATTTCATTATTTGTCTATGATTGCTTATGAAAAATATGTATGAGTATTTATGAAGGACCAATTTAAAGATCTAATAAAAGGTCATAGTAAAGTATAAACAGAATACAAAGATTTTGCACTTAAAAGAAATTACACTTTAGAAAATGTAATTGGAAATTCACATTGAATATGAAAATTTACAATACTGAAAAATATGTAGTATTAGAAGTAAGCAGTAATATATTTGTCAAAGCCCTAAATTAAGAAAACTAGAACATAAGAGAGATCAGATTAATGAAAAAATGATTAATACTTCAATTTAAAAAAGACATAATATTGGAAGATATCAATTCTTCATTAATGTAGCCTACAAACTTAATTCTATTTGAAATTACAATATGGTTTTTACAACAAAGAAAATAAATCTAAAGTTCATTAAAAAGAAATAGCTAGGGAAGATTTATTAAGAATTTTTCATCAGTCAAATAATTTTAAAAGACTTCAACCAAATATTAAATTAATTGACAAAAGTATGATACTTCTAATACTATGGTAGTGAAACAGAAATTAAATAACAGAAAAACTGAGCCTCATAGAATGTTAAGAAACAGTCTGTTATATATTCAGGTATTTAAAAGCATTTCAAATAAATAAAGGAAAAAAATTCTTCCAAAAATTATATTCACACAAGTTGTTTCCATATCTTGGCAATATAAATAATGGTGCCATGAACACTGAGGTACATATATCTTTTTGAATTAATGTTTTCATTTTCTTTGGATAAATACCCAGCATTGGTAGTTCTATTTTTAATTTTCTGAGGAATCTCCACACTGTTTTCCATTGAGGCTTCACCAGTTTACAAACCCAACAACAGTTCACAAGGATTCCCTTTTCTACACATCATCACCAACACTTGTTATTTGTTGTCTTTTTGACAATAGCCATCTAATGAGTGTAAGGTGATAGTTTGCTGCGGTTTTGATTTGCATTTCCCTGATGATGTTGAGCATTTTTTCATGTGCCTGTTGGCACATTTTTTTCATCTATCTGTGTGTCTTCTTTGGAAAAGTGTTTATTCAGTTCCTCTGCCCAGTTTTTCATCGGATTTCTTTTATATTGAGCTGTATGAATTCTTTATATATTTTGGATGTTAATCATATATATGGTTTGCAAATATCTTCTCCCATTCAATAGGCAGCCTTTTCATTTTGTTGATAGTTTCCTTTTCTGTGCAAAAGCTTTTTAGTTTGACGGAGTCCCATTTTGTTTATTTTTGCTTTTGTTTCCCTTGCCTGAGGAGACAGAACCAAAGCGATATTTCTAAGACTGATGTCAAAGACATTCTTCACTCTTTAAAAAAGAAATCAAATATATTTAATTATTGCAAAATGTGGCCAGTGCACTAAGCGAAGGCGGTGGCAGCCACGCAGAGCTACCACACGTCTGAGGTCAGGGGCAGTGGCCTAGAGTGCCAGGTTGCGATGGTGCAGGAACGGCGGAGAGGAGCTACCCCGCCTCCGAGGCCAAGGACAGAGGCCGAGAGGAGCTACCTCGCATCCGAGGTCAGGGCGGCGGCTGGGAGGAGCCACCCAGCGTCTGAGGCCAGGGGCGGAGGCTGGGCGGAGCAACCCCACATCCAAGGAGCAGTGGCTGCACGGGCTCAGGAGGGCCTGGAGAAGCCATCCCACGTTGAAGGTCAGGAAGGGTGGTGGTGAGGATATACCCCTCATCCAAGGTAAGGAGCAGTGGCTGCCCTTTGCTGGAGCAGCCATGAAGAGATACCCAACGCCCAAGGTAAGAGAAACCCAAGTAAGATGGTAGGTGTTGCAAGAGGGCATCAGAGGGCAAACACAGTGAAACCATACTCACAGAAAACTAGTCAATCTAATCACACTAGGACCACAGCCTTGTCTAACTGAATGAAACTAAGCCATGCCGGCGGGGCAATCCATGATGGGCAGGTCATGGTGGAGAGGTCTGACAGAATGTGGTCCACTGGAGAAGGGAATGGCAAACCACTTCAGTATTCTTGCCTTGAGAACCCCATGAACAGTAGGAAAAGGCAAAATGATAGGATGCTGAAAGAGGGACTCCCCAGGTCAGTAGGTGCCCAACATACTACTGGAGATCAGTGGAGAAAAAACTCCAGAAAAAATGAAGGGATGGAGCCAAAGCAAAAACAATACCCAGCTGTGGATGTGACTGGTGATAGAACCAAGGTCCAATGCTGTAAAGAGCAATATTGCATAGGAACCTGGAATGTCAGGTCCATGAATCAAGGCAAATTGGAAGTGGTCAAACAAGAGATGGCAAGGGTGAACGTCGACATTCTAGGAATCAGCAAACTAAAATGGACTGGAATGGGTTAATTTAACTCAGATGACCATTATTTATACTACTGCAGGCAGGAATCCCTCAGAAAAAATGCAGTAGCCATCATGGTCAACCAAAGAGTCCGAAATGCAGTAATTGGATGCAATCTGAAAAACGACAGAATGATCTCTGTTCATCTCCAAGACAAACCATTCAATATCACGGTAATCCAAGTCTACGCCCCAACCAGTAACACTGAAGAAGCTAAAGTTGAACAGTTCTATGAAGACCTACAAGACCTTTTAGAACTAACACCTAAAAAAGATGTCCTTTTCTTTATAGGGGACTGGAATGCAAAAGTAGGAAGTCAAGAAACACCTGGAGTAACAGGCAAATTTGGCCTTGGAATGCGGAATGAAGCAGGGCAAAGACTAATAGAGTTTTGCCAAGAAAATGCACTGGTCATAGCAAATACTCTCTTCCAACAACACAAGAGAAGACTCTACACATGGACATCACCAGATGGTCAACACCGAAATCAGATTGATTCTATTCTTTGCAGCCAAAGATGGAGAAGCTCTATACAGTCAACAAAAACAAGACCAGGAGATGACTGTGGCACAGATCATGAACTCCTTATTACCAAATTCAGACTTAAATTGAAGAAAGTAGGGAAAAACACTAGACCATTCAGGTATGACCTAAATCAAATCCCCTTATGATTATACAGTGGAAGTGAGAAATAGATTTAAGGGCCTAGATCTGATCGACAGAGTGCCTGATGAACTATGGAATGAGGTTTGTGACATTGTACAGGAGACAGGGATCAAGACCATCCCCATGGAAAAAAAAATGCAAAAAAGCAAAATGGCTGTTTGAGGAGGCCTTACAAATAGTTGTGAAAAGAAGAGAAGTGAAAAGCAAAGGAGAAACGGAAAGATATAAGCATCTGAAGGCAGAGTTCCAAAGAATAGCAAGAAGAGATAAGAAAGCCTGCTTCAGCAATCAGTGCAAAGAAATAGAGGAAAACAACAGGATGCGAAAGACTAGAGATCTCTTCAAGAAAATTAGAGATAACAAGGGAACATTTCATGCAAAGATGGGCTCGATAAAGGACAGAAATGGTCTGGACCTAACAGAAGCAGAAGATATTAAGAAGAGGTGGCAAGAATACACGGAAGAACTGTACAAAAAAGATCTTCACGACCAAGATAATCATGATGGTGTGATCACTCATCTAGAGCCAGACATCCCGGAATGTGAAGTCAAGTGGGCCTTAGAAAGCATCACTACGAACAAAGCTAGTGGATGTGATGGAATTCCAGTTGAGCTATTTCAAATCCTGAAAAATGATGCTGTGAAAGTGCTGCACTCAATATGCCAGCAAATTTGGAAAACTCAGCAGTGGCCACAGGACTGGAAAATGTCAGTTTTCATTCCAATCCCAAAGAAAGGCAATGCCAAAGAATGTTCAATCTACTGCACAATTGCAGTCATCTCACATGCTAGTAAAATAATGCTCAAAATTCTCCAAGCTAGGCTTCAGCAATACGTGAAATGTGAACTTCCTGATGTTCAGGCTGGTTTTAGAAAAGGCAGAGGAACCAGAGATCAAATTGCCAACATCTGCTGGATCATGGAAAAAGCAAGAGAGTTCCAGAAAAACATGTATTTCTGCTTTCTTGACTATGCCAAAGCCTTTGACTGTGTGGATCACAACAAACTGTGGAAAATTCTGAAAGTGAATTTCCTCTTGAGAAATCTGTATGCAGGTCAGGAAGCAGCAGTTAGAACTGGACATGGAACAACAGACTGGTTCCAAATAGGAAAAGGAGTACGTCAAGGCTGTATATTGTCACCCTGCTTATTTAACTTATATGCAGAGTACATCATGAGAAACGCTGGACTGGAAGAAATACAAGCTGGAATCAAGATTGCTGGGAGAAGTATCAATCACCTCAGATATGCAGATAACACCACCCTTATGGCAGAAAGTGAAGAGGAACTAAAAGCTTCTTGATGAAAGTGAAAGAGGAGAGTGAAAAAGTTGGCTTAAAGCTCAACATTCAGAAAACGAAGATCATGGCATCCGGTCCCATCACTTCATGGGAAATAGATGGGGAAACAGTGGAAACAGTGTCAGACTTTATGTTTTTGGGCTCCAAAATCACTGCAGGTGGTGACTGCAGCCATGAAATTAAAAGACACTTACTCCTTGGAAGAAGAAAAGTTATGACCGACCTAGATAGCATATTCAAAAGCAGAGACATTACTTTGCCGACTAAGGTCCATCTAGTCAAGGCTATGGTTTTTCCTGTGGTCATGTATGGATGTGAGAGTTGGACTGTGAAGAAGGCTGAGCACCGAAGAATTGATGCTTTTGAACTGTGGTGTTGGAGAAGACTCTTGAGAGTCCCTTGGACTGCAAGGAGATCCAACCAGTCCATTCTGAAGGAGATCAGCCCTGGGATTTCTTTGGAAGGAATGATGCTAAAGCTGAAACTCCAGTACTTTGGCCACCTCATGTGAAGAGTTGACTCATTGGAAAAGGCTCTGATGCTGGGAGGGATTGGGGGCAGGAGGAGAAAGGGACGACAGAGGATGAGATGGCTGGATGGCATCACTGACTCGATGGACATGAATCTGAGTGATCTCCAGGAGTTGGTGATGGACAGGGAGGCCTGGCGTGCTGCGATTCATTGGGTCGCAAAGAATCGGACACAACTGAGTGACTGAACTGAACTGAACTGAACACCTGGTTTTGAATTGCTACAGTTATAAAACCTATAGAATTTCCAAGGCAATTAAATGTGATATTTGGCCAAGATGCCTACCAGGTAAAAAGAGCAAGGAGTGAAGAAGTGCTGAACTAAAGATACAGGAGCCTCTGGAACATCTTGATATTATAGTATACAAATTATGAAGTATAATTTTTATAATCTAAAGGAAATTCTGAAAATTGTGGCCTCTCTCAAATTAAAAAATCCAGCAAATACAACAATCCTTATCTAATCTCCTTAAAAGTGCCACATGTCATTTTTTTCCCCCCAAAGTTAAGTACAGTTGTATTTGTAAAACAGGCAGTAGTAGGTAGCTATTCTCTTCTCCAGAGGATCTTCCTGACCCAGGGATCAAACCGGGGTCTCCTGCATTGCAGGCAGATTCTTTGTCATTTGAGCTACCAACGAAGGCCAATTCTATGTCACTTATTCTTTTAATCGAATCAAAATTTAGATCCAGTGGGTCAGCTGAGATCAAAACATAAGGCTGTGTAGAATTAGCATATCAATTACCTGAAATTATGTCTCAGAATGACCACAGCTAGTAAGTACACATGATAGTTTCCTCCCAAAGAATATTTAAAAATATGCCCTGCTTTTCCCATTGTTGCCTTTTACTGGGCTTCTTGCTCTGTGCATATTTCAAAGAAAGTTACAAAATGAGCTGATTTCCACATGCAATTTGGCCTCCTTATCATCAAATTCTCCCACTAGGGCCTTCGAGGCACTGCTTTAGGAGCTCTGGACGTCAATCCTCTCTAGAACAAATTAATGATACTGGCTGGGGCATGCCTGGGCATCAGTTTCCTTATCTGAAAAATGACAGTTGCAAACTGAATGATTTCTAATATTCCTTCTGGTTTTATGTCTCTTCAGCCTCAAAATGAGTGAGTGTTCAGTATAATTAACTGACAGAAATCAGTTTTTAAATAACCTCATTAAATCGCTGAACTGGGGCACCTTATTTCTTAGATTGGAGAAGCATTACAGCCTTGGGAAAATGTAATAGTCAACTACTGCTCTTCTAATACTGCATAACAAACAAATCCCAAACTCAGTGGTTTAAACAATTATTTGCACAGGTCTGCAGGTGGCTGGGACAGCTCTGCCTCAGCCTGTGAAAGGTGCAGATGTTGACTTGTACTTGGGCTCCTGACCCAAGGCAACTGGGGAGGCTGGTCTGTGTGTCTCATCCTGAGGTTCAAGTTGAAGGGGAGCAAACACCCAGCATGTATTCTACTAATATGAAGCTCAGAAACTCCCAAAGTGGGCAGGTGGAAAGACTGATCCCTCCTAAGACCTTAGTTCAAAACTGTTGATTGTCACTTCCATCTTCTCCATGGGTCAGAGCTGATCCATGGCTAAGCTTAACATGATTAAGGCAGAAAAGAGACTTCTTCCACTGAAGTGGGGAGTGGGGAAGGGAGTAAGAACTTATGAAAAAAAAAAATTCTAATCTTCCACCATGCACAATCACAGACAGCTCAAAGAGGAAGTAACTCATGGATGCAATGTTCTAGGTGATTTAATTAAAGGCATAATTATCATTCACTTACTCAGCAAACATTTTAGAGGACTTTCTATGTGCCAGGCACTATGCTAGAAACACCAACACTTGGTGGTAGATTAGATGATGAGGATACAGAAAAATAAAGAAAGAAGGAAAGAAGGTAACTCCTAGATTTTAAGCTTGTGTTAGCTGAATGATGGTAGCAGTTGCTGAAATAGGGAAGGCTTGGGGAGAAGCAGGTTTGGGGGTGGGGATTCATAGGGTCCATTTTGAACTTTGACACGTGCACTGGTCTTCGCACTTTACAATGCGCTTTCACATATGTCATGTCCTGTCAATTTTCATCTTGACAAGACAGAATGGGTAATAGGCCATTTTAGTTTTCTAGTGCTGCCTGAACAAATTAGCACAAATTCAGCAACTTGAAACTACACAAATTGATTATCTCCCAGTTGCCTTGGGTCAGGAGCCCAAGTACAAGTTAGCTGGGTCCTCTGCTCAGGTCACACAGGCTGAAATCAAGCTGCACATCCTCATCTGAGGTTTGAGGTTCTCTTCTAAATATTCATTTCCTTGCAAGTGAAGGACAGAGGCCTCTGTTGTCTTGCTGCCCATTAGTCAAGCTCATTTTAAGCTTTTAGAAGCTACTTGCCCCCTCACAACACAGGTTACATGTTTGCTTTCTTTCTTCAAGCTGGCAGAAACCTGTCTCTTTGACTTATTCTCACACCAGCCAAGAAAACTCTCTGCTTTTAAAGGATATGTGATTAGATTAGGTCCACACAGTCATCTCCATATTACAAGCTCAACTGACTTGGGACTTTCAGTCCATCTGCAAAATCCTTTCACAGCAGTACCTAAATTTGTGTTTGGCTAAGTAAGAAGAGGACAGGAATCTTGAGAGGACCATCCTAGGATTCTGTCTACTCCATAAACACAGTTTGCAGAAGACACAACTGAACCCTGGTTGAATCAACCACCAGTAGAAAACCTGTCCTGGGGTGAGGCATCTATCTGACCTTAATCTTGCAATTCAGTCCAAGATGCCTTTTCCCATGGCCAGCGTCCTCCCTCTCTCCAGGAACATTTCCTACAACGCAGTGACTACTTCCTCCCCTTGAAGCCCTGAACTATAAATAAGACAGCACCCTACAAAATTATAATTCCATTATTATTTACATCTTCATGTGTCATATCTCACACAACACTTAAGCGCCTGCTGTAGGAAGTAACCAGGGCAGGGAGTTTTGTTCTGTATATTTAGAGAATCATGGTTGTGTGTACATCTGATGTTAGCAATTACTATAGAAAGTTTTCACGACCATAAAAAAGACCAGCATGCTGTTAAACCAGCATATTAATGTGGTGCTAATGTTAATAACATTACCTTAGGAAAAGGAGTTCCATTATCAACAGCGCCTGAAAAACACTGAATTAAACAAAATGAATACAGTAATGCAGGAGCTATTAAGACATTTAATATGTTAATATGTGTTATGGAGCAACAAAGGGAGATATAATATGCTAACTTGATACTGAGCACTTTTCTATTAAGCATCTCTATGTGCCAGCATTCTGCAAAACACACTGAATTAGGTGAGACCCTGCCACTTCCCTTCCACTCATCACAGTCAAGAAGTGCCCCGACATCCCTAACTTTTGTGGTCATGTTAAAGGTAGGATGGGTAAGCCCATTCTACCCTAAGAAGTTCTCTGTTCTCAAAATAACCGGTAATAAGGCACTGTAGCCTGTCTGATGGTGTCCAGTAATAGGTGTGCCTGAAAGAACCAAAGAGAAAATGTATCAAAACTGAAACTCTTTTTTTAAGGTCTTACAGAATACATTTCGGACTGAATCTGGACAGAACATAAGGTCTAAAATGTGTCCTTTACATGAATGAGGAAAAAAATATATTGGAAGGGGCAGAAAAAGGCCTCCAGCTCAGACATAAATTTTCACGTCAGGGGACCTGAGAGGGATATCAAAGTGAATATTAAATTCATCCAAGATAACTAACCTAAAAAACCTAGACATCAAATCTGACATCAGTTCCCCAAAACTTGGTGATAAATCTATGGCTAGACATAAGAAAGATGACATGCCTCACTCAGCATGCCTGACGGTTTCCAAAGTGCTTAGAGGATACCTGGGAATATATCGCAAGTGACCCCAGATGTACACTAAATGGTGGGCAACTCTCTTCATTTGGATTTTCAAATTAACAGGCAGAGACATAACATTATTTTCCTGATCCAAACAGAGGAACTGAGAAAAAACAACAAAAAAGACAACTTAGTCCTTCAATGATTAATATTTCTCCAAGCATCTGCATCTTTCTCCAGTGCTCTTTCAACTTCTCTTGTTTGTCATCAAGAAACAATGCTGATGGCCTGGTGTGGGTTCTGCAGAGAAGAAACCCCACAGATCCACATAATGTTTCCTGGAGCTCATGGCAAGGACTCAACTAAGAAATTACTGGAAAATGATCACCAAATGGCCAATTCACTGCCGTTGTCAATGGACACAGCAGCATGTCCCACTGCTTACACACCAGTCCTAGAGCTTCGCTAAGATCAACACAGAGATTGTAAGTCTCTTAATTACTAATCCTTACCAAATAGGAACTTTGTAGTAGGAACTCTGTAGTGGAGAAAGTAGGGAGATGCTGAGCTGAGTTTTCTTTAGGTAAAAACACATGCTTGTGCTGGTCCATTTCTTTTTTCACATTCTCTCCCATTCTTCAGCTCCTGCCAAAAGGGGCCATCATCTTCCTCCTCAGAGCTCAGTTATTTCACTGCTCAGGGGAGACACTATACACCAACAGTTCAAAAAAACATCTCTTGTGTTCTACACACTCTTTTCACCAAACACGCTGTGATCAATCTGGAGATAGTTACCTTGAATATCAGCTCTAGAAATGGGCACAGGAAAAGTGGGCCCTCATATTTTCAAGGAGAGAGATCAGGAAGTAGTATATTAGTGTTCAGGAAGGTAACCAAATTCTCTGATATACTCCTAGTAGGAAGTTGTCCTGATCAGAAGCTCTATATTCTTTGGTTTTATAATCATTTATCATGTATTCAGTGAGCATTTTATCAAGTGCATGATACATACAAGAGCTTCCCAGGTGACTCAGTGGTAAAAAATCTGCCTGCAATGCAGGAGCTGCAGGAGACGTGGGTTCGATCCCTGGGTCAGGAAGATCCCCTGGAGGAGGGCATGGCAACCTACTTCAGTATTCTTGTCTGGAGAGTCCCAAGGACAGAGAAGCCTGATGGACTACAGTCCATAGGGTTGCAAAGAGTCAGACACAATTGTAGCAACTTAGCGTTCATGCATGATACATACAAATACTGCCCTAGAAGCTGAAAATGCAATGGTAAAGGCCAAGAGGAACACATGAAGTTCAGTTTCATGGAGAAACAGAGAAGCACTTGCAATATAGATTCATTACAGTTAAAATAGTAACTCAAAGCGCTGTGGGTTGACAGAGGCCAGACAGGTAGACCAGAAGGAAGGCATGGTCCAAGAAGACAAAGGAGGGGATGTCTGAACTGGGTTTGGAAGGCTCAGTAGGAGCACAAACTCTCATTTATTTTTAGGTAGTTGGTTACTACCCACCTTGCTCCAGAAAAAAACTTTAAAGGAAATTTCAAAGACATATATAATACCAAAAGATTACAAATGCAAAATAAGTTGTACTTTTTTTTTAAGTTGGGTGGGAGAGAGTAAACAGAAAAGAGTGGGAGAACCAGTGGGCCTAGAGATGGAAGTTGTTGCTGTTTAGTCACTAAGTCATATCAGACTTTTTTGTGATCCCATGGACTATAGCCAACCAGGTTCCTCTGTCCATGGGGTTTTCCAGGCAAGAATACTGGAGTGGGTTGCCATTTCTTCTCCAGGGGATTTTCCCAAACTAGGAATCAAACTCGCATCTCTTGCATTGCAGGAAGACTCTTTACTGCTGAGCCACCTGGGAAGCCCTGGGATGAAGTTAAATGAATGCTATTAGATGTCTTTGTGAGTCACCTCATCTTTGTGAGATGAGGTGCAAGGCAAAGAGTCAGACGAGACTGAGTGACTGAGCTTGAGCTTGAAAGCGATGTGGTTTGTGGAAGGGTCCACAACTTTGAACACCTGGGAAAGCAAGATGAGCAGCCCAATAATAGAAGAGATGGGGGAGGTGATGCAAAGAGAGAGGGCAGGATGAATTCCAAGTGTATTTAAAATGGTTTCACCATTTGCCTAAGATTCACCCAATGGAGATGACAGTCACATGTAGCCCATTCTACAATTCAGTAGTAGGGCATTTCAAACACCCAGTGCTTTGAAAATGATATCTCTGGTTACTGTTTTTTTTAATTCTTAATAATTTTGGTACATTGTGCAGCTGTTTCTTTTTACTATTTTTTATGTTTAAAATATTTTAGATTTTATTTTTTCTAGGGCTATTTCTCAGTTCTTAAATTTTGAATTAGATTTTAATAGATGGCGTCTTTTGTCATCTTTTTTATTTTCCTTTATAACCTTAAACTAAAAGAATAGAGAAGTTAAGTTAGAAGCAACTGTGGTATAATAGACATGACTGAGCAACTTCATTTTCACTTTTCAGTTTCATGCATTGGAGAAGGAAATGGCAACCCACTCCAGTGTTCTTGCCTGGAGAATCCCCGGGACGGGGGAGCCTGATGGGCTGCCATCTATGGGGTCGCACAGAGTCGGACACGACTGAAGCGACTTAGCAGCAGCAGCAGCAACAGTGGTATAATAATAAATATGATAATTGCTAACATTTACTGAGCACCTATTAGATGGCAGAGATTTCCTAAGAGTTTCACATTAATAATTAATCTTCACAACAACTCTGTCAGGCGATGACTTTAATAGCACCATTTTATAGACAAGAAGACTAAAGCACAGAAAGGCCAACCCTCTTCATTTTTCACCAAAATCATATCTGTACTGGAGGAATTTCACTACAAAAAATTAGCATCCTGGTTCTCAATAAATACATGTTAAATGAATGAATGTCACTGATATCTGACATCTTATTCTTAATAATAAATGATCATATTAATATTGTATTCCATTTGATTTCATAGAAAGAAAGAAAGATGCACTAAGTCATGTCCAACTCTTGCGATCCCACAAACTGTAGCCCGCCAGGCTCCTCCGTCCATGGGATTCTCCAGGCAAGAATACCGGAGTGAGTTGCCATTTCCTTCTCCAGGGAATCTTCCCGACTCACAGATTGAACCCAGGTCTCCCACATTGCAGGCAGATGCTTTACCGACTGAGCTATATCCTGTCCTCAAAAGGACCCTGTGAGGTAAATGGGCAGAGGAAACTGAGGGAACATAAAGGAGACAAAATAAACAAACAGGACAGATCGTCTGATGCCACTCTGTGCTCTCCCTAAGACCTAAATCATTTTTCCTAAAGGTATTAACTCCTACTTCTGGTGTCTTTCTACTTTATCCTAATACTGTAATGGCTATTAAGTGGCCCCAGCCAACATAAATGGTTTTCATTCCCTTTTAACCAATACAGAGTGTTCAACCTGGTATTCTAACTTACAAAAATAATAAAACTAACTTCCCTGACTACACAAACCCCCACCAAGAACATTTCCAGAAAAGGAATTATGAAAGTATGCAAAGTTTGAAACTTAAAGACAAACCACTAGAGAAGTGTTTGATGATACTACCTCAGTTCTCAATTGTATTGCCATTATGATTAGCATTATGCCTACTGCTGCCAAGAATATCTGGGAGTAGAAATCGGAGCATCTACTCTGGAGAGAAAGTGGACAATATCTATCAAAATCACAACACGCACACCCACTGACCCAGCAATGCCACATCTTAACTTACTCCTAAAGATGTTTGGTCTCTCACATGAGAGTAAAAATAGACGCAGATATCACTGCAGCACTGTTTTGAAGAGAAAGTGTTAGCAATAAACAAATAATAGAGGGTGAATTAAATTAACTATTATACATCCAAAACTTGGGTGGAGGGGTGGGGAAGGAAGAGAAAAAGGGATGGATCTAGATGGCAGAGTAAGAGGACATGGAGCTCACCTCTGCCCATGTACACATCAAAAATACATCTAGCTGTGGAATAATTCTCATTGCAAACTAACTCGAAACTGTCATAAACACGCCTATACAACCAAGGTGATAAGAAAGATCCCCATGGAACCTGGCAGGAAAGGAAGAGAAGAAATCAGGCTGGGACCTTTTCCCCAGGGAGGGGACTCAGAGGAAAAAAGGAGAATACAGGGCCACAGTTCAGCCCTGGGAAGTGAACAGTTTGAACCATATATCGAGTGCCCCAGTCCTGGGGCTTGACACAAGGAAGTTGAGCCCCCCTGGCTGGCTGGACGGCTGCTAAGACTAACAGGAGGGCTGTGAGGAGCTTGGACTCCACTGGGCAGACATGCGTGCACATGGCTTGCTCCCACGACAGGGCGTAGAGAGTAGAGTGAGCACGGCTCCAGTGGCCGCCCGACTTCCCATGACTGCTCTGTGCACACCACAGCCTGAGCTGAGAGAACATGCTGGCCCCACTTACTTCACATTGCAGCTCCGCACTGGACTGAGGGCTGTGACATCTGGGGAGACCACTCATCCATGAGACACAGAGGTGATTCAAACCTGGGGCCGCATCCGAGGCAGCAGAGGCACCCATGGCTGGTGCTTATTCAGGCAGCACATCAGAAGCAGCCCCGATGCCTGACAGCAGCCAGACTGCCACAGCCCAGGCCCTAATACATGCAGAGAGCACACACTGGGCCTGCCTGCCCTGTGGCACGGCTCCATAGCAGGGCAGTGGCAGTGAGGGTAGGGGCTGTGGTTGGCTGTGAAACATGGAGCAGTCTCGGACCCAAGGCTGCTTCTGAGCAGTTCAGGCAGGGCCATTGCTGGTGCTCACATAGCAGCACATCAGAGCCAGGAGTTCCCACAGGCTCCTCTTCCTCCAGCACTTCTCCCCTCTGGGGCAAAGGGCCCAGTGCTTGCAAAAGGGAGAACACACATTTAAAAGGAACAGAGCCAGTTTGCATTCAAACTTAGGACTTCCACTCCAGCAGTGTGCCATCCAACCTCACCCCTGATAAGACAGAAGCTTTCAAAGAAGACATACAGATGGCTAACAGGTACATGGAGAGATATCACTATTACTAATTATTCAGTTCAGTTCAGTTGCTCAGTCATGTCCGACGCTTTGCGACCCCATGAATCACAGGACGCCAGGCCTCCCTGTCCATCACCAACTCCCGGAGTTCACTCAGACTCACGTCCATCGAGTCAGTGATGCCATCCAACCATCTCATCCTCTGTCGTCCCGTTCTCCTCCTGCCCCCAATCCCTCCCAGCATCAGAGCCTTTTCCAATGAGTCAACTCTTCACATGAGGTGACCAAAGTACTGGATCTTCAGCTTTAGCATCATTCCTTCCAAAGAAATCCCAGGGTTAATCTCCTTCAGAATGGACTGGTTGGATCTCCTTGCAGTCCAAGGGACTCTCAAGAGTCTTCTCCAACACCACAGTTCAAAAGCATCAATTCTTCAGTGCTCAGCCTTCTTCACAGTCCAACTCTCACATCCATACATGACCACAGGAAAAACCATAGCCTTGACTCATCTAGTCGGCAAAGTAATGTCTCTGCTTTTGAATATACTATCTAAGTTGGTCATAACTTTTCTTCCAAGGAGTAAGTGTCTTTTAATTTCATGGTTGCAGTCACCATCTGCAGTGATTTGGAGCACCAAAAAATAAAGTCTGACACTGTTTCCACTGTTTCCCCATCTATTTTCCATGAAGTGACAGGACCGGATGCCATGATCTTTGTTTTCTGAATATTGAGCTTTAGGCCAACTTTTTCACTGTCCACTTTCACTTTCATCAAGAGGCTTTTTAGTTCCTCTTCACTTTCTGCCATAAGGGTGGTGTCATCTGCATATCTGAGGTGATTGATATTTCTCCCGGCAATCTTGATTCCAGCTTGTGTTTCTTCCAGTCCGGCATTTCTCGTGATGTACTCTGCATAGAAGTTAAATAAGCAAGGTGACAATATACAGCCTTGACATACTCCTTTTCCTATTTGGAACCAGTCTGTTGTTCTATGTACAGTTCTAACTGCTGCTTCCTGGCCTGCATATAGATTTCTCAAGAGGCAGGTTAGGTGCTCTGGTATTCCCATCTCTTTCAGAATTTTCCACAGTTTGTTGTGATCCACACAGTCAAAGTCTTTGGCATTGTCAAGAAAGCAGAAATACATGTTTTTCTGGAACTCTCTTGCTTTTTCCATGATCCAGTGGATGTTGGCAATTTGATCTCTGGTTCCTCTGCCTTTTCTAAAACCAGCTTGAACATCTGGAATTTCACAGTTCACGTATTGCTGAAGCCTGGCTTGGAGAATTTTGAGCATTACTTTGCTAGCATGTGAGATGAGTGCAATTGTGCGGTAGATTGAACATTCTTTGGCATTATCTTTCTTTGGGATTGGAATGAAAACTGACCTTTTCCAGTCCTGTGGCCACTGCTGAGTTTTCCAAATTTGCTGGCATATTGAGTGCAGTACTTTCACAGCATCATCTTTCAGGATTTGAAATAGCTCAACTGGAATTCCATCACGTCCACTAGCTTTGTTTGTAATGATGCTTTCTAAGGCCCACTTGACTTCACATTCCAGGATGTCTGGCTCTAGATGAGTGATCACACCATCATGATTATCTTGGTCGTGAAGATCTTTTTTGTACAGTTCTTCTGTGTATTCTTGCCACCTCTTCTTAATATCTTCTGCTTCTGTTAGGTCCAGACCATATCTGTCCTTTATCGAGCCCATCTTTGCATGAAATGTTCCCTTGTTATCTCTAATTTTCTTGAAGAGATCTCTAGTCTTTTGCATTCTGTTGTTTTCCTCTATTTCTTTGCACTGATTGCTGAAGAAGGCTTTCTTGTCTCTTCTTGCTATTCTTTGGAACTCTGCATTCAGATGCTTATATCTTTCCTTTTCTCCTTTGCTTTTTGCCTCTCTTCTTTTCACAGCTATTTGTAAGGCCTCCCCAGACAGCCATTTTGCTTTTTTGCATTTTTTTTTCCATGGGGATGGTCTTGATCCCTGTCTCCTGTACAATGTCACGAACCTCATTCCATAGTTCATCAGGCACTCTGTCTATCAGATCTAGGCCCTTAAATCTATTTCTCATTTCCACTGTATAATCATAAGGGATTTGATTTAGGTCATACCTAAATGGTCTAGCGGTTTTCCCTACTTTCTTCAATTTAAGTCTGAATTTGGCAATAAGGAGTTCATGATCTGTGCCACAGTCATCTCCTGGTCTTGTTTTTGTTGACTGTATAGAGCTTCTCCATCTTTGGCTGCAAAGAATAGAATCAATCTGATTTCAGTGTTGACCATCTGGTGATGTCCATGTGTAGAGTCTTCTCTTGTGTTGTTGGAAGAGGGTGTTTGCTATGACCAGTGCATTTTCTTGGCAAAACTCTATTAGTCTTTGCCCTGCTTCATTCCATATTCCAAGGCCAAATTTGCCTCTTACTCCAGGTGTTTCTTGACTTCCTACTTTTGCATTCTAGTCCCCTATAATGAAAAGGAGATCTTTTCGGGGGTTAGTTCTAAAAGGTCTTATAGGTCTTCATAAAACCATTCAACTTCAGCTTGATAGGGCAAATGTTATGAGCATGTGGAGAAAAGGAACCCTCATACAATGTTGCTGGGAACATAAATTGGTGTTATCACTACAGAGAACAGTATGGAGGTTCTTCAGAAACTTAAAAATGACACTACCATATGATCCAATAATTCCACTCTTAGGTATATATCTTTTGAAAAAAGATATTAAATATAAAGTGCTATATGCAGCTCAATATTTGTGGCAGCATTATTTACAACAGTCAAGATATGGAAGCAACCTTAGTTTCTAGCAACAGATGAATGGATAAAAAAGATGTGGTATATATACACAGGGCTTCCCTGATAGCTCAGCTGGGAAAGAATTGGCCTGCAATGCAGGAAACCCCAGTTCGATTCCGGGGTTGGGAAGAGCTGCTAGAGAAGGGATAGGATACCCACTCCAGTATTCTTGGGCTTCCCTTGTGGCGCAGCTGGTAAAGAATCCACATGCAATGCAAGAAACCTGGGTTCAATCCGTGGGTTGGGAAGATCCCCTGGAGAAGGGAAAGGCTACCAACTCCAGTATTCTGGCCTGGAGAATTAAATGGACTGTATAGTCTGTGAGGTCACAAAGAGTCAGTCACGACTAAGTGACTTTCACTTTCACTATATATACATATACCGCTGTATACATGGAATGGAATATACTCAGCCACAAAAAAAAAGAATGAAAAGAATGAAATTCTGCTATTTGCAACCATGTAGATGGACATAGTTGGAGAAGGAAATGGCAACCCACTCCAGTACTCTTGCCTAGAAAATCCTGTGGACAGAGGAGCCTGGTGGGCTGCTGTCCATGGGGTCACACAGTCGGACACAACTGAAGTGACTTAGCGTGCATGCATGCATTGGAGAAGGAAATGGCAACCCACCCTAGTATTCTTGCCTGGAGAATCCCAGGGACAGAGGAGCCTAGTTGGCTGCCGTCTATGGGGTTGTACAGAGTCGGACACGACTGAAGTGACTTAGCAGCAACAGCAGCAGCAGATGGACATAGAGAGTATTATGTTTAGTGAAATAAGTCAGACAGATAAAGACGAATACTGTATGTTTTCACTTATATGTAGAATCTAAAAGTAAAACAGAGAAATACATATAACAAAATAGAAACAGACTCACAGATATAGAAAAACTATTGGATACCAATGAGGAGAGAGGAGTGGGGAGGGTCAAGATGGCGTATGGGATTGAGATACAAACTATTATGCATAAAATAGATAAGCAACAAGGACATATTGTACAGCACAGAGAAGTATAGCCATTACTTTGCAATAACTTTAGAGTATAATATATAAAAATACTGAATTACTATGCCGTATACCTGAAATCAATATAATAGTGTAAATCAACTATATTTCTATTTTTTTTTAAATAATCTAACAAAATCAAAAGAAAAGGTTAAGGCAATTCTACATGTACTAAGTTAAAACCTGCTTCCAAGACTAAAAATAAATCAACATGCAGAACCATAAGCACTGTATGTGACCAGTCTTTTGTTAAGTAAAAGAATTAAGATGGGAGGATGAAGAAAAATGTAGACGAGGAAGAGGAAAGAAAAGAGGAGAGATATATAAATGATGGTATATGAATAAAGAACTCTGGGAGGATACATAAGAAATTAACAGCAGGGGCTGCCTTTGGGAAAGGGTATTGAGTGGTTAGACTCAGACTTATTTGTTATCCATTTGGGTTGTCCAGGAAGAAGTTGCCCAAATGAAATCAGAAGTATAAGAGATTTATTAGGGGAAAACATTTGTGAATTATGAAAGAATAAGAAGTTAGGAGTGGGCCAGGCAGAGTCTCTAGACTGCATGCGATGTGGGTTTGATACCTGTGAAACGAGAGAAGAAAACCGGAAGGACAGGGCAGGGGGAGCCCTGAACGCAGCTCTGAGAAAGTGGAGCCAGGCCAGTGGGGCCCTGCAGGGCAGCCAGCGTCTGCTGGAGGACTGAGTACATCAGGCACAAACAGCCTGGCTCCAAACCCCTCTTCATGTGTAGTGCAGTCACACTGAGGCTTCGCCTGAACACAGGGACAGATTCGGAAACTGTGGCAGCTGCAGGCTGTGAGCTAACTGCACTCCTCGCAGCAGCTCTGAGAGGGAGCTCTGAGCGCCATGCTGCCATGGCTGCCAAAATACCCTCTTAGAAACTCTTCTTTTCATCTTCCAGGCATATGATAATAATTGTATGTCGAATAATTTTGTGAGGCTGCTATTGAATAATGCTTAATGATGTGAAAAATTGTACATGTAATATTATCAAGCTGCAGACAGATTTTAAAATAATTTATACAGTGTAAGCTCAGTCTTTTCAAAAACCACATGCTATATATAAATGTACATATGACAATACATATCAATGCATAATCCCCAAAAGATTGAGTACATGCATATTAAAAATATTATAGCTAAATATTGAAAACAAGTTATTTTTATCTTTTTCTTTGTGCTCTCATACACACAGACACACACATCTATATGCATATATATCTTAATTTTATAGTAAAGATGTGCATTTGGGGGATTTGATTTGGTTTTAGTGAAACACCACCAAACAGGGCAAAAATCATCTGGCTATTCCAAATGTGTTTCTTCCTCATTTTTTGATGACTCAGGAACTCCAGAAGTAGGAACCAATTATGTCCTAAGGACAAGCTCTGTGTTCACTCCCTTTCTAGTTCACAGTGAATTAGACAGGCAAATCAATTAAGCAAAGACTGTGGTGCCCAGAGCTACAGACCCTACTCAAGTTGTTCTGTGTCTACACAAGGCTCACTTAATAACTGATGAACTTCACAGTACAAGATGGACGTGAACTTGTTTCTAAAGGTGGGGCAGAGAAGCACTGGAATGCAGAAAGAGGTTATAGAGATGGGCCTCCCCAGTACCGCACCCAAAACACTCCCCCCAGTGTCTGCAGACAATGTTTATGTGTAACGTCAGCTCCAGTGGAACTTAAAGTCTATCACAGAAGAACTGTGGGTATGCACATCTTCTGCCGTTGGTTCATGTATAAGTTCAAGACCAAGGAACTGGCTTTATCTATTGGTTTGATCTCTGCATTGTCAAGCACGGTACCTTGTGATGATATCAATACAAATGTTGACACTTACTCAGCGCTTTCATTCACCAGGCATCAGACTGTGCTAGGAATCAATATATAACATCTCATTTAATCTTCACAACAACCCAGGAAATATGAAGACTAACCCTCTCATTTACAGATAAGGCACCAGAGGCCAAGGAAGTTTAACTAAAACTTGCCTAAAACCACACAGCAAGGAAATGGTAAAGCTAGCATTACACCCATATTCTAAACTATGTTAGTACTTAATCAATATTTGCAATTAAATACCCAAGTAATGCAGCTCATTGAAAGGACTGATGCTGAAGATGAGGCGCCAATACTTTGGCCAACTGATGTGAAGAACTGACTCATTGGAAAAGACCCTGATGCTGGGAAAGATTGAAGGCAAAAGGAGAAGGGGATGACAGAGGATTAGATGCTTGGATGGCATCACCAACTCAAAGGACATGAGTCTGATTAAACTCCAGGAGTTGATGACGGACAGGGAGGCCTGGTGTGCTGCAGTCCATGGGGTTTGCAAAGAGTCAGACACGACTGAGCGACTGAGCTGAATTGAACTGAATATAGCTCATGAGTCAGCAGATGATTGCTGGTAAGCCAAATATGGCCTACTGCTATTTTTTTTATGACCCACAAGCTAAGAATGGCTTCTACATTTTCAAATGACTGAGAAGAAATATTTTTTAAAGAAAATTAATATTTTGGGACACATGAGAATTATATGAAATTCAAATTTCAGTGCATTTTATTGTAACACAGCCTTACTCACCATTTACTTAGTGTATATGATGGTAGGATGATGGTTTCACATGCTAACAGCAGAGCAGCTGTACAGCCTACAAAGCCGAAAATACTTACTATACGGCCTTTTACAGAAAACCTTGCAGACTGCACTGATGGAGAAAAGCTTGATGCCAGTGTTTTCCTCAGAATCGCCCAGACAGCTTTTTTATAAGCTGGACTCAGAGGGCTCAGACCTGCAAAGTCAGACTCCCTAAGGGTGCTGCTGCTAAGTTGCTTCAGTCGTGTCCAACTCTGTGCTCCTCCATAGATGGCAGCCCACCAGGCTCCTCCGTCCCTGGGATTCCCCAGGCAAGAATACTGGAGTGGGTTGCCATTTCTTTCTCCAATGCATGAAAGTGAAAAGTGAAAGTGAAGTCTCTCAGTCGTGTCCGACTCTTAGCAACCCCATGGACTGTAGCCTACCAGGCTCCTCCATCCATGGGATTCTCCAGGCAAGAGTACTGGAGTGGGTTGCCATTTCCTTCTCCTCCCTAATGGTGAGGGTTATGAATTTATGTTTTTACAATGGCTCCCAGGTGATCCAAATGGACAGCCAAGTTTGGGAACCACTGCCAGGAAGTACTTCGGCTGTGGGCAGTTACTCCTCAGGACCTTTCTACTCCCACTTACTAAAAAACAGTGAGTGGAGCAAAGACTGCCTCTTAGGGCTCCAGAACAAAGCACCCTCCTCCCCTGATTCCACAGAAGCTGGGCAAGGTGAAAGCCCTCTGAAATCAACAGGATTAAGGCAAGCCCCTTTTCTTTGCTTGCACATAGTTCATCAGTATCAACATTTCCAAAAGGGACAGAAATGGCTCTACTGAAGGACCTACTTATCAAGTTCAAGAGTAATGTTTGCAACTTGCTTGTTGCAATCTGCTTGCGATGCAGGAGACTTGGGTTCGATCCCTGGGTCAGGAAGATCCCCTGGAGAAGGGAATGGCAACCCGCTCCAGTATTCTTGGCTGGAGAATTCCATGGACAGAGAAGCCTGGCAGGCTATACAGACCATGGGATCACACAGAGCTGGACACGACTGTGAGACAAACTTTCACCAGCTTGTCGCTTTCTGCAGATGAGCTGCTTCCGTCTAGAACAGGGCAGCTGACAGACCGAAACAGCACTCAGTCCTCTCGCACCATTAGAAGAAGCACAGCACTTCTTCTGCTTCACGCCCATGACCTGCGGCATGCCCCGCGTCTTTGAATGAAGATTCCAGTGCCTGCTCCTCGCATGACTAGGAGCTTCCACATCTAACCCCACAATGAAAGTAAGCCCTTGTTACTAAATCCAAGAGCTGCTTTCTAGCCTTCACCATCCTCTGGAATTCCTTGCATCCAGCCTCCTTCCTAATTCTGAACACCCTCTCTCTCCCAGCGTTTCTGCCCACATAGCTCCGGGTTTCCTTCTCCTCTCTTCCTACCCCTCATGTCTGCTCAGCCTCCTCTGAAGGTCCTCATCCTCTGTTTGAATAATGTCCCCCAGGTCCCACAATGGAAACTTTTCCAGTAGACTTTCTGGATGATCTCTGACTTTGACTCTCACCTGAAGTTAAAATCTTTTTCTCTAGCCCCCATTTTACTCCTGAGTGGCAGCAGCTGCGGGGCAGGGGTGGGGAGTAGGGGCTTGGGGTTCAAAAGCCAGGACAGTCCTGTTCTGCTGCTTACTCACTGCAAACCTTAAGCAAGTCACTTAACCTGTGTCTCTGTTTCCTCCTCTGTAAGATTAGAATAAGCAATAGTTTGCACATCGTACAACTGCTGCGGGAACCATGTGAGTTTTGCAATGGCTCTCAATGAAGGGTGATTTTACACCCACCTCTCATGGGACATCTGGCAACATCTGGAGACATTTCTGGTTTTAACAAGCGGGTGGGTGCTACCAACATTCAGTAGGTAGAGCCCAGGGAGGCCACCAAACACCCTACAGGACACAAGACAGTCCTCATGATGATGAGTTGTCTGGCTCAAAATGTCAACTGTGCTGGGAATGAGAAAGCCCAGTTTACAGATAGAGATTTCCTTAGGAAATGACCTGGAAGCATGGACACATTTGTCATCACTGTTGTTATATCAGGCTGTAGCAGCCAACTCAAGTTGAATGTTCAAGGGCAACTCAGACTCAGCATGGACAAAACTGAACTCGCTGTTCTCCCCACTGGGGGCACCTCCTGCTGGGCCTCCTTCTCTGCACCTGACACAACCCACCCACCCAGGTGGGAATCATCCTTAGTTCTTTCTTCTCTCTCGCCTGATCTTAACTGGCCACAAGGTTCTATAGACCTTGCCAGTGCATGTGGCTGTGGACCTGTACATGGCCCAAAGGCAGGGGTGAGACCCAGAACACTTTCCACTAACCAAGCCATAACTACTGGTTCAGCTATGCCCTTGGAGGCAAGGGACCCATTTTATAAAGCCATATAAGCGTGCCTTGAAGTCTGGTATCTTCAGCACCGCATACAGGCCTTTGACAGTATGGCCTTGGGACCTCTGCAAGCTCATCTGTAGCCACCCATGCACCCTATACGCTGAGCTCCAGTCAAACTGGCCCCTGATTCTTTCACATGTGCCACGCTTTCCCTGTGTCCAGGCCTCTGTGCACAGTGTAGCTCAGTCATCTCAAGTGTCCAGGTGGGTGTCCTGCCTCTAGGAGTTGCTCAATAAATAGTTTGGAGATGAATAAATGTACATACCTGAATGTATTCCTCTTATGATCTTGACAATAGTAGTAAAAGAAAATGCCAGCAACATATATTGGATTCTTACTTTTCCAGATACTGTGTTAAGTGTTTTTCATCTGTTTACTCATTTAGTCATCATCACATTACATGCACTGTTTTTTACAAATTGCGGCATAGACATATTAGTCACTTGCCTGCATTAAAACAGCTACTGAAACCATATAAAAGCCTCTGTGCCCTCGTCCTTTGAAGTAAAAACTTTCTGCTTGAGACTCCCAGGCACCCCTTGAGTCTCAAAAGGCTGGCTGAGGAATTATTGATTAGGAAATGGGATGATGTAAAAACAAAGTGTAACTGTTGGACTGGGAAACTGATAACAATTTAGACTATAAATCTGACACCTAGCAGAGTCACCAAACTCACAGATATAGATAAAGGCCTGACACACATTCCTAAGTTGTTTTATAGGAAGCAAACCCCTCCAGGTAAAAACTGCTGACCTTAGAGACTGGTTGAAACCAGAAGGTTGATGATGCTTAAAACTTTACCTTGATTTCAACCAATCTGAGAAATGTCCATGAGCTGATAGTGTACCCGGCAGCCCCCTCCCTCACAGTGTCTTTAAAACCCCTTCCCTGAAAGCAGGGAATTTGGGTCCTTTGAGCATGAGCTGCCTGTTCTCCTTGCTTGGTGCTCTGCAGTAAATGCTGTGCTTGCCTTCACCACAACCTGGTGTCAGGAGATTGGCTTTACTGCATGCAGACAAGCAGACCCAAGTTAGGTTCAGTAACACTAGCAAGCAGAGAAGCAGAATATAAACCCTCGAGGTTCATCCCTCTCAGAGCCGCTCTTTTAATCAATGTACTGATGTATTATATTGCCTCTTATGAATGGCAGAAATTCTGGAAAATTAGAAATCTGTGGATTTGAGAGTAATAAGAGACCAATATTCCAGTCCCAGTGTAGGCCCAGGTTCCTGGGTGTTTGGGGCAAATCATTTTAAATCAGTGCACTTTGTAAAAGTAAAGAAGAAAATAAGAAGGCTCCTTATCTCCTGTCAGAAAGAATTCAAGCTTTCCTTTGCATGGTCAGTCATCCTGGCCATTCACAACTGATGTGGACAGCTGTGGAGCTACGGTTGGCAGATGAGAGGGCTGAAAAATGTAGCAAGACATCAAGAGAGTAGTCTTCTCCCAAAAAAGGGACAGCATCATCACTGTAAGTATAAGCAACCTTCAGACTGGACAGAGGCCAACTAAACACCATGTATCTAAAGGAAATGTCATCTAAAACCTGGGGGACTGGAATCCAATGCCACCGTCTTACTTCAAAAGAAGAGGATGTTTAAATACAAAACTCCAAGGGTGGAATGTATAACTCAAGTTAAACCTTCCCACATGGGAGTTGGGAGAAGGCCAGAAAGGAAAAGAAACAGCCGAAAATGATAAACTGTGCTCACTTTGCAGTTTTGCTTAGGGCCTTTAAGGCAGAAACCATCTGTATGCCTCTGAGAAAGGGGCTAGGACAGGGAGCAGAGGGTAAGGAGTGAAACCCAGTCTCATAGATAACCTGGTGGGGCTCCAGCCCTGTGTCTGGGAAGCGAGCTAACAGTATACATCTATTTATTTCCTTCCTAAATCCATCAGCAGTACAAGATCCGCTCTGACTTGTGCTTTTTAACTGGGATGATGATTAATTTCTGCTGATTGGTTACCCACCTTCTCTTGCCCTTGTCTCAACAGCCAAGGGAAATAAGGGACAGCACTGTGCCAGGCCCTGTGCCCTTGTGTATACTGGTCCATTGGCCCTGCAAACTCCATCTGTGGCTTCCTGGTGAAACAGATATGAAACCTACATGCAACTTCAAGACCAGGGATGGAACAGAAACTAATCAAACTCATCCATCTTGGAAAATTGCCCCGAAGTTATCACTCCTAACTATCTTCCTCCACCCCAAAGTTTTCTCCTTCTTCTGCAGTGGCCCCACAAATAAATGACATGAGACTTATACTTATAAGCACCTGTGGTGACTGGGTGAACTGTTAATTATGAAATTTGGATATACCATCTGGGTTAACATTTGGCTGAGGACAGCTGAAGCTCTCAGTGCTTCTGAGAAAATCTATGAATATTTTTTCTATTAATTATCATACTATTTTCCCCAGCTGGTATTGCCTTGTCTCTCCTCTCTGCCTTTCAAATCCTAGCATTCTTCCAAGGTCCCGCCAAGTTCCTCCTTCTCCAGTATGTTTACTCTGACTTTCCAGCCCACATTATGAATCCCAGTCGCATTTACAGTTAGTTTCTAAGAGTTTACCTCTTAATTGTCTTTTAATTGTTTGACGTGTATTAGTTCAGGCTCCTGAATGAGGGGCCATGTAGTACCTTATATTCCTTTTCTTTGCTCACTAGGTAGAGCACATGGAATAAACACTCCTCTCGCATGAATTTCACATATATTTCAGGACATTAACACCACTGCATGATTGATCTGTTGAAGGCAAAACTAGAACCTTTTACTCTTTGCAAGTGTCCCTGTACTAATCACCTTGTCTGACCCTCTCTAGCAGGCATTCAACCATTTGAAAAATAATAAATAAATAAATGCTCTAAAGACCTAGGTTGTGTTTTTTAGCTGGATTATGCAGTGCTACATCTAAAAGGACCTTTAAAATCATCTAGTAAAAAAAAATTTTTTTCATTATTTTTACAGGAAGAGAGACTGGGGACCAAGGGGGCCAAGTGGTTTTCCAGGAGCAAGCAGCCAGTGAGTAGTAGTACAAAGACCAGAAGTTGCTATGTGGGGCCAAGAAATAAGGCCTTCCTTTTCTCTGTTCTGTGCTCCGTCTGAGGAAGCACCCATACCTCCGTTCTACTGAGACACTTGGGCATGTCATTCTGGGCTTCCTGATCCCCCAGGGACCTGTCCCTTGACCAGCTAATCACAATTACACACACAGACTTAACCACAGGTTATTGGATCTTTGAATTATGATTATGATTTTCCTCCAGAATCTAGAGGCAGAATGTCTACCTAAGACCCAAGGGCATCCTTTCAGAAATTACCCAAAAGTTGGGCTTGGTTGTATATTTGTTTCTACCAAAGTGTAATTGTTCCTTTGGTCTTTGATTTTTCTCAGACATCATTATGCAGTCACTATTACACTTTTAGCCTGAAGAGCTGGCCACACAACTCTCCTCAGAACAGCTGCCAAGTTTGCCGGTGGTGCTATTTCCTCGGCTGAGGCGAGCAGGGTAACATTTCCCTCTTTCAGGAACTAGAATTGCTCTTTTTTTTTTTTTTTTTAATAAGCTTGAGGTAAAACACTTTCCTCACATTTAAATGAACGCTGAAACCTTCCCCCTTCAGCCAGAATGCTGTCACATTCACAGGACCGGCCATTTCCATCAGAGTTCCAGTTACCAGAGTCAGGGAGGTTAACTGAGTGCTGCCTTGCGTGGATGCGCAGTGAGGTCATTCAGACCTGACAGATATCTGGTGGGGCCATGACTTAACCCCTTGCTTTCTGATGCTCCGCTTCCAGGTGCTTTGGAGCTTTAACCTACAGTGGTGCTTTAACTGCAAAAACTGGTCTCAAAGGATATTGCTTGACATTGAGGCTTTCATCAGCTCTGAGTCAAACAGGAGTGACTGGAGGTGTTCTCAAGAAAGAGGCAACAACCCTAAGTACCTCCACAAACCTCTCTAATGATCTAAGCCTTCCGAAAGGACTGGTTCTTGGCAAAGTTGCATTGTTCGCCTCTCCATGATAGGCATCCCCCTACTTTTGGGGCTCCCTCTACCTGGAGCACCCAGAGCAGTGGCCTCAAGAATGTCCGTGGTTCCTCAGTGCATTGTTTCCCATAGTGCTCTCCACTGAGCAGCACCAGAACGCTGAACTTGGCTGCCCCTTCCTCATGCCCTAAACCCAATGTTGTCTGTCATCCCCCAAGGGCTCTAATTTCTGATAAAACTAACCACACACATTATGTAATTTATTTAGCCTCTCTGGACCTCACATTCATCATTTATAAAAAGAAGAAAGTGAGTTGAATTCTCCCAAAGACCCTGTCTGCTCTAATATTGAGTCTCCCATTGAACTGTGGTAAGAGTTGGGCTGGGAGTTGGGGGCTGGTTAATATAACCCCCAAGCTGTACTTGCTCTGGGTACACAATTGAATTTTAAGAGCCTTCTTAGGAACGATGTCTTTCTGTGACTTCGATGAGGGCAGTTTCAGGCTCTGTGGCAGATTAATGACAGAGATATTTCTGACCAAATATACTTTTAAGCACCATTTTCAGTGACACCATGAAGAGACAGAAAGCACCCAGATCCGATGTCTCAAAAACCTGAATTTGAATGCAACCCAACCACATGTAAGTAGAGTAACCTTGAGCAATTTGCTTCAGCTCATTGAAAGTCAATTTGCTTAACTGTAAAATATCTTAATACTTTTCTTAGAGAAGTGTTATTGTTTCTGCTGTTGTAATGAAAAATAAAATAAGAAAACATATGAAGTACCTAAACAGTATCTGGCATATAAAACATGTTCAGCAAATGTTAATCCCTTTTTCCCTTCTTGCTCTACCCAAATTTACCCTTCATGTGTAAAAATTCCAAATTAATCCAAATCCCAAATGTGAACCTCTTCATTTTCTAGGGTGAGACATAAATTATTAATGTAGCACAAATAATGCCACCACTGCTGAAAGAAAGCTAACTGAAACTGACTTGGCAGGGAGATATAAGTCAATCCTTCTACACCTACTTGTCTTTCATTATTTCAAGGGTCTGGTTCCACGTATCCATCTCTTTGGGAGGTCAAATTAGCTAGGCGGACCCACGAACATGCTCAATCTGCAACTATCTAAACATGAAACTAAAAAATGTCCTCTTCCTTAATTCTAATAGGAGAAAAAAACAAGGCAAGGTTTCTTAAACAAGGATAGAGTCTGCCTCCCCCAGCTAGCATCCAACCAAGGCCTAGAAGATAAATATCGCCTCATATTTTCAGGAAAAAGTCCAAAGCCACCTCTCTCCTCCTTCCCCTGTAGGCATTTCCTTTTCTCATTATCTTTCTTACAGGGAAATTGGAGTGCACAGCCCTGTGAGTCATTGCTTGATCAAACATGGCTCCAGCTGCGAGAAGATACTTAGCAAGGACATGGTTGAACTGCATTAGCCTCAGAGGCCAAGACTCCTTTGGAACTAGGGTTACAGGCCTTCAAGCCCGGAGCGGTAAACTGGGAGAAATAAGCACTAGGCACCCGGTCATCACAACAGAAGAGGGAGCTGCCAGAAACCAGTGATAGGGACAGTGCAGAGGCCAAGGTGCCTGTACACCAGAACTGGCCGTGGAAGCAGATCATGCTCTCTTATACACCCCGCCCTAGCCACCCCAGAGCCTCCTTTCCCACTGATATCTCCATCCATCTCTAAACTTTAATCCCTTAACACTCCCCATGGTAGATGGGAGGGGAAAAAAATACTTGAACATCTCAACCAATTTATCATCCATTCTCAACCAAATATGAATGAATAACCTTTATTAACCCAACTAGTGGAATTTAAGACAGTGGGACAAAATGAAAATTTAGTGAGGAATAATATATTCTGAGAAAATGGTCTCTTAATGACCTTTGTCCCCATGTGTCAACAGCCAGATTCACCTATGTAGTCTCAGAGCCAGAACTGCCTGAAATGCTCTGGGGGCAAAAGATGAAGAGTAGGTGGGTTGCAGTTAGAGGAACTCTCGTCTCAAGTGGCAGTAGGGTCATTCTGAAGATCTACACGATACAATCAACTTTATAAGATATTATTTTGTTAGCATGAAGCATGGGCCACAAGTTTGTCAGAAAAGAAGTTCGAACATTTCTAAGAGTTAAATAATCTAGGAAGACTGGCCGCATCAAACTTCATGTGGGCACATGCCCTAAGTTTTTCCATGAGTGGTGACCTCTAAACCTTCTATTAACCAAATACTCAACCTTCTAGTAGGAGATTTAGAAAATAAGGAATACATCAGAAATAAAACCAGTACAGGCTCAAACTTGTGTCTGTGTGTATATGTCTGTGTACTTATATATATTTACATATGTGTGCATATATACATGTTTATGTGTGCATATGTGGCATATATATAGAGAGAGGTAGCTACACAGCTCTAGATATAGATAGATATGTGACACTACTAACAAAAAAAATCAATAACAACTTGTAAACAGAATTTCTGACACTGAAGTAATTCTCCCTGAGCCAGGATTAAACCCTACTTACCACCACTGTCAGCCTTGCAGTTCCAAAGCACCTTTATCCATTTCTTATTTCTTATAAAGAGATAATCTGAAGCCTTGCTTTTACATTCCCATACAGCTCTGATTCACTCTTCTCTCAAGCTGTTCAGAATAATTTGATAATTAGAATGCACGTGATAAAGTTAGTTGCCTTTTCACCATTTCCCCAAAGGTATTCACGCTTTGGCAGGTGACAGCCAAGGTTTTGTTTGTCTTGTTTTGTTTTTTCAAGTTGGTGGACTGAGTGCAAGTAAAATAGAGATATTTGTCTCCTCTCCTTCAGGGTTGCAGTTAAATAGTTAAGTTAATGATAAAAGATAAAAGTTTCCTTTAAAAGAGAATTATCCCTAACAGTGGAGTGGGGAGAAAAGTGAGATGGGGGCAGAGAGAGAAACTCCACAAATTCCTTGAAGATGAATAGAATATGTATGGAAGCATGTTTTGTACAAAAATAGGTGAAAGCCATGGCCTAGAAAACCTGCAAAAAGAGGCTATAGAGAAGTGACCCCTTCAGAGTTTTAGGAAAAGTTATTTAATATTTTGAATGTATTATTCTCTATTTCTTCAAACTATCAATCAAATGTAATATTAAAATAAAGACTTTTCAATAACAAAAAAAAACTTTACCTCCTGCATATCCTTTTTGAGGAAGTAATTTGAAGACCCATCACAACAATGTGTGATGCCTGGCTCACAAAATGCCTTGAGCTACAGCAATCTCTGGGAATGACTTAAAAGTCCAATAAAAATGAACCAGAGGTTGACAGCAGTGTAGCCAACCCATAAAGCAATCGCTCCAAATTAGAACAGATATTTTGTGGGCTCCACAGCTAACTTTTCAAACAAGAGAAAGGAATGGACCCCATTCGATAGATGGAATGAGCAAGACATTGCAAGGTCATAACAAGAGGGTGCAGGAAGCTACATTTTTTCTTCTAGTAATCAGAAATCCCAGGAAAAGAAAACTATTCAAAAAGCTATAGTCTAAATAGGAAACAAACTAAAATGTGACATGATCGGAGAAGTTAAAAGGATGTAAGTAAAAGAGATTCATTTGACCTAACACTAGAACCCTGATCAGTCCAGGAGCATAAAGGGGGAAGGGAGCCATGGCATTTCTCTAATGTACAGTGAACCGTGTTTATACAAGCACAATGATGTAAATGCTTTCTTCATGGGCTTCAGCTTTGAGGTATTGTGTTAGTTGCTCAGTTGTGTCTGACCCTTTGCGACCCCACGGGCTGAATCCTACTCCTCTGTCCATAGAATTATCCAGGCAAGAATATTACAGTGGGTAGCCATTCCCTTCTCCAGGGGATCTTCCAGACCCAAGGGTCTAACTCGGGTCTCCTGTATTGCAGGCAGATTCTTTACCATCTGAGCCACCAGGGAATCCCACTCCTGTGAGAATTGTACACATTGATAAAGTAGAAGTCTCTGGGAAAAAAAAAATCTTCTTTTTATGTAGAATGGGCCTTCTGAGCAACTGTCTCTCAATAAAGGGATATTTTCCCCTGGATCACCAGACTTTTTCCTAAATTAGTTGCCATCTTTGGATTTTAAGTGAAAAACAAAAAGAAGCAACTTTTTTATTTTTAATGCAGTAGTCTGAATTTAGGTATAAAATCCAATTTAGTGTTACTATTTGAAAGAATGGCTAAGTTACTTGTGAGTGGACACCTTAGCCAGTGAAAGAGTGTCACCTCCATGAGACTCCCAAATGGTCCCCAAAAGCAGAGAGCCTTTGTCCTCTCTTTTGGGTGGCATGATGTTACAGCCCAAGCCCTCCATGCCAGTGTAGATATACCTCTTGGATTTGGCTGGCAGAACTGCAGTAATCACATTCTCTGTGGTCCCAACAGCTCCAGGAACAACCCTCAGCCAACCCTTCTCCAGAATGTGCCAGGCTCTTGCTGCTGCTGCTGCTGCTGCTAAGTCACTTCAGTCATGTCCGACACTGTGTGACCCCAGAGACAGCAGCCCACCAGGCTACCCGTCCCTGGGATTCCCCAGGCAAGAACACTGGAGTGGGTTGCCATTTCCTGCTTCAATGCATGAAAGTAAAAAGTGAAAGTGAAGCCACTTAGTCATGTCCGACTCTTTGCAACCCCATGAACTGCAGCCTACCAGGCTCCTCCGTCCATGGGATTTTCCAGGCAAGAGTACTGGAGTGGGGTGCCATTGCCTTCTCCGGCCAGGCTCTTACTGGACTAATAATAAGAGAAAGCTCTCCTTCCTTCTCCCTGGCTCCAAGGGCAACACGAGTGGCACACTGGGTGAGTCCAGGCGGCGCTAGGGGTAAAGAATCCTCCTGCCAATGCAAGTTAGACCTAAGAGACATGGGTTCAATCGCTGAGTTGGGAAGATCTGCTGGAGGAGGGTGTGACAACCCACTCCAGTCCCTATGATACATTTCTGCTGTAACAGTTTATTACTTTATAAAGATGAATCTAAATTCCACTCCTGGAATTTGAAAATTAGTTTTTAACTTGACTAACAGAGCTTGGAAGAATTAATTATAATGACTCAATAGAAGGTAAATGCTATCACCCTAACCCAAGGGTATTTAAACAATTGTTGGCTGAGTTTTGTGAGGGTGGGGGATACATGATAAGTCAGGTGGATGGCAAAGCCACTGATACCCTCCTGTGACCAGTGGAAGGTCAAGACCCTCTCTGATCTACACATGGCAGGCTGTTTGCCAACACACACTTGAAAGAGAGCACCTACCCCATTGAACACGATGGCATGCCAGGGACAGAGGGAGGTCAGGGGGACGAGAAGTCTTTTGTGGCCGAAACAGCAAATGTCTTACTCCTGGAGATGACTCAGTTCAGTCCTAACTCTGTGATTTACTGGACGTGTGACTTGCATAGTAGCTTTAGCTTTCTGAGCCTCCTTTTCCTCTTCTATGAAATGGGAATAATTGTATCCATACCTCCTGAGATAATACCAAGTTCCTGGCATTTCTTTAGAAGACTCTCATACACGTTGGGCTGCCCAGCTGGCTCAGTGATAAAGAATCCACCTGCCAATGCAGAAGCCGTAGGAAATTCGATCCCTGGGTTGAGAAGATCCCCTGGAGTAAGAAATGGCTACCAACTCCAGGATTCTTGCCAGATAATCCCATGGGCAGAGGAGCCTGGTGGGCTATAGTCCATAGGGTCGCAAAGAGTCAGACATGACTTAGCACCTGAACACAAGCACAAGCTTACGTGTTAGCTGCTTTTCTTCACTGCAGATATTTCATACATCACACCTTTGCCTCAAAACCCATGTTGAAGAACAGAAGAAATACTTTATAAACCCTCTTACTAGTTCTACCAGAGAATAGCATATGGGGTGCTAGGCAAGTGACTTCCTCTTTCAGCAGTCACCTCACATTTCCCTCCTAGCAAGGCCTTCTGAGGGCCTTCTGGGCATGCACAGGATAAAGTGAGCCCATCACATTGGAAATTGTGCAGCTCAGTAAGATACCAGGTGACCTTGTCAAAAGAGTAAAAGTCCGGTCAGGTCCCCTGGCCTGAGTCAGCCCTGCCTCTCCACCACTGTGCTCACAGCCCCCCTGCCCTGCTTGAGCTCTGGAGTTGGCTGTGGCAGGAGCAGCGTTTTGTCCGTTTCTATAAAGCACTGGAGCCCAGGGCCTTTCAGAGACTCCCTCCTCTTCGGACTTAGAAGCCTCACCTTCAAACATGTTTCCCATCGTGTCTACCTTGTTACAATTAGGTTGAAAGAATTTTCCACTGGTCAGTCTCCTCCTCTGCCAGTGCAGTTTTTAGTAAACATTCGGAATTTTTTTTCCTTTACTGAAGGTCTCTTAAATTCATCCTTTTATTTTTGTTTCTTTTTCTTTAAATGTCACAGCCAAGAAGCACTTCCTGGTAGTTTATCATGGATAACTCTGATCTTCGGTCCATTTAACGTCATTTCACTTTACTATCTGTACCAGTTAACAAGGTTCAGTGAGAACACACTACAGCAGTGACTACCAGGCCAGCTGGCTGCATGCTCCTGCCAGCCAGATAGCACATGGGGGGTGCAATGAGGAACAGCGCTCTTCCCTATGAGCAAGTCTAACCTCCCAGAAACAGCAAACAGGTTTCAACCATAAAGCTGAGATCTGAAAATAAATTAACCATGTTCGTTTATGTAAACAATCCAAAGATTCAGGGCCCCACCATGTGGGGTACAAAATCAAGTCACATGAACATATCTAGTTTGTCTTAATTAAACCTGCACAACAGCAGATGATAACCCTGGTGCTTAACCAGAACCTCAATGCTCACCTGTTACTACTTGGAAGAGAAACAGCTTTCCATTCACCAGTACCCACTTCACAACTATTTTCCTCATGGATAATTGGTAGAATTCAGGGTGATAATCACTTTACTTGTTATATGTGTATCATCTAAATAAAGGGGGTAAAGGAGGCAGTCATGCTACCTGAGGGGCGAGGGAGGCACATTCGGGTCACAGTCATTCCCTGCACTGAGACTGGCTTCTCTCATCTCACTCTGCTCTGCATCCTGTTGCTGAGTCTAGCTTGGTATACTGTGTTTTGCACCCCTTCTGGGATGTCTGTATGTCTCTGAACTGCATCACTGATCCCAATGATCTTAACAGGACACTTCTCAGTGCCACGGGTCTGATAGAACACATGAAACCTAGGTGAGGGTAAGGTCACTCGCATCCGAGTCTGTCGTCCCTTTTGACTCAGGTGGGACACCCTGCTAGATGAATAGAGATGCACCAGAGTTATGTAAGTCATCTTTCATGTCAAGGGCTGGACATATGATCAAAGCCAAGCCAATTAGACACCTTACTCTCAAAACAGGACTTTGATCTTAAGCAGCATGAAGCAAGAACATAAGAAAATGGTCAGTGTTCATCTCTTTCGCTTCAGTTCCCAGAAAAGACTGCCTAGCGCTTCCTGCCATGGCTGCCCTGATTATTGACTTTTATTCAAGCTTGCTTCTCCACCCTTCTAGCAATTTTCTGAGTTACCAATGTTCTTTGAATAAGTTCCTTTTTCTGCTTAAATTAGCTAAACTAATTTTCTCTTGCTAACCAATGACAAATCCTAACTGATACAATATGTATGAATTAAAGTCTTTCTGAAAAGCACTTAAAAAACCCCCAAAACTTGAAATACTAGAAAGCCATATTTTGTTTCTTGGATCAGTAGACTCAGTAATATAAAAATATAATTTCTCCTTAAATTAATTATTACATCAAATGTAATTTATGTTAAAATCCAAAGGGGAATTAATCTTGATCCTTGATAAAATAGTTAAATTTTTCATCTGGAAAGATAAACATGTTATTACAGCAAAGAAAATTCTCAGATACAAAATTAATAGAAAACTACTTCTATCAGATGTTAAACTGTATAGAAGTTAAGTTGTTAACTTCTATAGGATGTTAAATTGTAAGAAACTAAGCATTGCTAAAACAGCATGTTGGTGGTACAGAAACAGAATAAAGATAACAGAATAAATAGAAATTTAGAGATAAATCCAAGTGTATATAGGGATGTAGTATATTATAAAATGGGCATTTCAAATTCAGGAGTGAGAGAGACCTACAGGTTCTAAGTAGTATTTAGAAATTGATCAGCATTTATATTTAGTAAAAGTTATATCCCTACTTCACGCCTTATTCTAAAATAAACTCCAAATGGTTCACATAGAGTATGAATTAATATTTTATAATAAGCCAGAAAATTATTGGATATGATTTAAATACCTAAAGGTTAACACTCAAAGTTCAACAAATAAACCATGAAAGTACTAGAGTAAAACATACGGGGATAAAAATGTAAAGAAAGAAAAGTTAAAGTAGTATTGGAATAAAACAACTACTTTTATAACAGAGTACGTAAGGTCTATCTAGAAAATACATCCCTATAAGAGATAGGGGAAAAAACAACTTGAAACAAACTCAGTCCCTTCTACTAAGTATTTAGTAACTATATTATGGTATCACTGTTCATTGAAATACCCTGTGCTCCTTTAAATGAATGCCACACACCTATATGACAGTGCTCATCTCAAGCTCTACTTGGAGCTTGGGGCTTCTCCCAGTCATTCACTGCCAGGCTGGAAGAGCTCTTAAAAATCAAGGACTAAATAGAAGCCTCAGAAATACTTTACATGGAGATAAGGAGGTATAATAAATAGATCTGGATCAGGACAAGTCATCACTCTCACCCTCTTCCATGACTCCACAACATGAATGTAAGAAACAGCTGAGGTCAGGTGTGGGCAGAGGTCAAGGAGTCAACGAGCAGAGTCTTGTGATGAACAGGAACGCAGAGGAAGGCAATTCATTTTCAAGGTCAACCCTCCCTGCCAGGTTAAGAGAACAGGCAGGGAATAGCCCAGAGTCCTCAGGTTTCCTTTCCCAGAGGCAAGACAAGATCGGCAGCAGGATCCTTGGCCCACTTCACTTCAAGTGAAGTGAAGTGAAAGTCACTCAGTTGTGTCCGACTCTTTGTGACCCCATTGACTATGCAGTCCATGGAATTCTCCAGGCCAGAATACTGGAGTGGGTAGCCTTTCCCTTCTCTAGGGGATCTTCCAAACCCAGGGATCAAACCCAAGTCTTCCACATTGCAGGCTGATTCTTTACCAGCTGAGCCATAAGGGAAACCCATTTTCCTATGAGCCCTGCTTAATTGTAGCAAAGCCAGCAAAGGCACAATCACCAGCAATAATATCTTTAAGTTCTACCAGATTATCAGCAGTCTTGAGACAAACTTCTTCATAGATCTATCAAGGAAATGGATATCTACTGGGAAACTCAAACAACTAAAGTGACCTTCAAGTTTAATGAAACCAAATTCTGATCATTCCAATGAGAGGTGACCTCTCTCCTCTCACCAACTTTCCCTTCCCTTCCTATCCCACTGCTTTGATTATAAATTTCTTAAGACAATTTATATTTTTCATAAGCTATGAGTGAAATATTTCAGTCTTCCCAGTGTAAATTCTTTATAGAAATGATCATTTTTACCCACCAATTACCAACTTAGTAGAAAAAGCACTTCCATCAAGTCTTTGCTCAACTGCCAATTTCTCAATGAAGTCTGTTTGCTACTTTACTGTTTCCATAACACTTATAACCTTAAATAATATAGTGATTATTTATGTACCTTTTTCTGGGCTTCTTGGGTGCTGCTAGTGGTAAATTCCCCACCTGCCAAAGGAGGAGACACAGGAGACTCGAGTTCAATCCTTGGGTTGGGAAAATCCCCTGGAGGAGGGCATGACAACCCACTCCAGTACTCCTGCCTGGAGAATCCCACAGACAGAGGAGCCTGGAGTCCTACACCCCATAGGGTCACAAAGAGTCAGATACGACTGAAGCTACTTAGCACACAGGCACATATACCTTATTCATCATTTCTGTGTCTCTCCCTCACACACATACACACACAAGCATGATGAGAACAGGGAGATTTGCTTGCTTTGTTCACTCTTGTTTCCCTAGAATCCAAAATAGTATCTGCCCAATAGTGAGTGCTCAATGTGTTAGTTGGAATACATGCTATCACCTTGAAAATGGAATTCAAGATAGGATGAAAAATCCATGACCCTTACTCGTCAGCCTATTTATCTGAAAAAATACTGCCTGGCAGCTATTACAGGATCCTTCCTTCATTCACGATTTATGTTGCTTCTAGCTTACCATCTGATTCTGTAGGAGGATCAGAAAAATTACAGAAGACAGACCATGAACGTCCCTATTATTGTCAGACGGCATGAACAGTTAAGAGAATACTTCTCAGTAGAACCTTCATGATCAAATGATGGTGAAAGTGAAAGTATTAGTCACTCAGTTGTGTCTGACTCTTTGCAATCCCATGGACTGTAGCCTACCAGGCTACAGCCTCCTCCGTCCATGGGATTTTCCAGGCAAGAATACTGGAGTGGGTTGCTGTTCCCTTCTCCAGGAGATCTTCCCAACCCAGGCATTCAACCCAGGTCTTCCACATGGCCGTCAGATTCTTTACCATCTGAGCCACCAAGTGTCCCTTCAAATGATGGGGTGGTGCACAAAAATAAGTCAAAGAAACAGAAACACCTCACCAGGGATAACAGCTGGTGGTGATGATCCTTCTATGCTCTGGGGAAACCATGGTGTAAACAAGAAGGGTTTTCTGTGTACTGATTGGTATGGTGACATGGTATCTATCTTTAAACACATAGGAAGATCATTAGTGTGTCAGCTCTGTTGACTTATATACATTCCATTTGTGATAACACTTTAAAGTTTATTAAGTTTTCCCAATCTCAGGCCTTATATATAATTTAAGGAAATAAACCCCATGAATCTGGTGTCCAATGCAAGTTTTAGTAACATGTTAAAAATGCAAGTAGCTCCCTTGGAAAATATAGGATGCATTTACTAAAAAATGAAAATCCCTGAAATTTGCCCATCCATTTCCAGTTTCAGTGTAGTATGTTATTAAGAATCACAACAGAGCTTCAGAAATAATCAAAAGGCAAATGAGGCCAAACCATGTAGAAAATTCATTCTGATGAGTGAGGACAAGGGCAGAGAAAGGAATCCGAACCACTATGATGCTGCTTTTCTACAGCACACATATTTGACCAAGATTGTTTCATAAAAGCTCACTAGTCTAGATTTTACCTGGAAATTTGACCCTGCAAATTTGACCCTGCAAATCCCTGCAAATTCCCTGGGGTTTGGAGAGAGAGGTGTCCTAATTCTCTCTATTATTCTATTATGCCACCTCAGTGACACTGAGGCTCCCATAAATTACTCACTGTTTTTATTTTACCCCTGCTGGGCTCCTTGTGAGCTTTCTTGGATTGGTTATACTCTGAAATATGGAGCATTAATGACCTTTTAGAAAGTGCCAACACATGTCAGAAGGTAGCTACTTGTTTGGCTTGCCATTAAAAAAAAAAAAAAAAAAGGGTGTTAATAGGCTCCAGAGGGGGCTTCAGGCCTTTATTAAGTGACTGCTATCTTGTAGGGGGATTCAAAGTGGTCAGCCCTTAATCTGGAGAAAGGCAACATTGGAGAACAAGGGAAAGAAGGCACTAATACGGTTCTTTTAGAATTCGAATTAGATGTGTGACCTTGTAAAGCCTGATTAACTACTGTGTTTTTGTCTCCCTATGTTGACAATTGGTTTGTTAAGTGGCTTCTCTTAATAGCGACATGAGTGTCACTGAGAGGGTGCTGTGGGAAGCCAGGCTTTGTAGTTGCCAGTATGTGACAGATCCTTCCCAGCCAATTTCAGCTCATACATGAAATTATTTGAAAATAGAAACCAAAACCAGGAGGCATTTTTGGTTCTTTTAATAGTCCCATCTCTGCCATTTCTATGGTTATTATACAAAAAAAATTTAGAGCATTTTGATGACAAAGATAATAAGATACTGGCTTCTTTTTTTTTTTTTTTCTTTCTACCTCTCAGAATAGTATTGCAGATAATGTCTGGCCTGATTAACAATTAACTCCAAATGGCTAAGCTACCACACAGCAGCAATACAGGTGAGGTGGCCCTACCTCCGCACATAACTGGAAGATGGCGTATCAGACATTCAATAGGCCTTGCCAGCGTGTGCCTTCACTCGGGGATAATTCGTGGAAAAAACATGCCCTTCCTCCTTCCACTCATTCTCATTACCCAATCCTCTCAACTTCACCTGTTGATGTACTTAATACTGAACAAGGCTTTCCCACTAACATTCTGAAAGTTTACTTGGAAGTTGTTTTACCACTTTGATTCCAGTCGGAACCGGAACCTGAAGCATTAAAATACCCTGGGAAAAGCTAGTCTCCTGCTGTGTCTGGTTGAGACTAGAAGCAGTAACATTAGACATCTTGCCAGAGAGCCTTTTCTCATGACATTTGTAACCCAACTTAGTGATGCCTAAGTACAAAAGAGGGGGACCTGGCTGTAGGAAAGAAATGTGGTACTCCCCCCACAGTCCCAGGGTGAACCGAGACGAGCTGGACCGGCATTTGGTCCGTCTCCTAGAGGCACAACTTCACACACGGGTGAAGTGAGGATAAAGTGGACATTAAGGCGGCCTTGCAGAGGGAAAGGAAATATAAAGGGCCTCAGGGAGGTTAGAAGGGAGGTAGGTGGAGGTGCTAAACCAACTAGGCAATGGCAGTAGGGAAGGGGGCACTCTGTCTTGTTATTCTAGGTTGGTTGAACATTTAATTGCTTCACTTCAGAACCAGCTTAAGGGGAAGAAGGAAGTGAGGCCTGCTGAGGGACCTAGAGCAGGTTACTTGGCCTCTCTGAACTTTACTTTCCTGAAAAGTCAAAAGAAATGTATGTAAATCTAAAAGTAAGTAAATTACATGAAATATTTAGCACGAAGTCTGGCACATGGTATAGCTTCAGTAAATAGCGATTGCTTTTAATAACAATAATACTGCTGTATAGGCAGAGTAATGGCTCTCCAGGTCCTAATACATGAACTGTGTGAATGCCACCTAATAAAGACTTTGCAGATATGATTAAAGATCTTAAAATGGGAAGTTCATCCTGGATTATTCAGGTGAACCTTAACTGCAGAAACAAGTGTCTTCCTAAGAAAACAGGGAGGGACATTTGGCACAGGAGAGAAGGCCATGAGATGACAGAAGCTGCCTGGAGCTTTATGACCATAAGTTGGGGAGTGCTGGCACACCCTGGAAGCTGGAAGAGGCAAGGAGCAAATATTCCCCTACAATCTTCAAAGGGAGTACAACCCTGCTGAGTACTTGACTTCGGCCCAATAATACTGATTTCAGATTTCTAAGCCTTCCAAAACTGTGAGAGAACAAACTTCTGATGCTATAAGCCACCAAGTTTCTGGTAATTTGTTATAGCAGCCATAGGAATCTAAGGCAGTTGCACTGGAATACTTGCAGTATTCTCACCAATGAGACCACCCAAGTATCAGAAGGGGAGCAGATATGGGAAATGATTGGCTGGGTGAGATAATCAATGCTTGGAGGAAAGGTGATTATCTCCACAGAGTAATTTGACAAATTCCTAGTTCAAGGACCCCAGCCAACAGCTATCAACTATAAGGCCTGATATATTCAACTATTTTAATTACCTGCTAATTTCAAGTTTCAAAAGTCATCTGAAAACCTACAAATAATTCAGAGAAGAATCTTAACACCTTAGTTTTATGTTTTAAAATATTCATTCCACCAAATATCTATTACTCATACTAAAGACTGAAGATAAAAGGCAAAATAGGATGACATTTCTAAATAAAAGAACAACTAATTAGTTAGAAAATGCCACTTAAAGACTAACACATTAATGCTTAGCTATTATGGCAAAGATGACATGTTGTTCCCCAATAGTTGTTATCTCCTCATACGGTAATTGAATTTTCAGCTGAACCCATGGACCTCCAGCTAAAAACTGTATCTCACACCCTTACAGCAAGATGCCCATGATATTCAATTATGAGTAGAAGAAAGTGTGCTGTGAGCAGGAACAGTGTGTACAACCTCCACTTCCTGCCATTAGAGGGAGAGGGCATTTCCCTGGTGCTCCAGCAGTTAAGACTCTGAGCTCCCAATGCAGGGGGTCTGGGTTTGATCCCTGTTCAGGGTACTACATGCCAAAGGATCCCTGTTCAGATCCCATGCGGCAAAATTAAGAGTGCACAATGCCGCCATTAACATTGAAGACCCTACCTGCTCTGACTATGACTTGGTACAGCCAAAGAAATGAATTTTTTTTTTAATTTATAAAAGAAAAAGTTGGGGGATGTGCTGTCATCCATTTTCTTTCCTCTGAACATCTGACTTTAATATAAACATACTGATGAGAGACCTTAGCGAAGCTGGCTAGGGTAAAATCCACATAATAAATAGATGGAAGAGGTCTAGCTCTGGGACCCTTTGGAGCCACCATAACATCCCTGAATTATTTATGTTCAGGTTTACATGAAATAGAGGAAAGAAAAGCAACTTTTATCTTGTTTAAAATATTATTATTCTGGTCTTTTCACAGTGACTAAATATAGATTCAAACAAATAAAGCTATAAATTATCAGTGATTCAAATTATGACCCCCAGAAATCCCACTGCTGGCCATACACATGGAGGAAACCAGAACTGAAAGAGACACATGTACCAATGTTCATCACAGCACTGTTTATAATAGCCAGGACATGGAAGCAACCTAGATGTCCATCAGCAGATGAATGGATAAGAAAGTTGTGGTACATATACACAATGGAGTATTACTCAGCCATTAAAAAGAATACATTTGAATCAGTTCTAATGAGGTGGATGAAACTGGAGCCGATTATACAGAGTGAAGTAAGCCAGAAAGAAAAACACCAATACAGTATACTAACGCACATATATGGAATTTAGAAAGATGGTAATGATAACCCTGTAGGAAGACAGCAAAAGAGACACAGATGTATAGAACAGACTTTTGGACTCTGTGGGAGAGGAAGAGGGTGGGATGATTTGGGAGAATGGCATTGAAACATGTATAATATCATGTAAGAAACGAATTGCCAGTCTAGGTTTGATGCAGGATACAGGATGCTTGGGGCTGGTACACTGGGATGACCCAGAGAAATGGTATGGGGAGGGAGGTGGGAGGGAGGTTCAGGACTGGGAACTCATGTACACCCGTGGCAGACTCATGTTGATGTATGGCAAAACCAATACAGTATTGAAAAGTAAAAAAAAAAAAAAAAAAAGATATCTGGGCAAACAGGTGTTTAACAAAATAAAAACTAGGCCTACCTGTGAATTAATAACACCAAGTTCAGTTCAGTTCAGTTCAGTCGCTCAGTTGTGTCTGATTCTTTGTGACCCCATGAATCGCAACACGCCAGGCCTCCCTGTTCATCACCAACTCCCGGAGTTTACTCAGACTCATGCCCATCGAGTCAGTGATGCCATCCAGCCATCTCATCCTCTGTCGTCCCCTTCTTCTCCTGCCCCCAACCCCTCCCAGCATCAGAGTCTTTTCGCAAGAGGTGGCCAAAGTATTGGAGTTTCAGCTTTAGCATCATTCCTTCCAAAGAAATCCCAGGGTTGATCTCCTTCAGAATGGACTGGTTGGATCTCTTTGCAGTCCAAGGGACTCTCAAGAGTCTTCTCCAACACCACAGTTCAAAAGCATCAATTCTTCGGCGCTCAGCCTTCTTCACAGTCCAACTCTCACATCCGTACATGACTACCGGAAAAACCATAGCCTTGACTAGACGGACCTTAGTCGGCAAAGTAATGTCTCTGCTTTTGAATATGCTATCTAGGTTGGTCATAACTTTTCTTCCAAGGAGTAAGCGTCTTTTAATTTCATGGCTGCAGTCACCATCTGCAGTGATCTTGGAGCCCAAAAAAATAAAGTCTGACACTGTTTCCACTGTTTCCCCATCTATTTCCCATGAAGTGATGGGACCGGATGCCATGATCTTTGTTTTCTGAATGTTGAGCTTTAAGCCAACTTTTTCACTCTCCACTTTCACTTTCATCAAGAGGCTTTTTAGTTCCTCTTCACTTTCTGCCATAAGGGTGCTGTTATCTGCATATCTGAGGTTATTGATATTTCTCCCAGCAATCTTGATTCTAGCTTCTGTTTCTTCCAGTCCAGCATTTCTCATGATGTCCTCTGCATAGAAGTTAAATAAGCAGGGTGACAATATACAGCCTTGATGTATTCCTTTTCCTATTTGGAAACAGTCTGTTGTTCCATGTCCAGTTCTAACTGTTGCTTCCTGACCTGCATACAGATTTCTCAAGAGGCAGGTCAGGTGGTCTGGTATTCCCATCTCTCTCAGAATTTTCCACAGTTTATTGTGATCCACACAGTCAAAGGCTTTGCCATGGTCAATGAAGCAGAAATAGATGTTTTTCTGGAACTCTCTTGCTTTTTCCATGATCCAGCGGATGTTGGCAATTTGATCTCTGGTTCTTCTGCCTTTTCTAAAACCAGCTTGAACATCTGGAAGTTCATGGTTCATGTATTGCTGAAGCCTGGCTTGGAGAATTTTGAGCATTACTTTACTAGCGTGTGAGATGAGTACAATTGTGCAGTAGTTTGAGCATTCTTTGGCATTGCCTTTCTTTGGGATTGGAATGAAAACTGACATTTTCCAGTCCTGTGGCCACTGCTGAGTTTTCCAAATTTGCTGGCATATTGAGTGCAGTACTTTCACAGCATCATCTTTCAGGATTTGAAATAGCTCAACTGGAATTCCATCACGTCCACTAGCTTTGTTCGTAGTGATGCTTTCTAAGGCCCACTTGACTTCACATTCCAGGATGTCTGGCTCTAGATGAGTGATCACACCATCGTGATTATCCGGGTCGTGAAGATCTTTTTTGTACAGTTCTTCTGTGTATTCTTGCCACCTCTTCTTAATATCTTCTGCTTCTGTTAGGTCCAGACCATTTCTGTCCTTTATCGAGCCCATCTTTGCATGAAATGTTCCCTTGGTATCTCTGATTTTCTTGAAGACATATCTAGTATTTCCCATTCTGTTCTTTTCCTCTGTTTCTTTGCATTGATCGCTGAGGAAGGCTTTCTTGTCTCTTCTTGCTATTCTTTGGAACTCTGCATTCAGATGCTTATATCTTCCCTTTTCTCTTTGGCTTTTCGCTTCTCTTCTTTTCACAGCTATTTGTAAGGCTTCTGCAGACAGCCATTTTGCTTTTTTGCATTCCTTTTCCATGGGGGTGGTCTTGATCCCTGTCTCCTGTACAATGTCACAAACCTCATTCCATAGTTCATCAGGCACTCTATCTATCAGATCTAGGCCCTTAAATCCATTTCTCACTTTCACTGTATAATCATAAGGGATTTGATTTAGGTCATACCTGAATGGTCTAGCTGTTTTCCCTGCTTTCTTCAATTTAAGTCTGAATTTGGTAATAAGGAGTTCATGATCTGTGCCACAGTCTGCTCCTGGTCTTGTTTTTGTTGACTGTATAGAGCTTCTCCATCTTTTGCTGCAGAGAATATAGTCAATCTGATTTCGGTGTTGACCATCTGGTGATGTCCATGTGTAGAATCTTCTCTTGTGTTGTTGGAAGAGAGTATTTGCTATGACCAGTGCATTTTCTTGGCAAAACTCTATTAGTCTTTGCCCTGCTTCATTCCACATTCCAAGGCCAAATTTGCCTGTTACTCCAGGTGTTTCTTGACTTCCTACTTTTGCATTCCAGTCCCCTATAATGAAAAGGACATCTTTTTTAGGTGTTAGTTCTAAAAAGTCTTGTAGGTCTTCACAGAACCGTTCAACTTCAGCTTCTTCAGCGTTACTGGTTGGGGCATAGACTTGAATTACTGTGATACTGAATGGTTTGCTTTGGAAATGAACAGAGATCATTCTGTCATTTTGAGATTGCATCCAAGTACTGCATTTCGGACTCTTCTGTTGACCATGATGGCTACTCCATTTCTTCTGAGGGATTCCTGCCCGCAGTAGTAGATATAATGGTCATCTGAGTTAAATCCACCCATTCCAGTCCATTTTAGTTCGATGATTCCTAGAATGTCAATGTTCACTCTTGTCATCTCCTGTTTGACCACTTCCAATTTGCCTTGATTCATGGACCTGACATTCCAGGTTCCTATGCAATATTGCTCTTTACAGCATTGGACCTTGCTTCTATCACCAGCTACATCCACAGCTGGGTATTGTTTTTGCTTTGGCTCCATCCCTTCTTTCTTTCTGGAGTTATTTCTCCACTGATCTCCAGTAGCATATTGGGCACCTACTGACCTGGGGAGTACCTCTTTCAGTGTCCTATCATTTTGCCTTTTCCTACTATTCATGGGGTTCTCAAGGCAAGAATACTGAAGTGGCTTGCCATTCCCTTCTCCAGTGGACCACATTCTGTCAGACCTCTCCACCATGACTTGCCCGTCGTGGATTGCCCCGCGGTAATGGCTTAGTTTCATTGAGTTAGACAAGGCTGTGGTCCTAGTGTGATTAGATTGACTAGTTTTCTGTGAGTATGGTTTCAGTGACTGGCCCACGTGACTGCCCCAGCGGCCCCACGTGACTGCCCCAGCGGCCGCACGTGACTGCCCCAGCGGCTGCACGTGACTGCCCCAACGGCCCCACGTGACTGCCCCAGTGGCCCCACGTGACTGCCCCAGCGGCCGCACATGACTGCCCCAGCGGCCCTCTGATGCCCTCTTGCAACACCTACCATCTTACTTGGGTTTCTCTTACCTTGGGTGTGGGGTATAACATCAAACTAGAAGCTATTTACTTGCAATTATAATGTTGCATCATAGCAGTGTGGACTGAATTGTTTGGAAGATGGAGAGAAGCTTCAGGAAGGAAGTGCCAGGCAGCCTAAGGAAAAACTGAAACCAAAATCTGTGAGGTCTCAAAACTTTATGGCCTGTAATGTTAAAGGATATCAGAAGAATCAGAAGAGTGTCCTGGAATGTGCACAAGACTTGAAACCATGCCTGTAACCTTGAACAAGTCAGTTTCTCTGAGCCTCGGTGACCTAATCTATAAAATGGAGAAAATACAATCTGCACTGCCCAGCACACAGGAAGAAGGGGGAAATGGTAAAGGCTTGCATAAGCTGTTACTGATGGCAGGGCTCTATAGCTGGGAGCCTAGGAGCTCGATTTTTCCCCCAAGTTATGTTTTTTGTTTGACCACCATATTGTTTCAACATTTTTAATTTGTTGCAAACATTTGAAATCAAGGGATTTCATATACAAGTAGATTCTCTCTCTGGAGAAATCTAAGTGTTGGACAACACTGGGTCTTCACTGCTGCCTTGCAAAAGTCAGCCTATATTGAGCGTTTATTTACTCATTCCTTCAACTAATATTTATCCATGAAGGACCATGGGGCAGGCACTGTTCTAGGCACTAAATGGACAGGAGTAAAAAAGTACTAGAGGCTACTTCCCTCACAGAGCCTGCTCTCAGTGGAGGGCTCAGCTACTGTCACCCCGCCGGTTACACTCACTCATGCTCCCTGTCTGGGCCCTGTTGACTTGGGAGTGGGTGACACCAGATTACTTCCAGGCAGATGCTTCCTGGAGTGAGAACAGGTAGAGAGGTTGCAGAATTTTGTGCCTGGTTTAGAATTTCAAAACCTGATGCAATGGGGTGGGTAGACAAAGTGAAGAAAATTAAGAAATCTGCACTCAAATGATATGATCTCAACCAAATAACCCTCAGAATTAGACTTGACAGGTCGCTCTTCTACTCTTTCATCCACTCATTTGAGAGCAAACATTCACTAAATGCTAGGCCTGTGCCAGACTCTGTACCAAGAGATAAGATATAAAGATATAGAAATAAATAAACTTCTCAGGGTACCGACAATTCAGTCACCCTCCAAAGCCTGAGAAATGCCACAATCAGCCTTAAAGTGTTCCAACCCAAGGAGACTCTCTGCCATAACCATAGGCATGCCATCAGTTTTAAAAAATATAAATTTTTTTATCCACTAACGACAATATCTGATTTTTTTCTCTGTGTTTCTTAAGTGCTGTATATTAAATCATTCTATTTGAATAACAATGCAATGCAGTGAGCACTATTTTATTCCCATTTTACAGATGTCACCTAAACATATACTGTTCAATCCTGGGGCCACTTTTTACCTTTATAAGATTTGGAGTCTGTTCTCCATGGTCTAACTACTTGGTCTGACTAAGAGAGTTTGTTGTGTTTAAATGTCATATCTCACAAGAAAAGTACTGGTAAAAAGTCACCTTAGTTTCTTCTCTACTTAACCATTCTGTGCCTTGAGTGGTTTTATTACCAGAACCACTAAAATTAGTTCAGTGAAACAATAATGATATTATAAAAATAGCTCTTGTTCATTGCAAGTGTATAACGCTAGGTACTTCTTAGATTTTATCTCACTGCTGCCTCCCTTCTCAGACAAAGGAGGAAACTGATGTTTGGAGAGATGAGCAATTTTCCCAGTTCACATGACTGATGAGAGCCAGGGCTCAAATATAAACCAAGACTTCAAGCCCAGAGCTCTTTATATTTATTTCCACATGACATATCCTGAAGGGACTGTAAAGGCAAAACGGTTTTTAAAAATTGAGGCAGAGATCTCCAAACTTTTCTTGAGCCTGAAGATTTTCAGGCATAGGACAGGGCTTGATTAGGAGGAGGGTGAGGGTGGGAGAGGGGGATACTGGAGGAGAAGTGGGTTTTCCAAGAAGTGCCACACCACAGGTAACAGAGTAATCTAAACAGGGGCATGGCATCATCTACCAGTCCGTGATCTGCCTGATATAACTTCAGGATCTACCAGTAGAAACTGATGTACCCTTGATCTGAAAAGGATAATTTTTAAATGGCTTTGGTTTTAAGGTCGATTTATCTCATGTGGTCATTTTCACCTAATTAAATCATATGCTGTTCAAAATAACATAGAAATAGCTAAAAAAGACCTTAGGGGAAACAGGTTCTTCTGGTTGAAAAATCAGATTTAGTCACCAATACACTCAATTCAACGAAAAATGGAAATGAGAAACCAGCCTCCCCGGTTACGCTGCATATATTCTAATGTGCCAGGGGTATCGGAGGCATTAGCACAAGATATCTGGTATGTTTCAGATCTAAACCCATGTCTTAAAAATAAAGAGAATCAAGTAATAAATGGCAAATGGTCACTGCTAATCTCTGAATCTGATTTTTAAAGCCTGGCACTACTTGGAAGATCAATAATGCATATAATGTTAGACAAACAGAGTGGTTGATTCATAGATGCCCTTCCTTTAGAGAGGTCCAGTGCTTTCAATATGTGTCTCTTTTGCCACAACCTTCTAAAAGAGAGAAAAGAGAAAAAAAGAACAAGAAGGAATGCAAAGACAGGGGCTGGGAAAGGAAAGAGTACACGGGGATATTTCCGCTCCCAGCTATGGGCAAGTGCCACACTTTCTCCTGGTAACCTTGACCTGCTTTTCCTGGCTCTGCAGCAGCAGCTGTGTCACATTGGCTGAGCATCCGCTTATCAATCTCACTGTGCAGACCTGACTCCTGCGTCCAGTGTCCTTAGCACGAACGATATCACAGCGACCGGGTTGACTGAGCAGCTGCAGAGCATAGGAAACAATCAGTTCTTAGAGGGAGGAGGGCAGGGCAAGGGTCGGAGAGATGACCAGAACATGATTTCTTTATTGTCCAGCGATCACAAGTGGAAAGAATATTGTTGGGCAGTGCATGGAGCAGGCTGTTCTAAAGTTGCAGAATTAATGGCTTGTTGAATCTTAAAAAGAAAAATGTCATGCCACCATCCTTCAGAAAACGTGGAAGAGCCTGTCAGTCCTCTGAGGGCACTGCTAACTTGATGTTATGCAGAACAGTCATATCTCTAAACCAAAAATAGGTGGGGGTGGGGACATAAGAAATAGGAAGAGACTATGAAGCAAAGCTATTGAGAGTACGGTTCTCTCATCAGGCTCCTGGGGTTCAAATGCTGGTTCCACCACTGACCCAGTCAGTCAGGTAGCCTTTAGTAGCCCTGGACAAGCTACTGAAGTTCAACTGTACCCTTTGCTTCTGGAGAGGATTAGATGAGATAATGAATAGAAAGCTACAGAGCCTTGCCTCTAGTGCATACCAGTAAACATGTTGTCGGAGAAATGACTGTGTACTTATGGAAACAAAATAACATTAGCAGCTAAGACAAACTGTTTGAAACTGGACCTGTTCTCCAAAGAAGTTTAGATTGTATGGTTTATCTAGTATAAACTCAACCACGATGAGGTTTGGTAAGTGACTGCTCCCGGTCAAAGCATTTCTTGTGATCTGGGCCTTTCAAAATGGCCTAGCCTGAAGCATCCTCCCTAGTCACTGAGTTCACGAATGTTTATTGAGTCTGGCTTAATGTGACCCCAGGGTTTAGATACTGTTCTAGGTGTTGGAACTCAACAGTAAACAAAAATCATAATGTCCATCTCTCACAGAGCTTACATGCTAGTCACAGAAAGAGAAATAAATGCAAATGCAAAAATTCAAAAAATACAAAGAGTCAGGGAGTGATAACTACTATAAAGAGGAAGCATGATAGAGGATACTGAGGGACAAAGCTGCAGTTACCAGTTCATATACTCATATATCTCTGAAGAGGGAACACTTGGGTAGAGACTAGAAGGAAATGAAAGAGGGTGAGATGAAAATATCCTGGGATAATTCTAAGTAAAGGGATGAGCAATATCAAAGGCTAAAGTAAAATGGTAAAGAATCTGCCTGCAATGCCGGAGACTTGGGTTCGATTCCTGGATCAGGAAGACCCCCTGGAGAAGGCATGGCAACTCATTCCAGTATTCTTGCCTGGAGAATTCCTTGGATAGAGGAGCCTGGTGGGCTACATCCATGAGATTGCAAAGAGTTGGACATAACTGAGCGACTAACACACACACAAAGTCCCATGTGCTTGGTGACCTTAGGAAGAGCAGTCAGTGTAGCCAGAAGGAGAGAGGGAGAGAAGGGGGGAAAATGCAATCAGAACTGACCAGTGGCCTAATGTGTAGATGACCAGATTCACCATGGGGAATCTAAAATACCTAAAAACATGCTGAGAAGTTATTAGGAAACTTTGAGCAAAGAAGTGGCACAATCTGACTTACTTTTAATATTCTTTTATTTTTTATTAAGGTATAGTTGATTTACAGTACTATATATGTTTCGTATGTACAGTGTTGTTGTTGTTCAGCTGCTAAGTCGTGTCTGACTCTCTGCTACTCCGTGGACTGCAGCATGCCAGGACTTCCTGTCCTTCACTGTCTCCCAGAGTTTGCTCAGATTCATATCCATTGAGTCGGTGATGCCATCCAATCATCTCATCCTCTGTCATCCCCTTCTCCTCCTGCCTTCAATCTTTCCCAGGATCAAGGTCTTTTCCAATAAGTCAACTCTTCACATCAGATGGCCAAAGCACTTCAGCTTCAGCATCAGTCCTTCCAAAGAATATTCAAGGCTGATTTCTTATAGGATTGACTGATTTGATCTCCTTGCTGTCCAAGGGACTCTCAAGAGTGTTCTTCAATACCACACTTCGAGAGCATCAATTCTTAGGCACTCAGCTTTCTTTATGGTCCAACTCTCACATCTGTACATGGCTACTGGAAAAACCATAGCTTTGACTAGATGGACCTTTGTCAGTAAAGTGATGTCTCTTCTTTTTAATATGCTGTCTAGGTTTGTCATAGCTTTTCTTCCAAGGAGCAATCCTCTTTTAATTTCATGGGTGCAATCACTGTTTGCAGTGATTTGGGAGCCAAGAAAAAAAAATCTGTCACTGTTTCCACTTTTCCCCCATCTATTTGCCATGAAGTTATGGGACCAGATGCCATGATCTTAGTTTAGTTGACTTGAGTATTATATGTTTCAGATGTACAATGTAGTGATTCACAATTTTTCAAGGTTATACTCCGTTTACAGTTATTAGAAAATACTGGCTATATTCCACTGCTATACAATAATATATCCTTGTAGCTTATTTATTTTATACATAGCAGTTTGTACATCTTAATTCCTTACCCCTCTTTTACCCCTTGTCCTTCCCTCTCTCCACTGGTAACCACTGGTTTGTTCTCTGTATCTGTAAGTCCGTTTCTTTTTTGTTATATTAAAAGGACCTCTCTGGTAGCTGTGGAAAAATAGATTATAGAAAGTAAAATGGGGTCAAGCAAACCAGTAGGAGTCTTCTGTAAGAAACCAGATGAAAGAAGAGTGGTCTATAATAGAATGAATGGTGAGAAGGGGTCAAATTGGGGATATATTTTGAAAGTAGGGCAAACACAACCAACTGATAGTAATAGTTTAGACAAAAGAGTAATATTGACTCTAAGGTTTTTAGCAAAAGCTAGCTGGGTGGGTGAATGATATTGTCACACTGAGAAAACTTGGAAAGAGTTTGGTTTTGAGATGGAGGGGAATTGAAACCTTGGACTAAGCTAAATTTGAAATGCCTGTTAAATATTCTGATGTATGTCTAGTAAATAAGATAAATGAGTTCAGGAGAGAGATCAGATCCAAAGACATCTATTGAGGATTCATTAGCATATAGATGGTATTTAAAGTGGAACAGAATGTGATCATCAAGGACGTGAGTCCAGCTGCAGAAAACGTTCTCACGTTTCGGGCTGAGTGGAGCAGGAGCCAACAAAGATGGGGAAGACTGCTTAGTTAGGACAAAAAGGGCAGTAGAGAGAGGCTGAAGTTAGGCACCCAGGGACCCAAACCTTAATCACAGCTGTATGAAAGGTGGAGATGAAGGTCTCTTCACATCCACTTCAGAACCTATGACATGGGAGGACCATCCATGCCTGCCCTACCCTTGCCACTAATGGGAAGCACACAACATCTCTCCTGTGAGAAGCCACCAAGAAAATGCCATGGTGCTGCCAGCAGGCAAAGAGACAAAAGGTGTGAGCCTAAGACATATCACATCCTTATAGGAGGAGGAAGGGCCTGTGCTAATTCCAAACTGTGCTGTAGTCCGTATCTCCAGCCTCCAGCCCCAAATTCCTCTTTCTCATCTCCTAAGTAATGTCAACTCTATGCTACAAAGGATTACACTCAGAGGAGCAATTAATTACGAGTCAAAACAGAGTCAAAGAAGAGAGCAAAGAAAAAAATACTGGGGAGATTTAGAGAACAAAGGAAATGGGAAATATTCTTAACTTATCTTTCTTACTGGTTAGGAACAGAAGAAGGAAAGAAAAGAGAATACAGTCTTGGCTGTATGCCATTTCCAAGAAGGGAGGCAGCATGCAGAACCCTTTGAGGAAGATCAATGCTCAGGATCCTGGTGAGTAGGAAGCTATGCAGTGGAGTCCCTGATTAGTTAATTCAAAGGGCTGATATGCAGGCATTCAATCCTGGCAAGAAAGAAGTTTGATCTGTGTTCCAACTGGCAGTGAAAAATTAATTCATTTTAGAGATTGTTTCTGAGTAGAGAAAAGGGATGAGGCGATTGAAAAAAAGTAAATGGTAAAACTCCCCAGAATTCTAGCTTCCCTTCATGTTGTCAGTAATGAAACAATGAGCAGAACAGAGGGTATGAACTGGTTTAAATATGTTCCAATATATGAGCATACCATTAAAAAGCAAACATCAGTTAGTTATCTTCTCTTCTACTTAAACGTTTATTTAGAACAGACAGTTTTAGGGGACTAGACAAAGACAGGAGATACATATGTATATATAGAGAGATCAAACACATGATAACTATTTTCAATATTTGATTTTACTGCTTCATTTTAAAAATAAGCATTTAATATCAGTCTCAAGTCCATTTTGTCCTCATGTCCAGCCCTAAACCTCTAGCAATAATCACTGTTGTTTTGTCTTCAAATTAATATAAATGTTATTGCATTGTGTCTACCATTCTGCTCCTCACTTTTTTTCATTAAACATTGTTTTTCGAGGTATATGCACATTGACATAAGGGGTTTATTTCATACCTTAAGTTCTTTTTCAGTTATTCATGCATTCTCACCCTATCTCATATAATTCTCCCAAGTGTGTTGGATAAAATACAGCAATATTCACTTCACAGATGACAGGATTTAAGATTGCCCAGCTGGTAGGCACAGAACCTTCTGTGTCCATGGTCAATGCTCCTTCGCTCTATCAACAATTTCCAAATTTTATGATTAACAGCAAACCCATTTCTTTCCAAAGCAAGCCTTACACAGAATCCCAGTTATGTAAGAAGTGTTCGCATTGGTGCCATGAGCAGAGATCCTGCTCTGTGCCCCTCGGCCTCCCCTGTGTCCTGAAATGGCTCTCTGAGCAGCCCAGTGGACCTGTAGGCCTCTGCTGCACCTGGTCTGGGAGCCTATGTACTAGGGCAGCTGTCTTCCTGCAAGCAGTGTGCAGTCTGGACAAAGGTTATAAACAGACCAACAAGCCCACAGCGATTTGGTCCATGAGAACACACTTACTGGGATGCCACCTGTGCAAGAAGGAGTCACAGGCAAAAGAAAGTTGGCAAAGCTCATCCTGTATTGTAAGACCCAGAGTGAAAGCTGTTTGTCTCCTGGAATTACAGCTCAGCAAAAGAAGATTTCAGGAAGACAGGAATCCCCTATTTTAGTGAGAAATCAGAAACACCAGAGGTGGGTGAGAGGATCAGTGAGCAAACATCAAGGAAAAAGTGGCTCTCGAAGAGGAAAGAAGAGAGTATGCACTCTTCAAAAGAGTTCAGTTCCTAGGAGGAAAAAGAAGTGGGAGATCCAGAGAAATTAATGGAGAAAATGAAAATAAAAGCAGAGAAAAGCATATTCATGAAACATGGAGCCAATGTCTCAGAAGGGAAAATCAACGAGAAGGAGGTTTCCTTTGGTTTGTTTTTTAAATAGAATGAGTCTGTGGAAAAGGAAGACTAAGTAAATTCTCAAAAATACAAGCATAACACAGTATAAAGTTGGACATGTAATAAAAATAACTTAAAGCTCAAGATGGCACTCTGGATGAAACAATGATTTAATTTGAGATCAAGAAACAAGATTAAGGATCAAAAGTGACACATGGCATACAAATAGATGAGGCATAAGTCCTGCAGACAAGAAGGATGGTGTGGAAAATTGGTGTCAACAGCCTCTCACAGTTGGACAGCTCAGGAAAAGAAGAATAAGAAAGCAGTAAGAGACACAATTTTAAGAATATATATCAAAAATATCAATCAAATATGTTTTTTTAGACATAAGGTAATCCCTGGTTTATTTAATTTTAATAGGGTCTATTAATCCCTGGTCAGGAAAATGATAAGTAAATATTCATCCAGTTCACATTCTGCTGCTAATCTTAAAGCACTTATTTAAAGCAAGACCACTTTTAATGAAAAGACCATTTATTAAGAACTGAGCACACACTAGGAAAAGAATTACATAGAGTTTACTCTAGTAAAACAAGACTATACTCAACGTAATGATACTCGACAATATTTGTGAATAACGCATAACTGTAAATACAAATCCATCCTCAAGAAATTATTCCCAAGAAGTTGTTTGTTAGGAGAATTGTCAAGTATTAAGGTATGACTTTCAGGCTTGTTCCTTCCTGTTCCATGCACGTCTCATTCATTCCAGATATCAATGGTGATAGATGGACAGCAATGAGCTCTGTAATTGCTCAATGATTCAGGTGTCCTCCTGTAGCTACAGAAGTTTATCAACTGTGTTTCTACTGCCCTTTCCATTTCTGTTTCTATTGTTATTATGAAAGTTGATGCTATATATAAAGTACAGAAGACATGCCATCCATTCCCATTGCCTTTGTTAATTCCTTCTGTACTAGAGCACCAGAGTTAGAAGAACACTACTGACTTCATGACTTAGGGTAGGAAAAATAATATCTCCAAGATGGAACACAGGAGACGCAAATGCCTTTCCTCCATGGTTATTTCCTATTTCTTACTCTAAATGCCAGTATTACAAAAACTTTATTACCCTGGATATGAGCTCAGCCTAGCAAACTAAACCGAGATACCAAGGAACTGTTTTATGACTGTTTGTTGTGAATTATACCAACAGTCTGAAAAAATAATGACTTGGAAAAAATGGGTCAGTTACAATGAATAAGATTTATTTATAACAAAATTTGGGGGCTCGTATAATATAAAATGAAAGATAGCCTCTCTGTTAATCATGCTATGGGAATAACTAATATTACTTTCTCAAAATCCCTGAATTACTGAATAAATAAAAAAAGGATAAACCGAGTCCTGTTTAGACTAAGAAAAAATTCCAGATATGATAAGAAGAATGATAGTAGAATAAGAAGCCTTCCTCTCAAGATGTCAGGGAAGTGGTAATACGCTAAAATATGATATAAACAAAATATCCATTGGAAGGACATGAGGTGAAGGTTCAGTTCAGTCCAGTCGCTCAGTCGTGTCCGACTCTTTGCAACCCCATGAATCGCAGCACGCCAGGCCTCCCGGTACATCACCAACTCCCGGAGTTCACTCACATTCACGTCCATCGAGTCAGTGATGCCATCCAACCATCTTATCCTCTGTTGTCCCCTTCTCCTCCTGCCCCCAATCCCTCCCAGCATCAGAGTCTTTTCCAATGAGTCAACTCTTCACATGAAATGGCCAAAGTACTGGAGTTTCAGCTTTAGCATCATTCGTTCCAAAGAAATCCCAAGGCTGATCTCCTTTAGAATGGACTGGTTGGATCTCCTTGCAGTCCAAGGGATTCTCAAGAGTCTTCTCCAACACCACAGTTCAAAAGCATCAATTCTTCGGCGCTCAGCCTTCTTCACAGTCCAACTCTCACATCCATACATGACCACTGGAAAAACCATAGCCTTCAATATAAGGTGAAGGTTATACCAAACAAAAGAGACTTTCCCAGTTACAGAAGTGTTTGATGAACCAGAGCAAATAGAAATGTCATAAGCAAATGAAAGAAAACATAAATATAAAAGAGGGATTGAGAAAATCATATACAGACAAAGTGAGGTAGATAAGATAGTGCAGAGAATCTAAACATAGGATTCTCTATATTAAAAAAAAAGAAATAAGAGATGGTAATAATACAAAAAAGACTATTAAGGGTTGGACAAAAAGAAAAATCTATTGAGATGATGGTATTCATTATGAAACTACCCAAAGAGCAAGAAAAAATAGTGTAGATCAAAGAACATATGTTGACTAATACTGAGAAAATTGTCAAACAGTGAAGAACAAACATGCTAAATAGAGCTTTTCACTCAAAAAGAAATAATAAAGTTACATACACTTGAGTCAACTGACCTCACTGACCAGGAATTGTAGCACCACAGCTAGTAAAAAGGGGGCAGAAATGAGAAATAATGGGGTGACAAAATAAAGATAAAATAAGAAATGGAACTAAAAACTTACTGATTCAAAGATCAGCAAAACAATAGTGTTTTTAATAAAAAATCTCATCAGTCAGGATGGGATCAGATGATGAGTTGCACTCATCATCTTATGCATCAGATGTCTTTGGAAGATTAGGGTGGCAACACCCCTTTTCATATATTCTCACCATGAAATCTCTGCACTTAGCTGTACCTGCACCCATTTGCTCTGCCTTTTCTCCTGTTAGGATGGATTATAATCATTACATTTATTCTGTGGTTTTCTCTGAAACCACCCTTTTTATAAGACAGATCTAGCTCTGACCCCAACCTACCTGTACACTGCTCTGGCATCATCAGATCATCCCTCACAAGACACTATCGTGTTCTACTATCTTTTGTCTTTAAAAAAACTCCCTGAACTTCACAACCATCCTATAAATCTCCTCTTTACAGAAAAAAGGCCTTTACCATTGTTCTATACATCTTCTCCTCCCAATCTCTCCTGACCAATTCTAAGGTCTCTTTCCCCCGTGCTCTATTGAAACATCTCTGTCAGTGACACTAACAGCTTCCATGTGGTCCAGTTCAATAGTTATTTCTTAGCACTCGTCTTATTTATCATTTCATTTGATATCCTTGATTACACCCTGAATATTGAAAGACTTTCTTCTCTTGGCTTTTGGAACATTTTCTTTCAAATCTATTTCTACTTACCATTCTTTCTCACTCTCCTTTTCTAGTTTTCCCTATCTTCCTAACCTCTAGACTAAATGTTTGAGGGCCTAGGTACTTATTCCTCTGACCTCTTCTTTCTCTGCGCCTAGATGATCAATTCATTTTCATGTCTAAAAAGATCAAATATCTCCAAATTTATACTTCCATGCTTGAGCTAAACACTCACACAACTAACTTGCTACTCATTATTGCTACCTGGATATGAGTATCTCAAATTTAACTTATGAAAACCTGAACTTCTCCATGCACCCAATGTCATCAACCTTCTTCTCCTTGTTCTTAAATATTTGTATCATCTATTGACATTGGTCCTTGAGCAAGTCCTGTTGGATTTACCTTCAAAGTACACCTGGAATCAGACACATCTCCCTGCCTTTGTAGCTACTACCGCCCCAGACCAAGACACTATCACCTCTCACCTGTGTCAATAAGATAATCTCCTAACAGCTCTCCCTACTTCTCCCTTAATCTCAGTAATCTATTATCCAGACAACATTGATGATACTTTTTAAACAAGTCAGGTTATGTCACTAATTTCCTCAAAATGCTCCAATCTCATTCACTATAAAATCCATAGTTCTACTCATTGCTCAAAACTGTCCCCTGCCTACTGTCTGGCCTCTCCTCCTGCCTTCCTTTCCCTTACTCAATACTGTCCTGCCATACCAGCCTCGTGGTTCTTCCTAGGACCCCTCCAGTCCACTCCCACCTTAGGGTCTTTGCACCTGCTGTTCATTCTGCCTGGCCCACCATCCCCCCACGACCACATGATCAGTGAAAAGTGAAAGTGAAGTTGCTCAGTCGTGTCTGACTGTTTGCAATGCCATTGACTGTAGCCCACCAGGCTCCTCCATCCATAGGATTTTCCAGGCAAGAATACTGGAGTGGGTTTCCATTTCCTCTTCCAGGGGATCTTCCTGACCCAGGGATCGAACCTGGGTCTCTTGAATTGCAGGCAGGCTCTTTACTGTCTGAGCCACAAGGGAAGCTACATTATCAGCACCCCTTCATTTTTTTCAGCTCTCTGCTCCAGTGTCATCAGAGAGACTTTCCTTCACCACCTTAAAAATACAGCATTTCTTTCACTTCCTACTGTCCCTACTCTACTTTACAGTCTCCATAGCACTCATCACACTTTTCTGTTTATTGTCTCTCCTGTCTAAAAGTACAAGCTCTATGAGAGCTGGAATTCCATCTGTTCTATTCATTGCTACCATTCATTGTACCATTAACAGAGTCTAACCCAGAGTCAGTAAGCATTTGTTGAATCAACCTCATGAAAAGAGAGAAGGCCTGGAGATATTGATTTTAGCATTAAATATATGAGTGCAACAAGGGAGAAGAAGTTTACAGAGAAGAAGGCTGAGGATAAAAACATTAAAACCTTTGAAAGGGTGCAAAAAATAAAGTTACTAAAATACTGCAAAGCTATGTTACCCTTATGTTCCATGTCATGCTTCTATGCCAAACTACATACCAAAACCAACATTCACCTAGGAGAGGAGGTGGCACCTATTAAAATGATTGTGTTGGGAGAAAAAGTCATGGGAATATCCAGTCCTTCTGTATATACCATATGGCATATGCTACAGTGGGAGTCAGCTCACCAAAACTAAAAGAGAGAAGGCAGGGAGTAGAGAAAGACTAGTTTCAAAGAAAGCACTTGTGTGCTTTGTTAAAAAGAAAGGTCTAAGCAGAGAAACCATTTAACTCTTAGGGGTAAAGAATCTCTACAAAAGCTTAAGTCTGTTGTCAGAGTCTGAAGAAGAGGTGCTCAGAAGATAAAGTGTATTTATAGAGATTTCTTAAAGGGAGGAAACAAATGCAGAAAGAAATCATGAAAACTTGAGAAGTCTGAATTTATGAGACATTTTGTTGGCTCTTATGGTCGAAGAGGAACACCAAATGTATATTTACATTACGTAAATAAATTTTACTTTTACAAATCCCCACAGATCTAATGAGAAGTACTTCAAATCAATGTCTCCAAAACGTTTGGATAGAAGCCTTCTGATGACCATTGTATACCTCCAATCCTATTATTATGATGCATTTTCAAATTCTTTATGCTATTAAATCCAACACTGTATTACTATTAAACCAAATTTAGTTCCAACTCAAATTTCCTTCAGATGTATTTACTGACTGTTTAAATTCCCCATCCAGAATCTGCTGATAGTAAAAAGTTAAGAAAGAAGGCATCACTCATTCAAAGCAACAGTTTCCAGGGATTTAGAATAAGAGGAATTTGGGGATAGGGGCTAACGTGATTTAGAAGCTAAAACGTTAACCAAACTTCTGCCATCCGATGAGGGTTAGTCATGAAATGAATTAGGAAAGTCTTCCTGTATAGTAAAAACCATGAAACTGGCAAAAAATCATTTTTAAAGAACTGGGAGGCAAGCCGGGAGGAAAATCATTTGAACTCTGGCCTCAGGAGGGAAGAAAAAAAAAAAAATTACAGTCAGAGCTGAATTCACTTCAGTAATACTCTGTATATTCTTCCTAATTCATGTGGTGAAACAGGGCAAAGGCTGGACCCGGTTCATTGTCACACCACCTAAGTGTGGAGACAGCCATTGAAGATGAGGGTCCAGCACTGGGATCCCTCCCCGAGTGCTGACTGCAAAGAGTATGCAAATCATATACACGCAGGGCTTTCCATAACACATTTAGGCAAAGAACGCCTACTCTCTCCCTGAAATATTTATTTGTAAACATTTTTCAAAATCTTAGACATGTCTGTGTATATACACGACAGAGCTGAATTAACAGAGGACTGGGATCTTTCCTCCAGAGAAGGCGATGGCAGCCCACTCCAATACTCTTGCCTGGAAAGTCCCGGGGACCGGGGAGCCTGGTGGGCTGCCGTCTATGGGGTCACACAGAGTCGGACATGAGTGAAACAACTTAGCAACAGCAGCAACAGGGATCTTTCTTCACTTAAACATGTCATTGTAGTTTTACTTGCACCTGGAAATTCTGGTTTTGCAGGCTGCTCCTGGGATGATCAAATATGTCAGTGTGTCCATCTGCATCTTGGAATCATCCACAGAGACTACTATATAACTGAATTTTTATGTACTTCCAAGTGGATGATATAATTCCATCTTTCCTTCCTCCCTTCTCTTTCAAAGAAATACGTTTTTAAAAGGAGTGTCTCCTCAGGAAGGTGGAAAGGGAAAGAAGTTAAACTAGTTTATCTGATTTTCTACTAAACAAAGCTGGGCTCTTGTGAGCTTAAGGGGAAAATGAAGAGTAGTAATTATCTGTGTGTTTTAGTTATCCACACTATTCCTATTCCTTGTTATGGGTAAGGCTTAGTTGGTGATTTGCTGAACAAAATGGGAGATATAAGAAAATGAGTTTATTCAAATTAATTTCGGTGAATTCTCATCCTTTGATCTAATGGCTTGCCTACCTACTGAAGCAAAATTTAGCAAATCTCTCCCCCAAATGATCCAACATCAGAATGAGGGTAAGGCTTCATGCCAAGCCTGATATATATGTGCCATTTCCACACAGTTCCCTGAAAACAAACTGAATTCTCATGAGACCAAGACATTCCATAGCTAAAGAATACTCCCTCGTGTGATGAATTTAGCATCCCTCTTACACTGAAGTACCCCCAGAGACTTCAAGATCTCATGGAACACAGACTAGAGAGCTGTGAGAAGCAAAGGCGTGTGCAGTATCTATGACCAAAATGAACGTTTGGTGGGTAAAGGCTTCACGTTTCATTCCTCGGATTACACCTTGGCGGGCCCCATGTCAGCTACTTAGGCCAGGCTGGACCACTTCCTCTCAAAAGCTATTTATCCAAAAGTTGTCTTCTGCTTAAGACTCAACTGCACTGCATGCAACAGGGTAATACCTGTCTGACTGTGGTTTTGATCAACTTGTTGAAGGGGGACTTTTCTTTCCCGTCTCATAATGATTATGAAGAGAGCAGGGGAGTAGTTTAATATAGAGTTACTCTAGAATGAATCATCCCAGAGGCTGGTCAAAACTATCATTCCTAGTACTAGACTTACTTCATCAGAGTATCTGAGCAAGAGGGGAGACTTGGAATTTGGGTATTTAACCCTCACCTGAGGAGATACTGATGACCAGCCAAGTCTGGGGAAGCCCAGGCAAACGGAAAGCCTGTGGAACATCAGTGGGGAGAGGCTGCCCTTCATCTCTCCCTAAGCAGGTGTGGCCTCCTCCGCGCCTACTCGCTGGCCTCTGAAACGGTGACAAAGCCAACTGCCTCCTCTCTTGCCATCTCACTGGGATGCTGCAAAGGCCACAGAAAGTGAAAGTGTTAGTCACTCAGTAGTGTTTGACTCTTTGCCAGAGGGGGTGGAGGGCGAGCAAGGATGAGTGGATCCAGAAAATCCATGGACAAGCTGATGATGCAGACTTGCTTGGCCTGAACACTCTTGACCCCCCTCCTTCCTCTCAAGTTACCCCTGCTGAGAAAATACTAATTCTTAAGAAATCAAGAGTGTGGTGTCATCAGCCATCCAGAGTGATTTCAGGGATAAGCTCTACCTTTTCAAAAAACATGATTAAAAAAAAGAGAGAACAAGACAGTCAAGATAGTTTTTCTTTCCTTTTCTTTTCTTTTTTTCTGGTCTGCATTTTGGAGATGTGGTTTGTTATTTTAGAAAGCAAAAGCTGGTCAAATGAAAATAAATAATGAATGTTTTCTCTCATGCATCTTCATGGCTGATAGAAAAGCTATCTCAGGAAGAGTGAGGCCCTTCACTTCATTCAAGTCCAGTTTATAGTTTAGACAGCTCATGTGTGAGTATCCGAATATTCACGACATGGGGGTGTGGTATTTTAACTTTTCACCTGTTTCAACCATAGTATCTGCCCCAGGTCTGGGCACATAGTAAGAGCTCTACAATACATAGTAAGAATCTCAACAATAATAATCCTTGAGATTTCTTCTAAGGAAGAAATGAGTCAAATGGACCTTGTTAATCATGCCACTATACGCTGGAAACTGGAGAAGGCTGTTTAAATACCGAGAAACCAGGTGCCACCTGACCCTTGCATTTTCTTGGGCTCTTGGACAAGACCCAGAGGGCCATGCTGCTGCCATGGATATATTCTCTAATGGAGTATTTATACCTCACGGACTCCAGCCAGCTAGGAGAATATTTATGCGGCTGTAAAAAACTTTAACAGAAAGCTGTTTGGCTCTAATAGTTTCAGGTATTTCTACACATCTCTGCTCACCATGTGTCATGTTGAATTATACTGTGTCCTGAGTGCGACAGCAGCAGCCCGTAATGGGACTTACAGAACAGAATGGCCTGACGGAAGAACTGGAGGAGACGGAGAGAATGACGGGGTGAGGGGGGAGGGGAAAGAAGGGCCTTTAAAAAGAAATACTTCCTTTGCATCTGGTTGTCTGATCTCTAGATTCAGAGGAAAATGAAGGATGTAAAGAGAAATTTATGTGGCCTCACCTGTGACTCTGAGTCAGGACTGCCATACTTACAGGTAGCACAATGCAGTGGGTCGGAGCACAAATTCCTGAGTCCCTTAGACCCCTGAGTGCAAATCCCAGCTTCTCTGCCTAGTAGCTCTGAGATCCTGAAAAGTTACTTGACCTCTCTCTGCCTCAGGTTTCTATCTGTAAAATGGCAATGATAATAATAGCACTACATCATAGAAGTTAATATAAAAATTAAATGAATTAATATTTTAAGCACTTAGAACTATATCTGACACAATACATAGCTTACATACTGTATAGTATGAAATAATTGCAGCAGGGGGTACCAGTTTGGAATCTGATTTTGGTAGGTGTCATTCAAACTATAAATGAATGTTCTTCAGAGAAAAAGTTATTTCTGAGCTTAGCTACCTAATTTTTCTTGAGGAAAAAAAAAATGACAAAGTGTGCAACCTTTACTAATAGACACTTGAGAATATGTTATGTGCAGGTCACTATAAATGTGTACTTTATCATGTACACCCGTGACTGATTCATGTCAATATATGGCAAAACCAATACAGTATTGTAAAGCAAAATAAAGTAAAAATAAAAATTTTTAAAAAAAAGTGTACTTTACCAGGATTCTCTGATTTCTGATTCTTAACAACTCTGCGAGGTTGGAAGAAATGTATTCAGTGCACAAATAAGATGCCTGAAGATAGAGATGTTAAGTAACTTGTCCAAGGTCACACAGCTGGTGAATGATAAAGCTGAAATCTAGACCAAGTCTATCTGACTCCAAACTCAGGGCCCTTCATCTCTTCTTATAAGCCTTGAAATATATGTGTTAAAATTAATAGAGTTACAGTTCTGCTCTAGTTCAAAGACTAGTCTTTTCTACTGTGTTGTTTAGATCTTAGCTGCTGGAGTGCATGCATCATGCCAGGCACAAGCTGCAGGCAGCATTCTAAAGGAAAAAATCCCCTCCCCTTTGACAGGCAAACATTTCTCCAGGAAAACCAAGCCTACCACGGGTGAAACGTCCCGTGTGCATTGGACATTTTTAAGCACTTTGTGCCAAGATGCTTTAGAATGTTTACTACGGGCTTCCCTGGTGGCTTAATGGTAAAGAATCCTCCTGCCAATGCAAGAGATACGTGTTCAATCCCTGATCTGGAAAGATCCCACATGCTGTGGAGTCACAAGCATTGAGCCTGTGCTCTAGAGCTCAGGAGTCACTGCAGCTACTGAAGCCTGCAAGCCCTGGGGCCCATGCTCTGCAACAAGAGAGGGAGCCCACAATGAGTAGCCCACACGCAGCAACTAGAGTAGCCCCCACTCACCACAACTAGAGAAAGCCCAAGCACAGCAACAAAGACCCAGCACAGCCACAAGTAAATAAGTAAATTAAATGATTAGAAAAAGGAAAAGGAAAACGGCCCGACACAGCCAAACAAATAAACAAATATATATTTTTTAAGATAAAGAATGTTTACTGCATTGGTCACTGTGATAAGCATTTTACAAGGACGGACTAATTTCAGCTTCACAACTTTATGAGGTTGGAACACCTATCTCTAGTTCATGACAGACACTAATAACAGGTAGTAGTATTATTGCTATTTCCAGGCTACATTAAGGGAAACTGAGACACACAGCTGCTTAGAAATGTATACAAGTAACAGTGGAGCCAGTATTTGAACACAGCAGTGTAACTCCAGAATCTAGGTTCTGAATGACCACGTTTTTCCACAAGATATTACCAAACAGCAAAGCCAGCATTCCAGACTGAAAATACCGCTGAAGCTGTAAGTTTAAATTAAGCAGGGACTTGGTCAGAAAGAGGGCAGAAAATTCAAGAAGGAAGAATCCTTTGGTAATTCATAAGCGGGGTCATCAGTTCTTTGCACATTTATTTGTGCTTCTGGCTTAGGTGGCAAGGAGGACAATAAAAAGCTTTCACAGAATACAAGGGAAAAAGTCTAAGTGTTGTTCAGTGTGAGTCGGAGAAGCAGCCAGGAGAGAATAAAAGCACTATTGCTTGCTGTTATTATGATAGTGCTTTCAGATTGATTAAGCACTTAATGTTGCACATGCTGTCAACACTGCACATGACCTAAAGTAAAAACAGAGCTACATTTAGGGAGCTTCTGTTGCACAAGCTTTCTGGGTGAATCTCCCATTTGTACTTTGACCTCTGCAGCCTCTCTCCTCCACTTCCTCCTTTCCTCTTCCTGCAAAAAGTCATCTATATTCCTTAAAATGACTTGCATGTCATCAGATAGTAAAAACTTAAATTCCAGGTTTCCAAGTTCATTGTACAAAGGACCTTTTCCCTTCCACTCAGCTCCCAGAACATGCCCGTCTTGACCCTCAAGAGAATGTTCTTTCCCTTTCAAAGCCCTGAACAAAGGCAGGGGTTGCTTAAGCAGTAACATAAGAGCATTTAGGAAAACAACTCTACTAACTAGAGAACATCTTGTTTAGTACTTAACACTACACGATGAAGACTTCATCCTAGAGTTTGCTGGGTCTACTTTCTGCCCCATTTCCATCTGTTATTTGCCAGTGATACTGACAGCAACTCAGATGTCTAAGTGCTCATCCAGGGCTTCTAGATTACAGTCCGTCTGTTAGCCCATGAGTTTTGATCAGTCACTCACAGACACCATTTCTTTGATGCCTACAAAAGAGTTTCATCGGTTGATCATATGCGACATGCAAAACAAGCTCCATTTAAAAAAAAAAAAGAAAAGGAAGTAAATTGCCCTATCTCTCCCTTCCAGTGGCATCTGGGGATTCATGTTCCCCAGTACTGTGTCACTAGGACCCCTCCCGAAAATACTGTATCTAAATTATATTTCCTTTATGCAATGTTTATTTGTATATAGACTTATAGATCTATACATGTATCTATAGATCATTATGTAAGATACACACACAGAGAACTGGAAGAATAGTCATGAAAATGTTTACCATGTGTTCAATGTGGTTATTTTTAGATGGTGGGATTATGAATGATTTTTAAAGTTCATTTTGTATAACAGCATTTTCTAAATTTTCTACTTATCTCTTGTACAACAAACTACAAATCCTTCTAAAGTATAAGTTAAATACCGAGTCTCTCATATGTTTCAAAGGTATAAAAATGAACAGAGAAATTAAGACAATTCCCCAGGTCAATTCACAACCTTGATATATTAGAAAGCCAAGTCAAAAGTAGTCTAGTCTTGGTTGAATCCAACCACTTCCTGCTCTTTTCCTATCAGTGTATGTATCTCTGAGAAGTTCATCTAACTGTGCAGTTCCATAGGTAACCACTAGACACATGTGGCATTTAACTTTAAATTTTATTTAGAAAGTGAAAGTCACTCAGTCGTGTCTGACTCTGTGAGCCCCATGGACTATACAATCCATGGAATTTTCCAGGCCAGAATACTGGAGTGGGTAGCCATTCCCTTCTTCCCAACCTAGGGATTGAACCCAGGTCTCCTGCATTGCAGGCAGATTCTTTACCAGCTAAGCCACAAGGGAAGCCCTAAATTTTATTTAAACATAATTCAAACTAAATTCCTCAGTCACACAAGCTGCATTTCAAGTTTTCAAGAGCCCCATGTGACTAATGGCTAACAATTAGATGACAGAGAAATAGAAAATTCCATCACTGCAGAAAGATTTATTTGCACTGACCTAGCAGCTCAGCTGAGAAGTGAACACAGTGTCCCCATCAGCCATGAGCGAACCTGCAGAGTGAAGGCCTTCACACGTTCATGGGAAATAGGACAACAGGACTCTACTTATTCCTATTTCTGCCTCACGCTGCATCTGGTTCAGAATGACTGGGAGTGTCCTCAAGGGACTACATGACTAGTACAGGGTTGGGTCAAAGACCCCAGTCGGAAGAGTCTCTGGGAGTCATATAACCTGAGTAAACGATGGGAGTTATGGATGGGAGCAGAGGGCAACAACCAGTGCCAGAGGGCAAATGGTCTTCTGAGCGGTTTAGACACTTGTCAGATGTGCACAACAGTGGATGCCTCTCTCTACCCGCATCTCCACACGCAAGCATTATTTTGCAAGCATCAGGAACAGCACACAGCACTGGCGATGCACTTAAGTACCAGACACTTAAACATCCTCAGTGGTTGCTACACCACACATTTAAGAAAAGTATAGCTCTGAGTTTAGAGGAGGCCACAGTTTGAATTTAGTAACTGGAACTCTGCTTACTTTATATATCTTTAACTTGTCACTTAGATTCTTGCTTCACAAAATGTCATTGTGGGACCAGGAACATCAGCATCAACTGGAAACTTCTCAGAAATGCAGAATATCACGCCCAACTCCAGACCTCCTGAGCCAGAAACTTACTTTAATAAGCTCCCTCAGGTGATCTGTGTGCACATTGAAGACTGAAGGTCACTGATTTCTCTCCTCACTCTACTTTCAATTTCTAGAATGTAATCGGGACAGATACTTCAACCAAACTTTGTGCACTATCCAGACTTGGAAAATACCATGGAGTTTAAGAAGCACTTATTGATAATTGAAAACCTGAGAACTGGCTTTCAAAATAGAGAATCCAGTGCACTTTAAATGTGTTGTCAAAAATACACTTAAGAAATCACATGAGCATTTTACTCTTTCCCTTTGATTTAAAATACAAAAAGTAGAGATTATCCCATAGTAATACTAATAGACAAATAATAAGCTATGCAAGATTCCTTTGTTCCTTACATTGCTTTCTATGAGGGCAATCATTTTTAAAAGCTTTTATTGGATAGCTTGAACAGAATCATGCCCTAATTATAGTCTTCCTTTTATTTGCCACTGAGAGGAAATGCACCAGATGAAGCTGTTTGAGACTCTATGGTTTGTTCGGCTGTATTAAATGCTTCTAACTGCTGACTTTTATCGTTCTTAACAAGTCAAGACCAGACTGAATGTCTTTGAGGATAATTGTTTTTATTCATTTCCCTTCTGTATTGCTAAAATGGAGGCGGTATGTAAATTAGGGAAAGAGATTCGGATTCAGAACTGCCCCAGACCATTGCTGGTTCTCAGAAGGAGGCAAAGCCAAATCTCCAGTCAGATCACTGCATGGCTCTGTGATCAGGGGGTCCTCCTGCAAAACGGACAAAATGTCTTCATTCTTTAAGGTGGCCTCCATGCCATTATTAATCTGACTCGTGCAGAATCCACTTTTAAAAAAATCTGGGCTGATTATATCAATGCCCCCAACATGAAGTTCTTACCCATGTCCTTGACAATGCAATGAGTAGGCTTGAAGTGATGAAGTGAAGTCGCTCAGTCGTGTCCAACTCTTTGTGACCCCATGGACTGTAGCCTACCAGACTCCTCCCATGGAATTTTCCAGGCAAGAGTACTGGAGTGGGTTGCCATTTCCTTCTTCAGAGGATCTTCCCCACCTGGGGATCAAACCCAGGCCTCTCGCATTGTAGGCAGACGCTTTACCTTCTGAGCAACCAGGGAAGTCAACGAGTAGGCTTATGTCATGGAAATTACTGAAGGCTGGAGCTCAGACTTTCTGGACCCTGGTCTCAATTCTACCATGTATTTGCCATGTGACTGTGGGATAAAGAAATAAAGCCATGGTTCTCAAATCAAAGTGATTCCTTCCCCCCTGAATATGTGGCAATGTCTGGAGACATATTTGATTGTCACAAGTTGGAGGTGCTACTGGTATTCTAGTGCATAATGGTGCTAAAATCTATAATGCACAAGGTCGTCCCCACAACAAAGAACTATCTGGCTTAAAATACCAATAGTGCAAGGTAGAGAAATCCCAGACATAAAGAATCTATAATTGTGGCCACCATTCAGCACTGACGCAGTCAAACAAAAACCACAGCTCACAAAAATGTCATAAACTTTGAACTACAGAATCCTCAAGTGAATAAACATGGATCCCCTGGTTCTTACTTCATGCTTAGGACTGTTTCAGGTTCTGCAGAAAAACACAAAAGTATAAGGCATGGCCTTTTGCTTATTCCTTCAGAAACCGGAAATTAGAATAAAGCATCAAGGTCTAATAGGATAATTCCTCATTGATCCATTCCAGTAATTTTTTGCTGCCTCTCGACATGGTGCCCAGTCTAATTACAGGATGACTCCCCATCCCCCTGGGATGCCACTTTTCATTCTCATTCACTTCCTTGTTCTGAAGGAACAGCAATTTCCCACTGAATGGTTATTAGCCTTTTTCCCTTTAAGAGACTAAGAAGGAAGAAAAGCCCACAGGATAATTTTAAAAGTTGTTGCTCCAGTTTTTCTCCAACTTTAGAAATCTCTGTTGGCTTTTAATTAAGAACTTGCATTTAGACTGTGAGATGAACCAGATTTGAAGGACTGTTTTTTTCTCTCCTATAATGAAATGGCACTCGTTTCCCTAGGAGGGGTTTTCCCCAGATTCTCATTGTTCTACTAAAGATGATTTACATGGGCATCTGTGGAGATAGCTGACTTTCTGATTGGAGAGAGGGGCCAGGGTAGACACACGATGGCTTCCCTCTGAGAAACTAGGAAATAAACACCCTGGGGATGCTGAGCTGAAATCCTCACAAACTCCAGTGTGGAATGGCTTGGAGGCGGGGTCAGTCAGAGTCCCAAAGAGTGGCAGCAGGGCCTCTATGATATAAGTTCCAGAAATCTGCCGTGAATGGGACTGAATCTGGCAGCTGTCTTAGACACCTACAATGCACATGTCAGCCTCCTTCCTCTCCTCATTCAGCCTTGAGGATCAGGCATATTTAGAAGGACTCAACTGCTATGATTAGCCACACACCCAATTCTTGGGCACCCATGTGTCCAGGCTTTTAGATCCAAATTCTTTTCTCTGAGCCTTTTGGCTAAGTATCAAGGTAAAATGATGATTTCCTGTATAGAATTTAATAGAAGGAAGTACTGTATTACGAGGACAAGATATCTGAATATCCCTAAATTATCTCCCTCAAAGCTATTTATTAATTACAAAAGGAAAAGAGTGGATAAACCTGACAGACATTACTTTAACAAAGTGCTCAAAGTCAGCATCACCAAAAATAAGATACATCAATATCTTGTGCCCTTCCTATGATGAACAGGGAAGGGCACTGCTTCCTTCCAGTGGTATTCCTGACCACAAGTATTTAAGCTCAGTCTACGTAAGAGTAAATCATCAGACAAACTCAAACCTCAGGGAGCTTCTATAAAATAATCAATACTCTTCAAAAGTGTCAATTTCGTGGAAGACAAAGGAAGACTGAGGAACTCTCATAGATCAGAGGAGACAAAGAAACTACGACTACTTCTAAACACAACGTGGAATCCAGGACAGGATCCCAGACCAGAGAAAAAGGACATTGTGGGAAGGTAGTGAAACATAAACAAGGTCTGTAGATAAGCTAAGAGCTTTGTATCGTACCACTGTTACTCTCCTAGTTTTTCTTAACTGTCCTATGGTTATAGGATTATAATGTTAATACTAAGAGAGGCAGCATGAGGGTATACAAGAACTCTGTACTATTTTTGCAGCTTTCTCTAAGTGTAAAATTATTTCAAAACAAAAATTTTAAAGTAATAGAAAGCTGCCTACAAATAATCTTGGATCAATATATGCAAAGGAGAGGCATAACTTGATGGCCTGCTTTGTTAACCAACTCAATGGACATGAATTTGAGCACAGTCCTGGAGATGGCAGAGTGAAAGCGCCTAGCGTGCTGCAGTCCATGCAGTCACAAAAAGTTGCATACAACTTAGCAACTGACCAACAACAACAAACAAATCAGACTTTCTAGAAAGATAGGAGATAGGAAATAACAATAATGTAAAGATATATATATATATAGTGTAGAATGAGACTTATCCATGCTGGAGTAACCAAAACTGATGCAGAAATTAACTTCTAAGTCAGAACACTGAGATTTTAAAATTTTATCTCAGAATGAAACAACCCACTGAGAAACTCTCTTTCTAAATCCAAGTAAGTTTTGTGTTGTTGTTTTTTTTTTTTTCTCAAACAAGCCCTTTGCCTCTATGATCACAAGCTAATGCAGAAAAATCTTAGGTAAGGCAAAGCACAGAGAAGGGTCCGGTGCCCTGAAGGCTTCAGGAAGGCTCCCACATTCTGACTACCCAATATCTCACAACTGCCAAGACACATACCCACCCTGTCTAGAAGATCAGTGTTTAGATACGATTACAAACAAACTGTGTTCTTGTTGGCAGTTCAGTTCAGTTCAGTCGCTCAGTTGTGTCCGACTGTTTGCGACCCCATGAAACACAGCACACCAGGCCTCCCTGTCCATCACCAACTCCCGGAGTCCACCCAAACCCATGTCCATCAAGTTGGTGACGCCATCCAACCACCTCATCCTCTGTCGTCCCCTTCTCCTCCTGCCCTCAATCTTTCCCAGCATCAGGGTCTTTTCAAATGAGTCAGCTCTTTGCATCAAAATATTGGGAGTTTCAGCTTCAACATCAGTCCTTCCAATGAACACTCAGGACTGATCTCCGTCAGGATGGACTGGTTGGATCTCCTTGCAGTCCAAGGGACTCTCAAGAGTCTTCTCCAATACCACAGTTCAAAAGCAGCAATTTTCCGGTGCTCAGCTTTCTTTATAGTCCAAATCTCACATCCATACATGACCACTGGAAAACCATAGCCTTGACTAGATGGACCTTAGTCGGCAAAGTAATGTCTCTGCTTTTGAATATGCTATCTGCTGCTGCTGCTGCTGCTGCTGCTGCTGCTAAGTTACTTCAGTCGTGTCCGACTCTGTGCAACACCATACACAGCAGCCCACCAGGCTCCTCCATCCCTGGGATTCTCCAGGTGAGAACACTGGAGTGGGTTGCCATTTCCTTCTCCAATGCATGAAAGTGAAAAGTGAAACTGAAGTCGCTCAGTCATGTCCGACTCATAGCGACCCCGTGGATTGCAGCCTACCAGGCTCCTCCAGCCAAGGGATTTTCCAGGCAAGAGTACTGGAGTGGGTTGCCATTGCCTTCTCCATTTGAATATGCTATCTAGGTTGGTCATAACTTTCCTTCCAAGGAGTAAGCGTCTTTTAATTTCAGGGCTGCAGTCACCATCTGCAGTGACTTTGGAGCCCCGCCCCCCTCAAAAAAAGTCAGCCACTGTTTCCCCTGTTTCCCCATCTATTTACCATGAAGTGATGGGACCGGATGCCATGATCTTAGTTTTCTGAACGTTGAGTTTTAAGCCAACTTTTTCACTCTCCTCTTTCACTTTCATCAAGAGCCTCTTTAGTTCTTCACTTTCTGCCATTAGGGTGGTGTCATCTGCATATCTGAGGTTATTGATATTTCTCCTGGCAATCTTGACTCCAGCTTGTACTTCCTCCAGCCCAGCATTTCTCATGATGTACTCTGCATATAAGTTAAATAAGCAGGGTGACAATATACAGCCTCAATGTACTCCTATTCCTATTTGGAACCAGTCAGTTGTTCCATGTCCAGTTCTAACTGCTGCTTCCTGACCTGCATACAGGTTTCTCAAGAGGCAGGTCAGTTGGCCTGGTACGCCCATCTCTTTCAGAATTTTCCACAGTTTGTTGTGATCCACACAGTCAAAGGCTTTGGCACGGTCAATATTCCTGATATCATAGCTATCAGGGAAACACAAATTAAAGCCCATTAAAGTTGAAATACTTTAATGGGTATCTCATACCCATACAGCTAATATTAGGAAGACTGAGTCCCAAGTTAACAACTAAAACCAAAGTAGGCAGAACAAAGCAAAGCCATAAACAATCACAACTAAGATATCAAACCATATACTGAGTACTTACTCTACATGCCAGACACTGTTCTAAGCCCCTCTACATATATTACCTCAATTCATCCCCAAAATAACCCTCTTTGATAGGTCTTATTAACAGACCCACATTACAGATGAGGAAACTGAAGCCAGGAAGTATAATACCTCCCATACCAAGTATATTTCTTGTCAGGTATATTGAATTTAATTACATATAATAAAATCCAATCTTTTTAGGTTCATAACAATATAAACTATACACCCAACTCTCAAAAAGTTCCCTCAGCCCCTTTTGCAGTTGACCCCTCTCCCACTCTAGACTCTGGCAACCGCTGATCCATTTTCTTCTCTTACACTTTTGCCTCTCCTATAATGTTACACAATGAAATAATACAATATGGAACTTCTTATTATCTGACTCTTTTTACTTAGCATAAAGCTTTTGAGATTTATAGAGGTTGTTGCATTTATTAGTTTCTCATTTCTTTGAATTACTAAGTTCTCTTCCATTGTATGAATTAATCACTATTTCCTGAATGATACTGCTATCAACATTTTGCATATATGTCTTTTTGTGGACATATGTATATGCTTTAATTCCTCTTGCCTATATACCTATCCTAAGAGTGAGACTGTTAGGTCTTATGGTAATTGTATGTGTAACTATAAGAAACTGACAGGCCTGCAATGCCATACTGAATGAAGGGATGCAATGGAGGCAGGCCTGAGCTGCTGCTGTGGCCACGTAGAGCTCACCTGTCAGAAGAATATGAAAAACCTGAGTGACAGGGTTAAGGGAAAGCCCCGAGATGCGGGCTTTCTGCTGCCACTGGCAAACAAAGGGACTCAGAGATCATGTAGCAGAAGCAAAAAAAGGCAAACAAGAGGGAGGAACCCAAGTTGTGGCTTCGTGTCCAGCCCTTTTGCCCTCTGCTTGTGTGCCTGGAGGCAGTCCCACAACATGGGTGTTTTCTCCTGGAGAGTTCACAGATCCCAGCATCTATGGCAGCCTGTTTGCCCTGAGTCTGCAAGGGTCCCTTTTGTGTTTCTTCCCCTCAGGTACCCTCTCTCTAACTGGGTCACTCCTGGGGGTGAGGGGGTTACCCCTTCTCAGTGATTTTTATCCTTGTGGGGCTCACCCCAAATTATTAAAAGTAGCTTTGTAACTCAAAAAGAAACTGACACATTATTTTCCAAAATGGCCATACTTTTTCACATTCAGCAATATATGAGACTTCCAGTTGTTCCACATCCTTGTCAGCACTTGGGACTCAGTCTTCCTAATCTTAGCTATATGGGTATGAGATACCCATTAAAGTATCTCAACTATAATGGGTTTTAATTTGTGTCTCCTGATTAACCATGATATTGGGCATATTTCTGTGTGTTTATTCACCATTCATATATTTTCTCTGGTGAATCATCTGTCAATTTTTTTATCAACTAGTTTATCATCTTATTATTGAGTTGTAAGAGTTCTTTATACATTCTGGATACAGATATGTTTTGGAAATATTTTCTTCCACTTTATGACTATTCTCTTCACTGAAAGAGAATAGAATATCTTTCAAAGAATAGAATAAAATCAAGAAATCTTTAGAATCTTTTTAAATTTTAAACAGTAAGAGTCTGATCAATGTCCTCATTGAATGCATTAGTTTCATTTGTTTTTTGTATAGTTCTGAATAGAATTTTTCTAAATAAGATAAACTGGTTGGCACAACAAAATTGTACATATCCCCTATATAATATTTCATGTTATTTTATAAGCTTCTAATCTCTGGAATAATTCTTAATTTTTCTTTATATACATATGTTTCACTGGTTGTATAGATCTTCATGACCCAAGTATTTTAAAGCTTTAATTCTGGTTTTTAACTCTATGTCTCAGTTAATTTTTATGTCTGGTGTAAGATCTTCATGACCCAGATAATCACGATGGTGTGCTCACTCACCTAGAGCCAAACATCCTGGAATGTGAAGTTAAGCGGGCCTTAGAAAGCATCACTATGAACAAAGCTAGTGGAGGTGATGGAATTCCAGTTGAGCTATTTCAAATCCTGAAAGATGATGCAGTGAAAGTGCTGCACTCAATATGCCAGCAAATTTGGAAAACTCAGCAGTGGCCACAGGACTGGAAAAGGTCAGTTTTCATTCCAATCCCAAAGAAAGGTAATGCCAAAGAATGCTCAAACTACTGCACTATTGCACTCATCTCAATGGCACCCCACTCCAGTACTCTTGCCTGGAAAATCCCATGGGAGGAGCCTGGTAGGCTGCAGTCCATGGGGTTGCTAAGAGTCGGACATGACTGAGCGACTTCACTTTCACTTTTCACTTTCATGCATTGGAGAAGAAAATGGCAACCCACTCCAGTATTCTTGCCTAAAGAATCCCAGGGATGGGGGAGCCTGCTGGGCTGCCGTCTATGGGGTAGCACAGAGTCAGACATGACTGAAGCGACTTAGCAGCAGCAGCAGCAGCACATGTTAGTAAAGCAATGCTCAAAATTCACCAAGCCAGGCTTTAGCAATATGTGAACCATGAACTTCCTGATGTTCAAGCTGCTTTTAGAAAAGGCAGAGGAACCAGGGATCAAATTGCTAACATCTGCTGGATCATCGAAAAACAAGAGAGTTCCAGAAAAAATATCTATTTCTGCTTTATTTTTGACTATCCCAAAGCTTTTGACTGTGTGGATCACAATAAACTGGAAAATTCTGAAAGAGATGGGAATACCAGACCACCTTACCTGTCTCTTGAGAAATCTGTATGCAGGTCAGGAAGTAACAGTTAGAACTGGACATAGAGCAACAGACTGGTTCCAAATAAGAAAAGGAGTACATCAAGGCTGTATATTGTCACCTTGCTTATTTAACTTATATGCAGAGTACATCATGAGAAACACTGGGCTGGAAGAAGCACAAACTGGAATCAAGATTGCTGGGAGAAATATCAATAACCTCAGATATGCAGATGATACCATCCTTATAGCAGAAAGTGAAGAGGAACTAAAGAGCCTCTTGATGAAGGTGAAAGAGGAGAGTAAAAAGTTGGGTTAAAGCTCAACGTTCAGAAAACGAAGATCATGGCATCCGGTCCCATCACTTCATGGGAAATAGATGGGGAAACAGTGGAAACAGTGTCAGACTTTATTTTCTTGGATTCCAAAATCACTGTAGATGGTGATTGCAGCCATGAAATTAAAAGGCACTTATTCCTTGGAAGGAAAGTTATGACCAACCTAGGGAGCATATTAAAAAGCAGAGATATTACTTTGCCAACAAAGGTCCGTTTAGTCAAGGCTATGGTTTTTCCAGCAGTTATGTATGGATGTGAGAGTTGGACTGTGAAGAAAGCAGAGTGCCAAGGAATTGATGCTTTTGAACTGTGGTCCTGGAGAAGCCTCTTGCAAGTTCCTTGGAGTGCAAGGAGATCCAACCAGTCCTTCCTAAAGGAGACCAGTCCTGGGTGTTCATTGGAAGCACTGATGCTAAAGCTGAAACTCCAATACTTTGGCCACCTCATGTGAAGCATTGATTCACTGGAAAAGACCCTGATGCTGGGAGGGATTGGGAGCAGGAGGAGAAGGGAACGACAGAGGATGAGATGGTTGGATGGCATCACCGACTCAATGCACGTGAGTTTGGGTGAATTCCAGGAGTTGGTGATGGACAGGGAGGCCTGGGGTGCTGTGATTCATGGGGTCACAAAGAGTGAGACACGACTGAAAGACTGAACTAAACTGAACTGAAGCAATAGTTGAGGTTCTCTTCTTGTTATATGGCTATCCGGTTATTGCAGAGCCACTTGTTGAAAAGACTGTCCTTTCCCTCATTTCATTATCTTTAAGTATTTTATTTTTATACTATTGTAAGGGATTTGTGAATTTCAATTTCCAATTGTTTAAAGCTTATGTAGACAAAACTTCAGTTTGGAAAATAGACGAAGCCTACCTAAAAAGCCCTAGCTTTTTTTTTTTTTTTTTTTTAAGCAATTTAAGCAAAACTCTAGTCTATTTTCCAAACTTCAATTAATCCTTTTTAAATTCATTAGAATTTTTAATTATAAAAGTAATACATGTTAATTATGACAGATCAAAAATAGCAAAACTGAATAAAGAAAATAATCTTTCTCTATCTCACCCTTAATCCTTCTCTGAAGTAACCAGTTGTTAACACATGTTTCTCATGCTTCCACAGTTCAAGCAAATAGTTTTCAGTGCCTGGGTGTGGGGGTCTGATGTTGTCAATAGTAAGAGAAAATGTCAAATTAACCTTTTCCCTATGTGGAAAAAAAAAGACTTTTTAAAATCTGCCCTCTAAATAAACCTAAATTTCTTTAAATTTCCTCTATTAAAAACTACAAACATATTGCAATATAACCAAAATACAGAATAACCACTAAATAATAGAATGCACAGTACAAATATGATGAAGCCATCCAGATACCAATTATATAACAACTTCAGCTCTCTAATCACTGTAAAGACTTAGAGCAAAAAGTACTTTCTGACCCAGTTTAGCATTCAGCATTTTGTTCTTTGGACAGCCAGTCTCTCAAACATCAGTTTTTGCTCATGGCTTACACAACCACTCTTATAAATTTGCTTCTTTCAAGCCCATAGGAGATTAGAGGCAGCAAATTAAAGGTCAGGAAAGGAAATATAGAGAGTAAGAGCAAAAATAAGAGTAATATCAAAAACAGCTAAAGAGAACAAGTATAATCTGTAAGTTATTTTACCCTGAAACCAGCTGACATATATCCATTCATAATGACTACATTCACCAGTTTGGAAATGGAAGGGACCTTGAAATTTATCTAATTCAATGTGTTTATTAACAATGAAGTAAATCAAGGCCTAAAGAGATTAATTGACATGTTGCTCAACTGAAGTGGTCTGTCTCTGTCTCTCTCTTACACCCTCCTCCCCCCACACACACTTACTTACTGATTAAGGGGGATTGAGAACCTTAGTCCTACTTCACTACTCTAGCAATTAAGTTTGAATGACCCATAGAAGATTATCTTTTTTGAAGTATATTTCTGTATCTTAAACAAGGGATCTGATTATTTTTGAAAAAGAAGCCTCCAATTTGGGCAAAATTTTAAATAGCTTTGTGTTTATCAAGAAAGATACAGGGGGTGGTCCTAAGATGGTGGAGGAATAGGATGGGGAGACCACTTTGTTCCCCACAAATTCATCGAAAGAACATTTGAATGCTGAGAAAATTCCACAAAACTACTTCTGAATGCCGGCAGAGGACATCAGGCACTCAGAAAAGCAGTCCATTGTCTTCGAAAGGAGGTAGGAAAAAATATAAAAGATAAAAAGAGAGACAAGAAAGGTAGGGACGGAGCTCCGTCCCAGGAAGGGAGTCTTAAAAAGGAGAGAAGTTTCCAAACACCAGGAAACACTCTCACTGCTGAGTCTGTGGTGAGCCTTGGAAGCACAGAGGGCAACATAACTGGGAGGAAAAATAAATAAATAATTAAACCCCACAGATTATGTGCCCAACAGTAACTCCCCCAGCAAAGAAGCAGTGCAGACGCCTGCATCTGCCAATAGCAAGCGGGGGTTGGGCCGGGAGGTGTGGGCTGCATTGCTTAGAGTAAAGACCAGGCCTGAATGCCCCGAGGGCAATCTGAGGAAACTAACTTGGGCTAGCAAACCAGACTGTGGGATAACTACCATGCGAAAAGCCCTAACCTAAGACACTGCCAGGCCCGCTCACAGAACAAAGGACTGAGCAGAGATAGCCAGGTGCAGGCCAGCCCATCCCCCTCTGGAGACAGGCAGGCAAGGGCAGCCAGAGCTGGAAGGGGGCAATTGCGGCCCCAGAGAGGCATTATCTGCCAAACTGCAAGCAGGCTTCATTGCTAACCAAGACTTCTTGGGATTCTGGATGGTCAACACCCGCCTAAGAAGGTGTGCTGGTTGTACACCCAGAAAACAGAGCAGGAGGGATGGAGGAGGTGATAAGTCGCAGTAACTGCACTCGCCAAACACCTAGTCACCTGAGCTGCTTGGATCTGGGAAGGGCACAAAATGCAGGCCCAACCAAGTGTGCCCCTCTGAGGACTACCCAAGTACCTGAACCTGAGCAGCTTAAACCCGGGAAGTGCATACAACCCAGGGCCAGCCTCAGACAGTTCCTGGCAGAGCAACCTAGAGCCTAAGCAGTGTAGACAGGGAAAGCACACACGCCGTGAGCGGGGGCAAACCCAGTGTGGCTGAAACACTGTGAGCACACAGCAGTGTTATTTGTTTGCAGCGTCCCTCCCTCCCCACAGCACGACTGAACAAGTGAGCCTAAAAATGTGTGCCAGGGCAGAAATTAGACACTGAAAAGACCAGAAAACAAAAGAACCTAAAACAGAGGGACCCTCCTTGGAAGTGACAGGTGCAATAGATTAAAATCCTGTAGATTGTACCGACTACATAGGAAGGGGCCTATAGCTCTTGAGAAATATAAGCCAGGTCAAGGAACTATCCGAAAATGAACTCACCCCACACTGCCCACAACACCACCAGAGAAAGTCCTAGATATACTTTTACTTTTTTACTATCGTTCTTTAATTTTTTTAATTTTCAAGTCCTCTATTACTCCTTTAATTTTCATTTTTATAACCTACTATTACTTTGCAAAAAAAAAAGAGACCCTATTTTTTAAAGCAACCTTCATATATATATATATATACATATATATTATAATTTTTGTGACTTTCTTTTTTTCCCTCTTTTTCTTTCATATTGCATTTTTGAAAATCCAACCTCTACTCTAGATTTTTAATCTTTGCTTTTTGGTATTTAGTATCAATTTTGTACCTTTAAGAACCCAATCTTCAATACCCATTTTTACTTGGGAGCAAGATTACTGGCTTGACTGCTCTCTCCCCCTTTGGACTCTCCCTTTTCTCCACCAGGTCACCTCTATATCCTCCCTCACCCTTCTCTTCTCTACCCAACTCTGTGAATCTCTTTGTGTGTTCCAGACGGTGGAGAACACTTAGGGAACTGATTACTGGCTGGACCTGTCTCTCTCATTTTGATTCCCCCCTTTATCCTCCTGGCCACTTCTGTCTCCTTCCTCCCTCTTCTCTTCTCTGTATAACTCCGTGAACATTTCTGAGCAGTCCAAACTGGAGCACACATAAGGAAGTGATTACTCGCTAGCTTGCTCTCTCCTCTTTTGATTCCACCTCATCTCATCCTGGTCACCTCTATCTCCCTTCTTCCTCTTCTCTTCTTTATGTAACTCTGAGAACATTTCTGGGTGTCCCTCACTGTGGAGAAACTTTTCATCTTTAACCTAGATGTTTTATCAATGGTGCTGTATAGATGGAGAAGTCTTGAGGCTACTGTAAAAATAAGACTGAAAACCAGAAGCAGGAGGCTTAAGTCCAAATCCTGAGAACATCAGAGAACTCCTGACTCCAGGGAACATTAATCGACAGGAGCTCATCAAACACCTCCATACCTATGCTGAAACCAAGCACCACCCAAGAGCCAACAAGTTCCAGAGCAAGACATACCACGCAAATTCTCCAGCAACACAGGAACATAGCCCTGAGCTTCAATTTACAGGCTGCCCAAAGTCACTCCAAACCCATTGGCATCTCATAACTCATTACTGGACACTTCATTGAACTCCAGAGAGAAGAAGTCCAGCCCCACCCACCAGAACACCGACACAAGCTTCACTAACCAGGAAACCTTGACAAGCCACCCGTACAACCCCACCCATAGTGAGGGAACTCCACAGTAAAGAGAACTCCACAAACTGCCAGAATACAGAAAGGCCACCCCAAACACAGCAATATAAACAAGATGAAGAGACAGAGGAATACCCAGCAGGTAAAGAAACAGGATAAATGCCCACCAAACCAAACAAAAGAGGAAGAGATAGGGAATCTACCTGATAAATAATTCTGAATAATGATAGTGAAAATGATCCAAAATCTTGAAAACAAAATGGAATCACAGATAAATAGCCTGGAGACAAGGATTGAGAACATCCAAGAAAGATTTAACAAGGACCTAGAAGAAATAAAAAATGGTTAATATATAATGCATAATGCAATAAATGATATCAAAAACACTCTGGAGGGAACAAATAGTGGAATAACGGAGGCAGAAGAGAGGATTAGTGAGGTAGAAGATAGAATGGTAGAAATAAATGAAGCAGACAGGAAAAAAGCAAAACGAATTAAAAGAAATGAGGACAATCTCAGAGACTTCTGGGACAATGTTAAACGCCTCAAAATTAGAATCATAGGAGTCCCAGAAGAAGAAGACAAAAAGAAAGACAGTGAGAAAATACTTGAGGAGATAATAGTTGAAAACTTCCCTAAAATGGGGAAGGAAATAATCACCCAAGTCCAAGAAACCAAGAGAGTCCCAAACAGGATAAATCCAAGGCAAAACACCCCAAGACACATATTAATCAAATTAACAAAGATCATACACAAAGAACAAATATTAAAAGCAGCAAGGGAAAAACAACAAATAACACACAAGGGGATTCCCGTAAGGATAACAGCTGATATTTCAATAGAAACTCTTCAGACCAGGAGGGAACAGCAAGACATACTTAAAGTGATGAAAGAAAATAACCTACAGCCCAGATTACTGTACCCAGCAAAGATCTCATTCAAATATGAAGGAGAAATCAAAAGCTTTACAGACAAGCAAAAGCTGAGAAAATTCAGCACCACCAAACCAGCTCTCCAACAAATGCTAAAGGATCTTCTCTAGATAGGAAACAGAAAAAGGGTGTATAAACTCGAACCCAAAACAATAAAGTAAATGGCAATAGGATCATACTTACCAGTAATTACCTTAAACGTAAATGGGTTGAATGCCCCAACCAAAAGACAAAGACTGGCTGAATGGATACAAAAACAAGACCCCTACGTATATTGTCTACAAGAGACACACTTCAAAACAAGGGACACATACAGACTGAAAGTGAAAGGCTGGAAAAAGATATTCCACACAAATAGAGACCAAAAGAAAGCAGGAGTAGCAATGCTCATATCAGATAAAATAGACTTTAAAACAAAGGCTGTGAAAAGAGACAAAGAAGGACACTACATAATGATCAAAGGATCAATCCAAGAAGAAGATATAACAATTATAAATATATATGCACCCAACATAGGAGCACCACAACATGTAAGACAAATGCTAACAAGTATGAAAGGGGAAATTAATAATAAGACAATAATAGTGGGAGACTTTAATACCCTACCCACACCTATGGCTAGATCAACTAAACAGAAAATTAACAAGGAAACACAAACTTTAAATGATACAATAGACCAATTAGACCTAATTGATATCTATAGGACATTTCACCCCAAAACAATGAATTTCACCCTTTTCTCAAGTGCACACGGAAACTTCTCCAGGATAGATCACGTCCTGGGCCATAAATCTAGCCTTGGTAAATTTAAAAAAAAAAATTGAAATCATTCCAACCATCTTTTCTGACCACAATGCTGTAAGATTAGATCTCAATTATAGGAGAAAAACTATTAAAAATTCCAACATATGGAGGCTGAACAACACGATGCTGAGTAACCAAAAAAATCACAAAAGAAATCAAAATATGCATAGAAATGAATGAAAATGAAAACGCAACAAACCCCAAACCTGTGGGACACTGTAAAAGCAGTGCTAAGGGGAAGGTTCATAGCAATACAGGGATACCTCAAGAAACAAGAAAAAAGTCAAATAAATAACCTAACTCTACACCTAAAGCAACTAGAAAAGGAAGAAATGAAGAACCCCAGGGTTAGTAGAAGGAAAGAAATCTTTAAAATTAGGGCAGAAATAAATGCAAAAGAAACCATAGCAAAAATCAACAAAGCCAAAAGCTGGTTCTTTGAGAGGATAAATAAAATTGACAAACCATTAGCCAGACTCACCAAGAAACAAAGGGAGAAAAATCAAATCAATAAAATTAGAAATGAAAGTGGAGAGATCACAACAGACAACACAGAAATACAAAGGATCATAAGAGACTACTATCAGCAATTATATGCCAATAAAATGGACAACTCGAGAGAAATGGACAAATTCTCAGAAAAGTACAACTTTCCAAAACTGAACTGGAAGAAATAGAAAATCCTAACAGACCCAAAACAAGCATGGAAATTGAAACTGTAATCAGAAATCTTCCAGCAAACAAAAGCCCAGGACCAGACAGCTTCACAGCTGAATTCTACCAAAAATCTAGAGAAGAGCTAACACCTATCCTACTCAAACTCTTTCAGAAATTGCAGAGGAAGGTAAACTTCCAAACTCATTCTATGAGGCCACCATCACCCTAATACCAAAACTTGACAAAGATGCCACAAAAAAGAAAACTACAGGCCAGTACCACTGATGAACATAGATACAAAAATCCTTAACAAAATTCTAGCAATCAGAATCCAACAGCACATTAAAAAGATCATACACCATGACAAAGGATTCTTCAATATCCGCAAATCAATCAAGGTAATCCACCACATTAAAAAATTGAAAATTAAAAGCCATATGATTATCTCAATAGATGCAGAGAAAGCCTTTGACAAAATTCAACATCCATTTATGATAAAAACTCTCCAGAAAGCAGGAATAGAAGGAACATACCTCAACATAATAAAAGCTATATATGACAAACCCACAGCAAACATTATCCTCAATGGTGAAAAATTGAAAGCATTTCCCCTAAAGTCAGGAACAAGACAGGGGTGCCCACTTTCACCACTACTATTCAACATAGTTCTGGAAGTTTTGGCCACAGCAATCAGAGTAGAAAAAGAAATAAAAGGAATCCAAATTGGAAAAGAGAAGTAAAACTCTCACTGTTTGCAGATGACATGATCCTCTACATAGAAATCCCTGAAGACTCCAGCAGAAAATCGCTAGAGCTAATCAATGAATATAGTAAAGTTGCAGGATATAAAATCAATGCACAGAAATCCCTTGCATTCATATGATGCAAAAGCTGAAGCATCAGTACTTTGGCCACCTCATGCAAAGAGTTGACTCATTGGAAAAGACTCTGATGCTGGGAGAGATTGGGGGCAGGAGGAGAAGGGGATGACCGAAGATGAGATGGCTGGATGGCATCACGGACTCGATGTACATGAGTCTGAGTGAACTCCGGGAGATGGTGATGGACAGGGAGGCCTGGCATGCTGCAATTCATGGGGTCGCAAAGAGTCGGACACGACTGAGTGACTGAAATGAACTGAACTGAACTGAACTGAACTGAATAATAAGAAAATAGAGAAATTAAAGAAACAATTCCATTCACCATTGAAATGAAAAGAATAAAATACTTAGGAATATATCTACCTAAAGAAACTAAAGACCTATATATAGAAAACTATAAAACACTGGTGAAAGAAATCAGAGAGGACACTAATAGATGGAGAAATATACCATGTTCATGGATCGGAAGAATCAATATAGTGAAAATGAGTATACTACCCAAAGCAATCTATAGATTCAGTGCAATCCCTATCAAGCTACCAGTGGTATTTTCACAGAGCTAGAACAAATAATTTCACAATTTGCATGGAAATACAAAAAACCTTGAATAGCCAAAGCAATCTTGAGAAAGAAGAATAGAACTGGAGGAATCAACCTGCCTGACTTCAGGCTCTACTACAAAGTGGCAGTCATCAAGACAGTATGGTACTGACACAAAGACAGAAATATAGATCAAAGGAACAAAATAGAAAGCCCAGAGATAAATCCACACACCTATGGACACCTTATCTTTGACAAAGGGGGCAAGAATATACAATGGAGAAAAGACAATCTCTTTAACAAGTGGTGCTGGGAAAACTGGGCAACCACTTGTAAAAATAATGAAACTAGAACACTTTCTAACACCATTCTCAAAAATAAACTCAAAATGGATTAAAGATCTAAATGTAAGACCAGAAACTATAAAACTCCTAGAGGAGAACATAGGCAAAACACTCTCTGACATAAATCACAGCAGGATCCTCTATGATCCATCTCCCAGAATATTGTAAAAAAAGCAAAAATAAACAAATGGGACCTAATTAAAATTAAAACCTTCTGCACAACAAAGAAAACTATAAGCAAGGTGACAAGACAGCCTTCAGAATGGGAGAAAATAATAGCAAATGAAGCAACTGACAAAGAACTAATCTCAAAAATATACAAGCAACTCCTGCAGCTCAGAAAAATAGTGCTATTATTCCAGGGAAAAAAATAACCCAATCAAAAAATAGGCCAAAGAACTAAACAGACATTTCTCCAAAGAAGACATACAAATGGCTAACAAACATATGAAAAGATGCTCAACATCACTCACTATCAGAGAAATGCAAATCAAAACCACAGTGAGGTACCATTTCATGCCAGTCAGAATGGCTGTGATCCAAGTCTACAAGAAATAAATGCTGGAGAGGATGTAGAGAAAAGGGAACCCTCTTACACTGTTGGTGGGAATGCAAACTAGTACAGCCACTATGGAGAACAGTGTGGAGATTCCTTCAAAAACTGGAAATAGAACTGCCTTATGACCCAGCAATCCCACTGCTGGGCATACATACCGAGGAAACCAGAATTGAAAGAGACATGTGTACCCCAATGTTCATCACAGCACTGTTTATAATAGCCAGGACATGGAAGCAACCTAGATGTCCATCAGCAGATGAATGGATAAGAAAGCTGTGGTACATATACACAATGGAGTATTACTCAGTCATTAAAAAGAATACATTTGAATCAGTTCTAATGAGGTGGATGAAACTGGAGCCGATTATACAGAGTGAAGTAAGCCAGAAAGAAAAACACTAATACAGTATACTAATGCTTATATATGAAATTTAGAAAGATGGTAACAGTAACCCTGTATGTGAGACAGCAAAAGAGACACAGATGTATAGCACAGTCTTATGGACTCTGTGGGAGAGGAAGAGGGTGGGATGATTTGGGAGAATGGCATTGAAACATGTACAATATCATATGTGAAGCGAATCGTCAGTCCAGGTTTAATGCATGATACAGGATGCTCAGGGCTGGTGCACTGGGATGACTGAGAGGGATGGGATGGGGAGGGAGGTGGGAGGGGGGTTCAGGATAGGGAACACGTGCATACCCATTGCAGGTTCATGTTGATGTATGGCAAAACCAATACAATATTGTAAAGTAATTAGCCTCCAATTAAAATAAATAAATTTATATTTTAAAAAAGACATATTGTTGAACATCTCATTTCACAGCAGAGTTATGTAAATTACAAATGATGGTGTGTTTATGCCTATGCACAGCTACATATGTCTGTGTATTTGTGTATGTGTGTTAGGAAGCACCCAAATTATTCAAGCTCTCAACAGTCATTTTGTGCATCTTTGCCCAAATCCACATTAGAGACATCTCACAGATAGCTTGAAATCAGCCATTGTGGTATTTACACCACAAAAATCAGATTTTGCTACAAATCAGAACTTTTTCCCCAGAAAGCTGGTTGTGAACCATTTATCAATATACTACTTGATAAAGCTATACATATATTCCTTGAAAGAAAATGTAGCCTTGACAACTACATGTCAAGTTATTGAAAGCATGAAAGGTCAAGATTCTATTTTCAGTTGTTTACTGTTGATGCTTTAAGAACTTTGTTTTCACAGACATTTAAATTGGTTGGTTATTTTTAGTTTTGAGAAGAAATCAAGGCCTTTTTCTATTACTGAAATCTTACTATATAGTTAATAAGATAAGTAGGAAGAGGAAAAATACATATTAGCTGTTCAGATTTGCCAAGCAGTACTTCAGTATGACGTGAGCAGAAAACCACGGTCCTAGTTCTATGGCTTGTTGTGTGATGAGACACACAGCATATGACAGCCATATGTCATATTCCATGTGCAGTCCTAAAGAGCTGAAAAATAATTTTTAATGTTTTTTTTTATTAACTTGAGAGGTCTCATGCTATAGAAACAGAGTAAAAATATAGTACCACATGACAAGAGCCCAGAAGTTTCAGACCTAACTTCATGAAGTATATATAATATTTACAAGTCCTATATATATTATTGCCAATTACTTTTGCTCTTACAAAATCCTTCTTAAATAAATGTGGTTCTCTTGTGAGTGACTTCAGTCAGATTTTTCATGGTTAAAAGGGGGCTCTTTGACATAGTGACCAAAAGCATTGCTAGTATATTATATGTGATAATCAGATAGTTCCCTCAGCTCTCATATATCCACCTTATAAAATGGAATACAAGTCTTACTAAATCTTTATTAAAAGAGACCAAAGGTCAGTTGGCATAATACCAGTGAGAGTTTTAAAACTGATAATATAAAGTGGTTTGGTTTTACACACCCGGACTGTGTATGCAGGCACTACTCTTTTCTGAAGACAGCTTTATCAAGATGTAGTTCACATAGGGTATGTACACATCATTCATTTCAAGTGTACAATTCCATAGCTTTTAGTTATTCCCAGAGTTGTGTACTCATCACCACACTTGGTCTTCGAACACTTAGTGATCACCTCCTGGTCCTCTAATCCCACTCCTAGATGGGGCAACCACTAATTAACTTTCTTATTCTATACATGTGCCTGCTGCCACTGCTAAGTCGCTTCAGTCATGTCCGACTCTGTGCTTAGTCTGTATATTTAATATAAACAGAATCATACAATAGGTGGTACACTGTGATTGGCTTCTTTCATTTAACACAAGATTTTCAAGGTTCATCCATGGTGTAGCATGTATCAGCGCTAAACTTCTTTATACAGAAGAAGAGTATTCCATTTTATAGGTACATCACGTTTTGAGTATACACTCATCAGTCAGTGGACATTATCTTGTTTCTACTTCTTGGTTCTTATGACTAAAACTACTGTAAATATTCTCTAGAAGTTTTTTGTGGACATATGTTTTCACATTTCTTTGGGCACATACTTGGGAGTAGAATTGCTGGGTCATATGATAACTGTTGAACCATTTGCAGAACTACCAGACTGTTTTCTAAAGCAGCTGCACCCCTTTACATTCCCATCTCAGGCAACATTCTTTACCTAGCCTAATGCCTAGGAAAATGCATACTACAGAATCCCACTTAAACAATCCAGTCAATTAATGTTTTCGTTCCTTTATTCTGCCCAATTACATGTAAGTTTCTCATGAGTGACGGTATTAATAGAATATAGGCAAGTCAGCTACCATGCACCTAGCGTGATTATTCTATTCTAGTGCTTTTGGCTTGCTGGTCTTTGAAATACCTGATTTTTTTTGTTAGACTCTTTTTTAAAATAAATTAATTTATTTTAATTGGAGTCTAATTACTTTACAATATTGTGGTGGTTTTGCCGTACATTTTTAAAGCAGTTCTTAAGTTACAATTAAGAAATTTTTTGGTGGTAAATTACTACAAAGTTAGACGTTACTAAGACAAACACATACAGAAGGGCTACAGCTAGGCCAATGGACCTCATTTTAATGGGTTCCAGCCTGAATGCATTTAAAGGACAAAAAAACACTAGTTCCCATTATTTCTAGAACCACAGCCAATTAAACCTTCATAAAGTTAGGCTCTTCTGATCTGTTTTCAGTGAATGAATCTGAGAAGGTCATACTTTAAGAGATAGACCAACAAATCAAAACTCACATTAAACAGAAGAATTCCTTTGATATACCAACGTTCTGTACTTCTGTTGTGGAAAATGTCAGAGCTACAGTTATGACAATGTGTTTCCGTGAAGTGGCAGCATCTCACATCATCTTGCTAGTCTGTTCAATTATTTACTTTCCCCACATACACGTACCACAATAGCAATTATTCAGGAGAAAATTATAAGAACAAGTTACCAAAAAATAAATTCCAAAAAAGTCTACAGAAAAAGAGAACTTTTATTTTCTCTTGGAAAAGCCAGATTTGTCTATTCATATTTGCTTTCTTCAAATATCTCAGGGCCAAAGGGAATGGTTAGTTTATAGACAGGAAAGCTAAACTCCCTAGGACTTTCCTGAGGCCACTTTATAACTACATTTGTCTTCATCTGTCTTAACCTCTCTAGTAGACTGAAGCTCCGTGAGCACTTGGTTTTCTCTTCTTATAACCTTCCCAAAATGACTTGCATCCAATGAGAGTTTCATAAGTGATTTATAAATAAAATAATTGATATGGTCAAGAGGAATATGATAATACCAAAACCATAAGTCCTTTTTAGTTTGCATCAGGGTGACATTGCTGCCCAACTGAAAGGTGTTCTTAGTACAGGACACCAAATTCTGCTTCCGCCAGTAGCTCACCTCGCGTCTCTGAAATTGTGTCACCTTCAGATGAGGTCACCTTCACATCAGCCCCACACAGCACTGCCAAATTATGATGCTGAAGCAAGATATGAGGAGCATAGGCACCACTGAATTGACAGGAGACAATTTGAGTGGAATCAAAGCAAAATCTTCATGTATCATTTATTCAATTTCTTAATACCAGCATAATTACATATCAAAATTTCTGGCAATGTTACAGTGGCCAGGAATGTTAAAACAAAAATCTCTTCCTGTTTAGAAACCTATCTCTTACAAGAGTTGGATGAGAACAGGCCACGAAGCACTTTTCCTAATGCCTTAGCTTGCCATAAAGTGCCACTTTCAGTAGATTCTGTCTAATATAACAGAATCCTTGAACAATGCAGAGGGGTAAGGAATCAAACCCAATACTGATCTTCCTAATTAATTTCAGAAGCATTCTTTGTACCTGCATTCAATATTGTTTAAACATGAATGTCCTATACAATGCTTCCTACCACGTGTATGCTAAAACTCCTCACAAATACATACTAATCACCATGATATGGGCCCTAGCCAAGGATGCTATCTTTACCTCTAATAGGCAGATAAATTCCCTGTTTCAGTAGTGGGTATCTGAAAGGGGCTTTCCTGGTGGCTCAGCTGGTAAAGAGTCCACCTGTAATGCAGGAAACCAAGGTTTAATCCTCTAGGAAGATCCTCTGGAGAAGGAAATGGCTACCCAACTCCAATATTCTTGCCTGGAGAATTCAATGGACAAAGGTCCCTGGTGGGCGGTAGTCCATGTGGTCGCAAAGAGCTGGACACAACTGAGAGACTAAACACATGAGACCTGAAAGGCACTTCCTACTGAGCTGCCATTGGATTACAAGAACTTTCAAATTCCCTAAGAAATACAGTAGAAATGTGAATGATAGGTAGTGAAATGATGAGAACATAGCCTCTGGAGTCATGAAGATTGTATTCAAATCTCAGTTCTGTCTTTTACAAATTACATGGTCTTAATTTTAACTCCATCTGAGTCTCAGTTTCTTTATTTGTGAAATATAATTACCATCCCCTGTGTCGGGAGTGGTATTGAGCAATAAATGACCTACACCATTAAGTACCCGGCAGAAAACAGAAACAGATTCAGTGTCCATTCTCTTCCCTTCCCCTTCCCTGGTTATAATACTAAGGGCCATAGTTCATAAAATCAATGTTTGCATTAAGAGGATTATACAAGGGACTGTAGCAGCTCTACAAAATCACTGACATAAATGGTTTCATTTACCCATGAAGTTGAGTATAAACAGGAACTGAAGTAAAAACCATAAAATCACCTAAATCTCCCACACATTCCCCAAGTATATTTAAGTTTTCTAGTCTCTTTGTAGTAAAACAAGAATAAAGTCAAATGTCTTCCATTTATATTACCGAGAGTCCTAATGTCCCTTCACCACTAGAGACTTTGATTAAGGTTCCACATCTGCAGGATTTGTAGTGCAACCACCACTCTCCTGTATATGTTGCACTGAAGATAGATTTCATGGAATTCTTTTCTATTTGAAAAGAGTAAACTCTTGGAGGAGCCTTGCCCATCTTCCTCAGGTACAGTACCAGGACCTGAGTTCAACTTGAAGAAGTCTCTGCTTGCCAAAGCTTCTTTCAGTCTCCATCTTTTTTCCTCCTTTCCTCATGCCCTCCCTGTCCCTTTCTCTGGTCCAAAAATGATAGGCACCAGGGTCCTAAGGCTCATTTTTATTAATTATCTTTCTCCTCTTGGCCACAGCATCATCAAACGTTCTAGTATGACAGCCCAGGGTTCTCGTTGTCATCATTCTCCAAAAAGACTGCTGATGGTCTTTTGTCCAGTATTTTGCACTCTTTGAATCCTCTAGAAACCAGGATACTTGAAAGCCTGGTACAGAATAGCAAGCTAGAAATACTATTCAAAGTTGTCATGCGACGCTAAATGAAGCATTCTCTGAGGGTGGGAGAAGGTGCTTGAAAAAGAGACATTAAGGAAATGCCAGCCTAAGAGGTTTTAGAACATATAACTCTCAGACAGATGTATGTTTCCATAATGAAGAGTATGCTGTATGTGATAGGAGAAGAACTACTGACACACTGATTAAGGAGCCCAGAGGATGATCAAAATGACAAAACGAAGCATATAAAATTATGCTCTAGCTTGGAAAACATTTTTGACTGCATATATTTTTAAGACACCTCGTTTTTTAGGCCTAACTGCCATTGAGCTTAAGGAATAATATGTAAATCATTAAATGTTTCAGATTAATTTCTATAAATATTGCTGGACTAGGGTATGTATGTAAACCCTCTAAAAACCTTGTTCCCATGACATACTCATCTGTGGTATACTTGTCTGCTCACAACTTTAAAAGCATAAAGTAAGATGGTATATAACTCAGTATATATTGCATGAGCCATTAAAAATTGAGATGACTAATGGCTTGATTACATAATTTAATTAATAACTTTCCATATTTAAATTTATCTAGATTAAATTTATCTAGAATTATATATTTATTTTCTCTGCATATATTCTTAGAATATGAAATAGGAATGTAAATGAAACAATACAAATAAACACAACTATCTTTAAATGCACTCAGTCACCAAAAAGAATGTATCCAAAGTTTGCTAAGCATTTAATGCAGTTCTATTTTGACATTCAGTGGTACTTATATGTAACACGGGAATGTTCTTTGATTCTGTTTTTCATAAAGGAAAAAAATCACCTTGAACACAAGATTAAATCATAAACTTGAAGAGACCATACACAGAGTTGCAAGTACCCTACTGCTAATTTCTCATTTAAAACTACCAGCTTTTTCCATCACTCTATCTCATTCTTGCTCATCAGTTTCTTAAGTGACCAGAAGACCATGCCTCATGAACACCAAACACACAGAGAGAAAATATTCTTTTTATTTTTTGAAGGGGGAGAGTGAGCTTTTTATTCTTTAACCAAAGGAATAAAAGGGAAAAAAGAAACCCCTCAAAATCTGTTTTTATTACTATAACATATAACATAAAGCACAGGAGATATTTGAGCCCTGAACTATCTAGAAATTAGCCATATTGCTTTGTTCTTCTCTCTTTACCTTGGGATGTATATCTTTTTCTGCTCACCTCTCTCCCATTCCACATTAATTCTCCAGCAGCTCATTACATATGGCTGTGTCAGTCAGAGCCTTCATTTCCAATAATTTCCCAACCAGAAGACATGCTTCATGTTTTAACTGGAGCATAGCTAATGATGCAGATGAAATCTGGGCCTGGTAACATTTGATCTGGCCCCAGACAAGAGGAGCAAGGTGGCATCAGCCTCCTCTGATAGAGTCTGCAGCCAAGGAGCAGCACCAGTATACAAGTGACATGCATATCACATGTATCAAAGTAGAAGCTCAATCTGTAAGGCAATAAGACTCTCTCACATCCCAGCATGGGTGCTGGCCCTGAGCTGCAGTTCCAGTAATTGACATAGTTGCCCAATGCTACAAAACAAACTCAGAAACTATTCTCATTAGACATCCCCCTGCTTTGCGACTCTGTTATTGTAAAACCCAAACACTGAGCCCCATACCAGCGTGGCTCTGTTTTTAATTAGTTCTGATGGCATTGGGCTGTAAGCCAAAGAAAAAATGAACTTCCTGTGACTGAGGCTTGCTGCTCAGTATGTTGCTTCCTTCTAAAAGAGATTGTTTTCACAACATTTTATGAAAAGGACTACTGACAGAAATAATATAAGTTTTTACTGCTTTTGATATTTTTTTCAGGCTTATAAAAAGCACCGAAAAGTCAGAGGATTTGTAAAGTTACAATGCCATTATTTGGTCTTTTGTGTGACCCAGTTGACTTGTCTTTTGATTAAAGACATCCTACCCGATTAATTTTTTTTAATGGAGAAAACACAGGCTTCTGTTAAAATTTTAAGACCATGAATGTTTTAGTGTTTCCACTAAATTAATTCGGTGATATATTTTTTACTGCCTGGGTCACTGCTGGCATGGTGTTAGAACTGAGATGCTGGGAAGGTCACCTTCTGAATACAAGGAAGGAAAAGGGCTGATGGGAACTTCAGACAGATAAAGACCAATTTAGATAAATGCGAAAATCTTACACAAAACGAACCTCTACTGGCCACTGATTTTTCATTCTCTATAAGCTTTTGAAAATCCTTCCCATAGTGGGAATTTCCTAATTTATGACTCTCCTCTCCAAGTTACAAGCTAGATATTTGTTTTCCAGATTCCTTTGTAATTTGTCATGACATATGACTTAGGGTCTGCCAATTAGACACACTCATACACAACTTCAAGACAGTGAAAAGAGGAAGACGGTAGCACATTGAACTTGCTCTGCCACGTGAAGGCATCGCATTCTAGAGCAGCAGTGGCCCAGGTTCCAGCTGTGGCACCCACATTCCCGTCTCTGCTAACGGCACCCCGTGCGATGCAGCATGCACAGACAGCAGTCACAGGGTCTCCACTAAATCAGGGCAGCAGTGAGATGGGTATGGTTTTGGGGGTGCAAAGCTTTCAAGTTGACTCCCCACCCTCCTGGAGATTCTGTGAGCTGGCCAATTGCCTTTAACTAATTACATCTCTACTTCCATTAGCTAGAGAGGATTTCTTTGTAAACAAATAGAATCTCCTATACAACCATTCTGGATGCTATGTGTCCAGTAAAAATGTAATAAGATGGTACTGAGCAGTGGTTAAGAAACCAGTCTTTGGAATTAGTCAGTCATGGTTTGGAGTCCTAGCTCTGCCCCTTAAGAGCTGTGTGAACCTGGGACAATTGCTCTGAGCATTTGTTCACCTGATGAATGAGAATGATTATTCCTTACTCTTAAGTTCTTCAGAGAATTTAGTAAAATACGGTAGCTGTTATTATTATTTTATTACTGTCATCATCATCATCACTAATGGAGGTATTTAGAAGACTTTTCCAGGTACTTTGAGGTATGGTTATAGATTTTACTTTAAATGAACAGGTGTTTACTTTCCTTGGGTGCAGGCTTAGAAGATCCCTGGATTATAGAGTTGGATGACATCAAGGATTATCCTAGTCCTCCCTACACCTCTCAAAAGGTAATTATCTACAGTTTTCTATAAAAGGCAAGAGAATGAGATGCAACTGATTATTTTTTACTTATAGCTTATTCAAACATACAAGTGTTTGCCAAACAAACCAAAATAATTCCTGCCACACTTACACATCTATTGCTTTTGAACACATTTAGTAGCCTGACAAAGTTCTAGACATCCTTCAAAGTCTACTGTAAACATCACCTCCTTGCTGAAGCCTTTTCCTATCTCCCTTAATCAGATAGGAACTTACTTTCTTTGAACACAGATACCGTTGCCTCTAGTGGCAGTTAATACATTCGTGCTTTTGTGAAGCTTAGTTGTATGCATGATGTAACTCCCCTCACTGGTATAAACTAAGCTCCTTAAGATGAGAATTCATCTCTGCATCTCCTATAGCCCCTAGCAAGGTGCTCTGCACATGCTATTCCTGTATATCATACTGTAATCTACACTACTACAATTCTTGCTCTCCACTGTATAAGTATACTGGAGGCTCCCTGAAAATACAGATTTTTTTATTCATCCTTATCCCCTCCTTGGTGCATGTAATGTGTTTGTTGAATTGAATTTAAAAGTATTAGGCTAAAATTTTTTTTTATATTTCCTCCTTTTATTAGAGCTTTTTATTCCCTTTCAGTCAGTTCTTCTTTGAACCTTTAAGAGTCTACAGCATTTATATCACCCCAGCAAGACTTGAAGAAAGTAAATTCTTTGTCATCATTGCTGACCAACCTTATTATAGCTTTTACATAATCTTTGCAAACTGCTCATAAAGTATTTTCATTACACCTTATGTTTCAGGCTAGCTATTACTGTTTCCTCTCTCAAACACCCACATCTGGACAGCTGTTGTATAAGATGTGTGACACGCTGCTGTAATTCCTCCAACCTACCATGGAAAGTCATATTCATCTGTATTGGACTACACTCCCAGTCCCCCTCCAAGCTTCCAAGTCTCTCAACTAGAAGGTGGTGGTGAAATATCCACTTTCTCTTGGTCTCATTTTATCCTCTTGCCCCCGCCCTTTAACCTCTTTAGAGATCCTTACAAGGATAGTCTAGATGTATTGCTATTCTTTAGTCTCCTTAAACCTCTCTCTTTTCCCCACCATTAAACCTATCTCTTTTTGATATCCTCCAGAACTTCACCAAAATGGTACATGAAATTATTTTTTAAGTTTCTAGAATGAAGCCTCCTCTTTTCCTTCTTATGCAAGAGTTATTCCTGTTCTACAATTTGACAACAGAAGCTACCATGTGTCCTGTCCTCAAATGTGCTCTCTTCTCTAATCCAATGCAGGATACAGTCCTAAAGATGTTTGAACACTTGCACAATTACCCCCAAGTCTTGCTACTTCCAGTTTGGGAGAGCGATGAATGGCAAAGAGCAGCTCAAAACTCCTTTTCCTTCCATCCATCTTTGCCCAAGAATTGGGTCCACAAGTGAATTCATCAGTCCCTGGAAACCTCATCTTATTTTTTCCTTTGAAATGTTCTCTCTTGGGATTGTTTCCTTAGTAATGTGATTGGTAAAGGGGGTCTCAGGGTCTTCCCTGGTGGCTCAGTGATAAAGAAACCGCCTGTAATGCAGGAGACATGCATTCAATCCCTGGGTTGGAAAGATTCACTAGAGAAAGAAATGGTAACCCACTCCAGCAATCTAACCTGGAAAATACCATGGACAGAGGAGCCTGTTGGGCTACAGGCCATGGGGGTCACAAAAAGTCTGACACTGTTGAGTGACTAAACAAGAGCAACAACATAGAGTCTCAAGCCTGCTAACTGATGCAAATACACTCAGTACCCCAACCATGCCTTTTCCTGTATGGAAACCTCTTACTGTGTCTTATTGCTTAAATGTTTTCTATTAAACAAGTGATATTAATGTTTTTCAGATGACAGATCTCTTTGAGAATTTGATGAGGGTTAGAATTATCTCGTCAGAACAAAATACATGAGGACATACATAAATGCAAGTAAATGATATCAAGGGGTAAAGAGAACTGCTACAGCCGCTCCAAAGACCCCACAGATTGTAATCCCAGTTAAAAACCCTGCTGGAGTAGAAAATGGTTTTCTTTTTTAATAAAAGCATATTAAATTACCCACATCCCTTGAAGCAATCCAAGAGGCCACCACGAATCATATCAAGATGATAATGGGGACACAGGAGAGTTAGACACACAGTGAAAGAGAGAACGTGTATCTCTCTTCTTTTAGAATATCAAGATGTTGCCTGTTGTCTTAATGTAATGCTGTAAGAAGGCCAACCATCTGAGGAGTAAATCTAACACATATTTCATCCAAGAGTTATTATTTCATTTATGCTGATATAAGGCAAGCAGGATTTTGTCTGTCATCTGTCTATATATCCATCCATCCATCCATTATCCTTCCATCTTTCCATCTGTCCATCCATCTATATAATGTTACCACCAAAAATTCAATTTTTGCTCCAAAAACTGTTATCAATTTAGAGATTGTCACCCAAAATCATCTGCCCTATCTATTATTTCAAGTTGAAAAATAATAAATACTAGATATGTCTCAAGCAAAAAAATTAGCAAGGTTTTTAAAAAGTGTAAGCTTCTTAAACATTTTTATACAGGGAAATTCACAAGCAGCCATTTTTGTTTAGTTGCTCAGCAACAACCTTTTGAAGACAAGGTAAAATATTATCTAGTAAGCCATCATGAGGGCTTCCCCAGTGGCTCAGTGGTAAAGAATCCACCTGCCAATGCAGGAGACACAGGAGACGCTGGTTCGATCCCTGAGTTGGGAAGATCCCCTGGGGTAGGAAATGACAACCCACTCCAGTTTCTTGCCTGGAAAATTCCATGGCCACAGGAGCCTGGTGGGCTATGGTTCATAGGGTCACAAAGAGTTGGACACAACTGAAGTGACTTAATATGCACACAAGCCATCATGAGGAGGAGTACTGCCTACTTTGGCTTCATTCTTCCCCACAAAGGGACTAGCTATTCACTTGCCATCTGTCCCCTTCTTTTGGGGTTTTTTGTTGTTGTTGTTTTTGAGTCTATGCATCTATTTGTTTCTTTTTGGCTGAGCTGGGTCTTCAAGGCTTCTGGTGGGCTTTCTCTAGTGTGGTGAGCAGGGGCTACCCTGCATTGCAACGTACAGGCTTCTCATTGTGGTAGTTTCTTTTGTTGCAGAGCACAGGCTCTAGGCAGGTGGGCTTCAGTAGTTGCAGCACTGGGCTTAGTAGTTGTGCATGGACTTAGTTACTCTGCAGCATGTGGAATCTTCCTGGACCAGGGATCAAACTCACGTTCCCTGCACTGGCAGGCAGATTCTTATCCACTGTACTAAGTCCCATCTGTCCCCTTTTAAACATGTTAGTATAGCCTTGTCTAGAGATGCTGGTATGTGTGATAATTTTGTGGATATTAGAAATATTACTTGTAAGTTTCCCTGGGTAGCCAATCCTCCACAAGAATTGCCACATTATTTCAACTGGGTCATCAGACTCAAATACATCAAGTAAGTCCACAAAAACAATCAGACCCTCTCTGACCTATACCCTCTCCCAATACTCCTCAGACCTTACCTCCTACTGTCCTTCCCTTGGACAAGCCAAGCCATGTTTTACTGTCACTACATTAGACTCATTCTTGGAATTCATTTGCTGTTCTCTCTGCCAGAAATACTATTTCCTTACTTCCTTCAGATCTTTGCTCAGATGTCACCTTCTCACTGAGGCCTTCTCTGATTTATTTTTCTCAATAACACTTGTCAACCATCTAACATACCACACATTTTACTTACATTTTCACTTATCACCTATCCCATCCTGACTTAACTAGATAGAATGTAAGCTCTATCAAAATATATAAAAATCTGTACATATTTTGCCCACACTTTTGCACTGCTATATACTCAGACTTACAACAGTATCTGACATATAATTGATTCTCATTAAAAACCCTCATAATTATGGCATCTCATACCAGTGGTAACTTTTACTCAATGTTTGATACAGATGGAAACTAAGACTTTCTCCCAATTTGAAATATTATTCTCAAATGCATTTTTACAGTTAATTTTTAAATAACTGAAATACACTGAACATGCAACAGATGTCTCAAACTAAATAAAAGTAGCAAGGCAGGAGGACACAGTGGATGGTGGGTCAAAATCATTTTTCTAACATACTGATTCTCCAGACTACAAAAGTTATATAGTATGGAATTTAGGTTAGTAGATTAAGTGAAATAATGAATGGGTTCTCATTCCTATGGGGTTAAATTAGATCAGGATGCACTCCATATTGTGATGCCCACAGAGCAGGTAGGGGGATTTTTGCCAATGCCCATGCTGGGTCACCACTCTCCCAATCATGATCGAGTTATCAATCACTAAAGGAAAATCACAAAGTCCCTTTGTCCAGATCAACCATTTGAATAGAAGACGCAGGTTGGGCAAAGTTCTACCAATGAGAAAACTCTGTCAAGGAGTGGAAGGAACTCAAGAATCACTAATCTGGTCCATGGCACCTTGCAACAGAGTAGCTAAGACCTAATGTTGAGATAGAAGTACACATAGCTCTAGAGTTTCCAAAACATTGCACCCATGAATCATGTTTGTCCTGGTGGTGAAAGGTATGACTATAGGCCTGAAAGTTGCTGCCTCAACTTCTGGAAAATCTCAAGAAAATACAGTAGTTTCAGCAGAGGTGGAGCAAACAGTTGCAGAATCAAAGCACTTGCTCACCTAAAGCGTGTCAAAAGACACTTAACAAAAGATCCAAAAATATCTGCCAACTGTGCCATCATCACAGCTCAGATTCACTAGCTAGGACACTAGGGATGTGCCTCAGTATGTCACTGACCACACAGCCTCAGAATCCAAAGGGTATGGAGTAACTCATGCCTTTGTCTGATCCATCCAACCACACTGCCTGGATATGTTAACGTTCAGCCAACCCAGTCACAGCAGTCAGTTTTGGCACTTTGGCTCTCAGAGCATGCTCAATTTCCACCAGTGAATTCAAATCCAGCAATAAGAGTCTGATCAGCACTAGACACTAAACCACTAGGTACCATCTCTATATAACCTTCAAGATGGCACAGAAAAGATCATGAATGGATACTACTGGCTGCCCACATGCTTTCATTTCCACAATGAGAGAAATGTGTCCAGGTAGCCCAAGAGAAAAGGCATCAGACTGATATGTGGTTTTGTCAAAGAAGAAATGTGATCCCTAGTCTAGGGCCCTCAGAAATTTACAGTCTGTTTTTGTTCCACATTATGTTTTCCAGATCTGTGCCAAGTACTTAGTAGGCTGCATCCAAGTCAATTACCATCCCTGATTATGATTAAATAGACCCAAAGCACTGATTAAGGTCTCTTCCTATATTGCCCACCAAGCTTGCTGAGTTTCTCTTGTCAATATTCTCATTTACCTTTCATGGTTCCATCTTAATTGGACATCATTTAGATTTAATAATGATTCTTCATATTATGGTGGTGATCTTTGCCCAAGTAATATAAACAAAAATATATTCCACTGGAAAAAAGAGACGGAGTATGTGGGTATTTGAAACCTAAGGATACATCTGAATTCTACAATCCCAGAATGAGCTGATCAGATGAATTTCATAAAAATCAAGTAGCAGTCTCCTTTAATAATGTATTTTACTATTTATAAGAAAAATCAAATCATTTGCATTTTTTCAGCAAATGATATGCATACTGCCATTCTGTAGACACATGGCAGTAGTTAGGCATTATATCTGTTCTGGTCTAATATCTGAAGTTAGACTTTATATCTGTTCCAGTGAGTTCAGCTAAATCATGATAACAAGCATAGTTACTGGGCCAAAAGACATTAACAGCCACAGTGTTCCATTTCCATCAGGGGGTAAAAACTGTTCTATTTTTACTCCTAATAGATGAGAATTTAACTATAATAAAACTGGTAAGGAATATTTCTAAGTGATAATGCTACTAGCAAACATGACATATAAATAATTATTCTAGAATAAATTAGAAAAGAGATATATAAAATGTCCTTTTCTTCATTTTCTTCCTAGAACCAAAAATTATAAACCATAATGTAGCTTTTAAAATGAATTCAGGTGAAGAATCAAAGACAGTAATTAAGCCAGTTCTCCAGATTATTAGGAGGTCAGATCAGCTCTGTTCCTAGTCACAATATCTTTGATCAGTTAAAAGTGGACCTTTGCTTTGATTTCAGCTCAAAAATTTTATCATTCACATGTGACAGGAAAAGGTACTAATCCATGAATTACATAGAACTTCTCACCAATAAATGTATATACCGATATCAAGTAAAACTTGGATTCATACACTGACTATCATTTCAGTAAATCCACTATTGGTCACATAAGATCACCAACATTCACTTAGAGGCCAGAAGCAAATCAATCTTATTTTGCTCTTGAATTAAATGAAAAAGGAATAACATTCTATTTGTCATGTGGTTCCTTATATCATAAGCCACTATCTTGATATATTTATTGTAATAAGAATTTGGGAATTTTTTTGGTCTGGAATGGCCAAGGATTTATTGTCTCTGTCTTTGGGACCTGCTTACTTTGTTCAATCTCAGACACTGAGACTGTGTAATTATTCAGAGTATCTTCTTGTAAATCCACGTAGATCCCAAATGATTCCATATTGTTTTAGCATGGATACAAAATGCTTTCATTCTTCTACATTTTTCATATGGAACAATTAAATTTAGAGATGACTAATCAGAGTCTACATGGACCAGATTGTGCAGAAGTCAACTGAAAATAGCACTGTGTGCTGAGAATGAATCAAATTCAGTTGGGAGATGAAAGAATTGACTATGGTTCTGCCCTACCTATTTTCTGACTTTGTGGAAAAAAAAAAAAACTTAAATGATTGATGGAAATCAAGTATATTGAGCTGCAGTTGATACACTGATAGGGTGAGACAGGAATATTTGCAGACAGATAAGTAATCTACATAGAAAATGAGACCATTAAAGTGAAAGGCAGGATTTGTTTTAATTATTTGCATGATTAATTTTTAACTTCTGTGCACTTTAATTTTTGTGTAGAAACCTAGCTTTAGGCTGGGTTCAAATGATTTCTTTAAAAGTATGACTGTGGCAATGTGGATTCACATTTAGGGGCTGTCTTAACAAACAATTAAGGTCAGAAAACCAACCAATCAACAAATACTGAGGTACACTGTGTGCTTACTCCCTGCTGGAGGCTACAGAGAGAAACTCAAAAATATGGAACATGGTCTCATCCCTGAAGTATACAAAAACTAACTAGGGACCAGAAGCTAAGAGACAAAGAGAGGCAGTGTCACAGGATAAACCAATGAGGTCCTCAGCCAAACACAGAGGTTTGGATTCCAACTCTGCCCTGCAACCTCTAATGCCTTGGATTGATAACACATTTGTGTACTTGTATCTCAATGGCATGAAAACAGAATCTACCTCTCAGGGGGTCTGTATGGATTAAAAGATTGGGTCAAAAAAGGTCTGTACCTATAGTCTGTACCTGTGGAATAATTGAACAAATTAATAAAATTTTGTGCGCAGGTTTTAAAGTACAGTAGCTAAAGACATAAGAGGCCTGACTTCTAGCTCAGTCTCCGATATTAGCTCCTTGTGGGAGGTTGAACCAGTTACAGATTTTGTGGATTTCAAACTCCTCCTGCTTTAAAAAAAAAAAAAAATGGTTTAACCAAAATGATCCCAAAACAATACTATAGCGTGGTTACATAAAAACTTTACACATTTTTCAATGAATAGAGAAAATAGGGATCCATGAGGACTAGAGTGATGGAAGTTATATTCAGGAAGTAAAGCTGATCTCCCTGAGGAAGTTGGGGAGAAGTGAATCGGTGGAGAAGGGGTAGTAAAACTGAGAAGACATTGAGAAGGAAAGGAGCGGGGCACAATAGAGGAGCTGAAAAGAGGAACTTCTGATATACTTGGAAGTTCACACAAGGGAGCAGGAGCAAGTAGTTTTTGCATGAAAGATGCAGTCTGTGTGTATAGAGGTTAAAGGAAAGGCAAAGAAGTTCCCTTGAAAACCCATAAGAACTCAGATTTCCTAAATACTTTTTGAAAAAAGAAATGATAATGTGGAAGCAGCGATTAAGGAAGATTAATTTGGTAAAGTTATGCACGATGAAGTGGAGGAAGTGAAGATAATGAATTCAATTATTCTTTCCAAAACTGACTATTAATACTGCTCAGAAATAAGTGGAATGGCTGTTCTGGTCACCTCAGAACAAGTTTCATTAGTCTATGGCTAAAATTCAGATTTGGGCCATATGTAATGTTTTTCCTGTGTCATATTGCTAGCTAAGCAATTCATAAAATCTTGTGATGTTTAAAAATTAAATACAGCTATACGTATATTTTTATTTGTTTTTAGATCAAGCTACCCACTCCAGTATTCTTGCTTGGAAAATTCAATTCCATGGACAGAGGAGCCTGGAGGGCTACAGTCCATGGTGTTGCAATGGAACGATTAACACTTACTAACACTTTAGATCAAGCACCACATAGTAGATACAAGCAACATGTAAAAATACTATCGCTCTGTCTACATTTGTGTCCCCAAAAATACATGCAGTGTGGATTAAATTAAAATCTTATAGATTTATAGAACCTGAGATCTCTGGATAATCTCAATTTTGCTACATGATATTCAAGCATGTATAACGAAATCATCTTGAAACATTTTTAAATCGTCAGCACAGGAGAATAAAAAGGCAGATGTTAGAGATCAAAAAGCCCAGTGTTCAACTATGCTCATTCATGTTTCTATTCGCTTCATGTTAACATAGCAAGATTTTACAATTCCCCAGAAAACTTAGACTATCTTAGTAATAGAACCAAATGACTCATTTGTCTTTGGTCACTCAGAAGAAAAAGAAGTTTGAGCAGTTTTCAGCAATGTGGTCATCCTCCAATTGTCATATTTTGAGAACAGAATGAATAAATTTGTAGACATAGGACTAATTGAATACAATTCAATAAATATTTTTATATACTAGCATGAGCAAAAGGGAGTGATGAGGGAGAGGAAAAAATACAGAGACACTTAACCAAAAGAAGATAAGCAATAGAAAATAAGCACAGAAAAAGGTGTCCAATATCATTATTATTTAGGAAAATACACCATGATGAGGCATGTTACCCATTTAAAAAAATTGATTATACTAAGTTTTAGCAAATAAATAAAGGAACTAGAACTAATATATATATATAAGATGTAAATATAAAATAATTACAACCACTTAGGAAAACATTTTAGCAGTTTGTTAAAAAGTTAAACATACACCTACTCTATAATCCAACTATTTTAAGAATTTATCCAAGAGAAATGAAAGCACATATCCATATAAACACTTGTCCATGATAGCAACTTTGTAACAGTCTAAGACTCTGATGCTGGGAGGGATTGGGGGCAGGAGGAGAAGGGGAAGACAGAGGATGAGATGGCTGGATGGCATCACTGACTCGATGGACGTGAGTTTGAGTCAACTCCAGGAGTTGGTGACGGACAGGGAGGCCTGGCGTGCTGCAATTCATGGGGTCGCAGAGTCGGACATGACTGAGCGACTGAACCAAACTGAAACTTAAAACAACCAAATACCCATCAAGAGGTGAAGGGATAAAGTAACTGCAGCATATCCAAACAGTGGGCTCAGCAATTAAAAATAATAACCAATATTGGTACACACTGCAACATGCTGCTGCTGCTGCTAAGTCGCTTCAGTCGTGTCCGACTCTGTGCGACCCCATAGATGGCAACCCATCAGACGGCTCCCCCGACCCTGAGATTCTCCAAGCAAGAACACTGGAGTGGGTTGCCATTTCCTTCTCCAATGCATGAAAGTGAAAAGTGAAAGGGAAGTCGCTCAGTTGTGTCCGACTCTTAGCGACCCCATGGACTGCAGCCTACCAGGCTCCTCCATCCATGGGATTTTCCAGGCAGGAGTATTGGAGTAGGGTGCCATTGCCTAATGACTCACAATTATGCTAAATGGAAAAAAAAAAAAAAACAAAGCCAGAAAAATTGAGTACATACTGTATGACTTCACTCATGTAACTTTTTTTTAGAAATAACAAAGTAACCTTATGCTGCTAAGTCACTTCAGTCGTGTCCGACTCTGTGCAACACCATACACAGCAGCCCACCAGGCTCCTCTGTCCCTGGAATTAATTCTCCAGGCAAGAATACTGGAGTGGGTTGCCATTGCCTTCTCCAATGCATGAAAGTGAAAAATGAAAGTGAAGTCTCTCAGTCGTGTCCCACTCTTAACGACCCCATGGTCTGCAGCCTACCAGTCTCCTCCATCCATGGGATCCTCAAGGCAAGAGTGCTGGAGTGGGGTGCCATTGCCTTCTCCAACAAAGTAACCTATAGTGAGACAAATATGGTTTCCTGGGTAGGTGGGAATAGAGAAGGGTGAGAAAGAGAAGATACAAAAGAACACATGGTAAATTTTGGAAGTGATAACTGCTTTCGTTATCTTGTTTGGGGCAATGGTTTCATGATTATCTCTATGTGTCAAAATTTACTGAATTGTACAATTTAAATATGTGCAGTTTACTGTCTGTCAATTATATCTCATTAATGCTGCCTTCTGACTTCAAATACCATTCTGTTCTCCACTATCCCTCAACAGCTGGCATGCAGGTATACAATTCAATAAGTGTTCACTGACCCTTCTATTCACCTGATCCTGAAACTGGCATTAAGAATACAAAAAAGAAAAAACTGTGAGCTGCTAGAAATTTTATTTCAAAATAAATTTACATGTAAATCACATGGTAAGCATTGTTACACTCTTATTATTTGGTTCCACCCTGTCCCTGCCCTTGTTTCCCTTTAATGCTCTAATTAGGTTTCCTATATTCTTGGATACTTTTTGAATCCTCTCTAAATGAGGATGAGATATAAATAAATATAATTATATAAATGACTAACATCATATGTGCCCTCAAGGAATTTGCAGCAAAGGATAGTCAGTCCTTGACTTCAGGTACCGCACAGCCTCATGGAGAGGCGACATATGGACACTAATATTATGCTATAAGATTTGATTTCTGAATACCATAAAGGTATTAATACATTTAAAATATATACAAGTTTCACAAGAAGGAGCACTGGAGAGGGAATATTTAATTCTGATAAGGCCAAAAGGAGTTCACAGAGAAGAGAAAGCTTTCAATTGGGCTTTGAAGGCTGTGTTGGTTTTTAATGGGCAGAAGTGGAAGAAGAACACTCTAGGCAGAGAAACATCATAAACAAAGGAGTGAGTGTGAGAAAGGTCAGCACATATTCTTCGGCTAAAGAGTAGTCTGATGAGATGAGACAGACACCCAAAACTGACCCCAGCTGATTGGTATTTGGCGAATTATTTAACCTCCCCAAGTTCCAGTGCCCTCAACTCTGAAGTGGGAATAATTACACTATTATATCTACCTAAAGAGACTCTTAAAAGGGCTAAAAGAGAAATAATGAACATAAAACACTCAGCACTGCGCTTGGCATATGTCAGATGCTTACAAAACCAGCAGCATTCACTATTAGTATGAGGCTGGAGTCCAGAGGAGAAGGGGGAAAGAGAAATTTTTATCTCATTCATATTTTTACAGTGACAAGTTGTTGCCCCGAGTAGCTTCATGAAGACATACATTCAATTAGTACAATGACATCATTCTCTCTAAAATAAATTTCTGATTTCACCTGGTCAGCTAAAAAATTATTTAAAATGTGGGGGGCAGGGAGGGGAAGCACAGATGGCAATTTCATGCTTGATAATTCAGTCCTTCTCATTCAAGTTGAAAAAATAAAACAGACTTATGGATTCTTCCTCCAGCCATGTGTCTTTGGCTGCTAAAAAAAAAAAAAAAAAAAAGATAATAGTCTCATCAGAATTTAAAGTTTTATCATTTTAAAGAATTCTTTTCTAGGTTACTTAGAAATCATGTTTCTGAAAGATTATCTGGTTGAAAGGTCACATTTTCAGGCCAATAATACAATAAATGAAAATGCCTTGAACCAACCAACCATTTGCAACTTGCTGCAACAAAACTTTGTGATTTCATTTACAGAAGTCTCAGACAGAGAAGATGACCATACCCCCCAAAACCGATTAAACATACAATTGTTGAAAATTAAACATACAACGAAAATGGCCACAACAAAAACTTAACAGACATTCATCTTTTCAGTATGATGCGTTACAATCCAGCCTGAAAGCAAGGAGATTGAATGGACTGAAAAAAACTAATGGATGTATTTGCTCAGGGAAGGCTAACTATATACCTAGTAAGGCACTGGTATGCTGTTAAATATTTACGTGTTTGCAGACTTAGAAGTTACTGTAACCATATTAATGTATCTTTTTCCTCCATTTTTTTCCTCCCAGTTCTATCCCTAAATTTCTTCTATTCCTTGTCCATATGATCTCTGGAAGCCCTGCTGATCAAATATTTTAGGAGAGATCAGAGACCAGTCAGTTCTAGCAGAAGCAAGTTTTTCTTAAGAGAACAATGATATAAATCCTTTTAATACTTGAAAAAAGGCACTTGACATTTGAGAAATCAATAGATGGGCTTGAAAACTTGGAGATATTAAGAAGGAAATAAACATGTAAGAAGGTGTGTTAATAATCTAGGAAACTGATTATCATGATCAGCTTTAAAATATCCAGAACAGCCCATGAGAAAATAAGGAAATCATTCTAAATCCAAGTAAAGACCTTCTTTTCAATGGCATTTGTTTTCCAAAATGAAACATTGATAGAAATAGACACAGATGTAGATACATACACAGACAAAGGGGTTTTTTAAATTTACTCTCCCAGAAGTTTATGAAATCTCTCTGGGACTTCTCATATTGGCAGATAAGCTGAGAGCTTGAAAAACTTAGTGAGCTGAAGAAAATTCATATACATCCTTTAATATACAGGATCTTTATTTCATTAAAAAAGGGTAAGGTGAGTGAGATGTTGGTTCTACTCAAAAATAAATAAAAACACAAGCAAACATATGTTTCCTCTAAGAGAGTTGGGGTAAGCAGAAGGATCAAAAATTTTTTTATTTTATTAAATAATACTTAGCAATTAATATGTACCATGCATAGTTACAGGCATTTTATAAATACTATCATTTAACCTTTGAGGCTTCCCTGGTGGTCTAGTGGTTAAGAATCTGCCTGCCAATGCAGGGGACATGGGTTTGATTCCTGGTTCAGGAAGATCATGCATGCTGTGGAGCAACTAAGCCCATGCACCACAACTGCTGAACCAGCATTTTAGAGCCTGCGAGCTGCCTACTAAGCTCACATGCCACAGCTGCTGAAGCCCATGTGCTCAGAGCCCCTGCTCGGCAACAAGAGAAGCCATAGCAGTGAGAAACCCAAGGACCATAACAAAGAGTAGCTGCCACTCACCACTGCTAGAGAAAGCCAGTGCACAGCAACAAAGACCCAGCACAGCCAAAAATATAGGAATAAACAAATCTTTAAAGAATTAATTAATCTTTAAAACAACCCAAGATTAAGATTCTGCCAGTGTATCCAACTAACTGAGAAAACTGAGATACGGATGTGTTACAAGACTTACCCAAGCTCATATAGCTACTAAGTGGAAGATCTGAGCTTTGTATCCACACTGCTTGGCTCCAATATCCACCCTTGTAATCACTACCTTGCAACTTTTATTCTTGGAGGAGCTTCTCTTTGGAGATGAGTTTAATCTGTGAACATTTCTGGTTTTCCTACAGAGCCCTAAGAGAAATTTTACTTGTGTGGCATAGACCAGTCTATAGGCAAGAGTAGTATTTTACTAGAGAATTTCCCTAGAAACCAGTTTAACATGCCTTTTTAACTGCTAATTCCTTCAGAATGACTGAGGAGTTAAAATCCCACAGTTCTCTTTAGAAGAGACAGGTGATGAGCTTCAAACATATGATTTCATCCGTTTTATAGGGAATTCTTGGGTTGTCCATTGATTAGGACTCAGGGCTTTCAGTGTCTTAGACATGGGTTCGATCCTTGGTCAGGGAACTAAGTTTTCACAAGCAAGCCATCAAACAAACAAACAAACAAACATTTCTGGGAGCCAAGAGATAGATGGAAACAGAGACACAGGGGTAGGCTGTTCAAGAACTTCATGACGTACAGATCCCTTTACAAACAGATCCTAGAAAAGGCAATGTGACCTCAGAGTAACTGAGTGAACACAGAAGTCAGTGTCTTCTTTTCTTCATCAATCCAAGAAAGGAAGGCTGGTACAGTTTATGATTTTTTGCACAAGAGATGTCCTGTGGCAGAAGAATCATCTGTAACAAGGACATGACAGCAAGAAAGAAGAAAAAGAAGCTTTCTCAAAGAAAGCAGGCCCAGACATCACAATGACTAACTGTGGACTAGGTAGTGTTGAATGTAATTGGCTCCTTGTTCATAAAGATCATAAGGCATCCTCGAAATGACTGCCCTATTTAGTTTTTCCATAATAGATTGGAAAATATGACTCCAACACCCAGAAAGACTTGGTCCCTAATTTCTCAGTTTCTCCTTGGATAGACTTTAAGCTTTCTAGAAGGTATCAACAGTACTTGAGAATTTCCCAAAGTGGATTCTTTCTTTCCTATCTTTTAATGCAAAAGAACAACATAAGAGAAACCATGTATTTGGGCGCATGTCTGTAGATTTACATTGTCATCCTCACTCTTAAAACATCAAAAATAAACTAACCACTAAAAACAAAAGCCAAGCAAAATTGGGCACATGAGGTTCCATCAAGTACCATCACATTTTGGGGTGAAGGTGAAGGTTAGCAATCCCTCCTGATTGCTTATCTTTGCATGAATACTCCTATCTGAATAAGAGGATAGTGCTTACTCAGGATACCACTTCAGACACTAGCATCGAGGTATCTACATAAAGCTTGAGTCAAAGTTGTTGCCTTAGGCTTACTATTCCTAATTGTACTGTTTCATTGCTCTGCTTGGCTCAGTAAGCTGATGCATTAATTGTGTAACAGAATAGAAAAGGAAATATAAAAACATGTTAGTTTAAGCAGTGGATTCTTAGCTTCCTTTTATGAACATCTCCAGGGCTAGAGGTCAGCTGAAATGAGCGACAAATTTAACCAGATATCCAGTGAGTAGGGGAAAGCTTTCTCCCAGTTTCAATCATCCAGCTTTGGTCATTACATAGCAAAAAGTGCAATATGGTAACCCTTTTCAGGTTTCTAGTCATATTAGGGCCTTCGTCTCACTTTGTTTATAGATTTAGTTGGATGGAGGAGCCTGGTGGGCTGCAATCCATGGGGTCGTGAAGAGTTGGACACAACTGAGCAACTTCACTTTCATTTTTCACTTTCATGCACTGGAGAAGGAAATGGCAACCCAGTCCAGTGTTCTTGCCTGGAGAATCCCAGGGATGGCGGAGCCTGGTAGACCGCCATTTATGGGGTCGCACAGAGTCGGACACGACTGACGTGACTTAGCAGCAGCAGCAGCATTCAAAAGTTTGGAAACTGTCAAACTACCCAGTGAGAAGTCTCAGAATAAATTGAATCCCATATTTTCAGGATAAAACTGATAACTTCCTTAAAAATCAACAAGGTTCTTGAGGAGCTGGAGCAACAGTATGTGGGCTCAGCCTTCCAATGTTCAGGCAGTTATAGATATACAGGGATGGTGATGGTAACAGTGGCAAGGATAGGCTTCTGGACCCTAGGTTTCAGTGAATTTATTGACTTCTGATTCACCTGGCAGCCTCTTGAATCCCTACATTTGTAAGTGTGGCAAAGGCAGCAGCTCTCCTGGCATGCCAGTTTGGTAGCCTTATTCTTAGAGGCTTTATAGGAAGTCCAGCCTAGTGCTTGCTCTCTAGCCCTTCCAACAACTTTAAGCATGTAACTAACCTGTATTAAATATATTACTATTTAAAATATCCAAAATGGTTTTGGTTTACAGCATTAAATCCTAGTGGATGCCAACCTCAAAATAACCCTGTCAGGTTCTATTATACTCTTTTACATATGACAAAACTGAAGAAAAGTAAAAAATGATATGAAAAGATGAGCTACAGACTGGTAAGAAATATCTTCAAAATACATGTATGATAAATGAGGTGTATCCAAAATATGCAAAGAACCTTTAAAACTCAATAATAAGAAAACAAACCACTCAAATAAAATAAAATGTGGGGAAAATACTGGAGCACACACCTCCCCAAAGAAAATACAGAGATAGCAAATGAGTTTACAAAAAATATTCAAGAATATATGTCATCAGGGAGTTACAAAATAAAACAGAGGTGAGATACTATTATACACATATTAGAATAGCTAAAATCCAAAATGGCTCATGGGTTTAGAAGTATGATTCTTGCTTAGGGTGTGAGAAGTTCCAGGTTCAAATCCTAGACAGGCTCAGCTTTTGTGGGCTTCCCTGGTAGCTCAGACAGTAAAGAATCTGCCTGCAATGCAATAGACCTGGGTCCAATCCCTGGGTTGGGAAGATCCTCTAGAGAAGCCAATGGTAACTCACTCCAGTATTCTTGCCTGGAGAATTCCATGGACAGAGGAGCCTGGTAGGCTATAGTCCATGGGCTCACAGAGTCAGACTAAGATTTATTTACTTAAAATCCAAAATACCAGCAACACAAAATGCTGTAAGGATGCAGAACAACATGAACTCTCATTCACTGCTGGTGGGAATGCAAAAGGGTACAGCCACTTTAATTTTTTATGTATTTATTTATTTATTGGGCTGCACTGGATCTTAATCGTAGCATGCATGATTTTTAGTTGTGGCATGTGGGATCTAGTCCCCTGACCAGGGATCAAACTCAGACCCCCTATATTGGGAGCATGGAGTCTTGGCCACTGGACCACCAACGAAGTCCTGTACAGTCACTTTAAAAGACAGTATTGTGTTTCTAACAAAGCTAAACATACTCTTACCATCTGTACCATCTGCTCCAGCAATCCATGCTCTAGATACTTACCCAAAGTTGCTGAAAGCATAAAAACCTGTACACAGATATTTGTGGCAGCTTAGTTCATAACTGCCAAATTTAGAATCAACCAAGATGTCCTTTAGCAGGTCAATGGATAAATAAACTGTGGTATATCCAGACAATGGAGCATTACTGGGTAATAAAAATGATCTATCAAGCCATGAAAAGGCATGAAGAAAACATAAACACATAGTGTTAAGTGAAAAAAAAAATCAGTCTGAAAAGGGATTCCAAGTACATGACATTCTGTAAATGGGAAAACCATTGAAATGGTTAAAAGATCAGTAGCTGTCAGGGGTTCAGGGGAAGAAAGGGATAGAGTTGGAACAACATGGGGGATTTTTAGGGCAGTGAAATTATTCTTTATGATATTGTAATGGTAGATACAGGACATTATGCATTTGTTAAAATCCATGGCACTGTACAACACAAGAGTGACCCCTACTATAAACTATGGATTTCAACTAATGGTACATCAATATTGATTCATTAATTCTAACAAATGTATTATAATAATGTAAGATGTTGACAGAAAAAAAAAAACACGAAGGCAAAATATATGGACCTGTCTGTATTTTCTGCCCAAATTTTCTGCAATCCTAAAGCTATTCTAAAAAATTAGCCTATTAATTATTTTAAATTATTTGAAAGGCCATCTGTGAGAAATCCATAGCTACTGAATATAATCATACTAAATAGTGAAACAGTGACTGCTTTTCTCCTGAGATCTGGAGCAAGACAAGGATGGCTATTGTTACCACTCCTATTCAGCACTGTCCTGGAAATTCTAGCCAGTGTAATCAGGCAGGAAAAAGAAATAAAAGGAATCCAAATTGGAAAGGAAGAAGTAAAACAGTCACTATTTTCAAAAGATATTATCTTGAATATATAAAAGCCTAAGGAATCCACCAAAATATATTAGAACTGAAAAAACGGGCTCAAAAAGATTGCACGACTATATATGGAATTTAGAAAAATAGTACCAATGATCCTACATGCAGAGCAACAAAAGAGACACAAATGTAAAGAACAGACTTTTGCACTCAGATGGAGAAGGCGAGGGTGTGATGATATGAGAAAATAACATTGAGACATGTACATTACCATATGTAAAACAGATGACCAGTGCAAGTTCAACGCATGAAGCAGGGCACCCAAAGCTGGTGCTCTGGGACAACCCAGAGGGGTAGGGTAGGGAGGGATGTGGAAGAGTGGGGAGCAGGTCAGGAGAGGGAAGACACATGAGTACCTGTGGCTGATTAATGTTGATGTATGCAAAAATCATCACAATATAATAAAGTCATTATCTTTCCATTAAAATTAATTAATTTTTTAAAAAGATTGCAAGACATAAGACAAACATACAAAACTCAATTATATTTCCACACACTAGTAATGAGACATTTTAAATTTAAGAAATGTATTATATTTATTACAAATGTACACAAGGAATAACATATTAGAAATAAATTTAGGAAAAGGAATGTAAGACTGGTACTCTGAAAACTGCAAAATGTCACTAAAAGAATGTTTAAAAGACCCAACCAAGTAAGTGGTAGGTCACCCCATGTTCATAGATTGAAAGATTTAAGATTATGATGACAACACTAATCAAATTGACCTACAGATTCAACACAATCTCTACCAAAATTCAGGTACCTTTTTTGTATATTTGACCATAAAATTCAAGTAGAAATGCAAGGGATACAGGGGAACCAAAACAATCTTCAAAAGGAAGAACAAGTTGGAAAACTTACAGTTTCTGATTTCAAAACATACTACACAACAAGAGTGGTCAAATAAGTGTGGCACTGGTCTAAGAATCAGTTCAGTTCAGTCACTGAGTCGTATCCGACTCTTTGCGACCCCATAAATCGCAGCACGCCAGGCCTCCGTGTCCATCACCATCTCCCGGAGTTCACTCAGACTCACATTCATCAAGTCAGTGATGCCATCCAGCCATCTCATCCTCTGTTGTCCCCCAATCCCTCCCAGCATCAGAGTCTTTTCCAATGAGTCAACTCTTCGCATGAGATGGCCAAAGTATTGGAGTTTCAGCTTTAGCATCATTCCTTCCAAAGAAATCCCAGGGCTGATCTCCTTCAGAATGGACTGGTTGGATCTCCTTGCAGTCCAAGGGAATCTCAAGAGTCTTCTCCAACACCACAGTTCAAAAGTATCAATTCTTCGGTGCTCAGCCTTCTTCACAGTCCAACTCTCACATCCATATATGACCACCGGAAAAACCATAGCCTTGACTAGACGGAACTTAGATGGCAAAGTAATGTCTCTGCTTTTGAATATACTATCTAGGTCGGTCATAACTTTTCTTCCAAGGAGTAAGTGTCTTTTAATTTCATGGCTGCAGTCACCATCTGCAGTGATTTTGGAGCCCAAAAAAATAAAGTCTGACACTGTTTCCACTGTTTCCCCATCTATTTCCAATGAACTGATGGGACCAGATGCCATGATCTTTGTTTTCTGAATGTTGAGCTTTAAGCCAACTTTTTCACTCTCCACTTTCACTTTCATCAAGAGGCTTTTAGTTCCTCTTCACTTTCTGCCATAACGGTGGTATCATCTGCATATCTGAGGTTATTGCTATTTCTCCCAGCAATCTTGATTCCAGCTTCTGTTTCTTCCAGTCCAGCATTTCTCATGATGTACTCTGCATAAAAGTTAAATGAGCAGGGTGACAATTTACAGCCTTGATGTATTCCTTTTCCTATTTGGAACCAGTCTGTTGTTCCATGTCCAGTTCTAACTGTTGCTTCCTGACCTGCATACAGATTTCTCAAGAGGCAGGTCAGGTGGTCTGGTATTCCCATCACTTCCAGAATTTTCCACAGTTTGTTGTGATCCACACAGTCAAAGGCTTTGGCATAGTCAATAAAGCAGAAATAGATGTTTTTCTGGAACTCTCTTGCTTTTCCATGATCCAGCGGGTGTTGGCCATTTGATCTCTGGTTCCTCTGCCTTTTCTAAAACCAGCTTGAACATCAGGAAGTTCATGGTTCACATATTGCTGAAGCCTGGCTTGGAGAATTTTGAGCATTACTTTACTAGCGTGTGAGATGAGTGCAATTGTGCAGTAGTTTGAGCATTCTTTGGCATTGCCTTTCTTTGGGATTGGAATGAAAACTGACCTTTTCCAGTCCTGTGGCCACTGCTGTTTTCCAAATGTGCTGGCATATTGAGTGCAGCACTTTCACAGCATCATCTTTCAGGATTTGAAATAGCTCAACTGGAATTCCATCACCTCCACTAGCTTTGTTCGTAGTGATGCTTTCTAAGGCCCATTTGACTTTACATTCCAGGATGTCTGGCTCTAGATGAGTGATCACACCAGCTGTGAAGAGATACCCCAGGCCCAAGGTAAGAGAAACCCAAGTAAGATGATAGGTGTTTCAAGAAGGCATCAGAGGGCAGACACACTGAAACCATACTCACAGAAAACTAGTCAATCTAATCACACTAGGACCACAGCCTTGTCTAACTCAATGAAACTAAGCCATGCCCACGGGGCAACCCAAGATGGGCGGGTCATGGTGGAGAGGTCTGACAGAATGTGGCCCACTGGAGAAGGGAATGGCAAACCACTTCAGTATTCTTGCCTTGAGAACCCAATGAACAGTATGAAAAGGCAAAATGATAGGATGCTGAAAGAGGAACTCCCCAGGTCAGTAGGTGCCCAACATGCTACTGGAGATCAGTGGAGAAATAACTCCAGAAAGAATGAAGGGATGGAGCCAAAGCAAAAACAATACCCAGCTGTGGATGTGACTGGTTATAGAAGCAAGGTCTGATGCTGTAAAGAGCAATATTGCATAGAAACCTGGAATGTCAGGTCCATGAAGCAAGGCAAATTGGAAGTGGTCAAACAAGAGATGGTAAGAGTGAATGTCGACATTCTAGGAATCAGCGAACTAAAATGGACTGGAATGGGTGAATGTAACTCAGATGACCATTATATCTACTACTGCGGGAAGAAATCCCTCAGAAGAAATGGAGTAGCCATCATGGTCAACAAAAGAGTCTGAAATGCAGTGCTTGGATGCAAGCTCAAAAACCACAGAATGATCTCTGTTCGTTTCCAAGGCAAACCATTCAATATCACAGTAATCCAAGTCTATGCCCCAACTAGTAATGCTAAAGAAGCTGAAGTTGAACAGTCTAAGAATAAACACAGATTAAATGAATAGAATTAAGAGTTCAGAAGTATACACTTACATTTACAATAGATTTTCCACAAGTTTGCCAAAACAATTTGATGGGGAAAGAATTTTTTCAAGAATTGAGTCAGTTCCTAGGCAGGTTGATAAGAAGTCCAGGGTTCCCAAGGAGGAGGAAGGGGTCTGAGGTTCTCAAAGTGGAGATAGGGGTCTGGAATTCTCAAGGAGGAGGAAAGGACAAATATCTTTTTTTTTCCTGTCTACATTCCTTAGTCTTGGCTTCCTTGGTGGCTCAGACGGTAAAGCGTCTGCTCCCAATGTGGGAGACCCGGGTTCAATCCCTGGGTCAGGAAGATCCCTTGGAGAAGGAAATGGCAACCCACTCCAGTGCTCTTGCCTAGAAAATTCCATGGATGGAGGAGCCTGGTGGGCTACAGTCCACGGGGTCACAAAGAGTCAGACCCAACTGAGTGACTTCACATTTTTTTTTTCTCTACATTCCTTAGTCTTAGTCACATAAGAAGTTTTTTTCTTTAAGCCCAGAACCTATGATCACACAACAAACAATTCAGTTTAAACTCTGTACTCAGGATTGTATAGGCTTTCTTCATACCTCAGTTGGTCAATCATCTGCCTGCAGTGCAGGAGACTTGGGTTTGATTCCTGGGTTGGGAAGATCCCCTGGAGAAGGAAATGGCAACCCACTCCAGTATTCTTGCCTGGAGAATCCCATGGACAGAGGAGCCTGGCAGGCTACAGTACACCAATCGCAAGAGTCAGACACTATTTAATAACTAAACCACCAGCAAGGATTATATAACAACAGTGTATCCTGCTTGAGGACAGTTTCTGCTTCCTGAAAACCTTCTGGCTAATCCTGTTATCTTAAAATGTAAATGATGGGGGTGAGTCTAATAAGATCTCTACAACCTTGAGACATTCTTTTGATTTATTGTAATAACTAATTTTAAAAGTATATAACTCCCTTGCTAACACTAATGAGGGGGGCACTCTCTGTCCCCCTTCTGATGTCTATGTCAGAAGCTTTCTCTGTTCCTTTTTATACTTTAATAAAACTCTGCTCTTGAGTGATCAACCCTGGTCCCTGGTCCCAAAACTAAATCTTCTTCTTCAGAGATCATGAATCCGACATCGTTCACCATAAGCTTGGGGGTTCATCTTGGGGGCTCGCCCGGGACCTTCAGGACAAGGTAAGAACACGCAGAGCTGTAGCCTCTTTGCTTTCTCAGTATACACATTTTCTGCTTTTCTTTACTAACTCTATGGTATGCTCGTGTGAATGGATGACAATGGATGACACACCCTGTGCGAAGCGAGCATTGAGCCCTGCTCTGCAGTTTCTCAGTGCCTCATAATGACTGAAGGCAGCCCCCAAAGGCGAGCCTTATCAGGGGTTTATACCAACCTGCCAATGCCAACAGACACCCAATGTCCCTGCAAAGGGAGCGGCCAGAAATGGGCGAAGCATGTGGACCGAACTTTCCTTTCTCAATCACCTTTTCCTGGTCTCTTTGACCACTTCGTAATTGTGTGGGAATTAGAACTCCTAACCTAATCTGTCAGATCATGGACTTTCAAAGGGCTTGTGATCCATGCTGATACTATGTACTTTTACTTAGACCCCAAGTATGGAAGCCCCAAGTAGGAGCTGAAAGTTACAAGAGCACGTTTGGGTACTAGGCAGAACTCTAGCTCCAGGAACGTCTCTCAGGCTAGAGGTTTCTCTCTTGGCTGCCTGCCTCAGGGGCCAGAGTCCTAAAAGCGAGTGTCACAGCTGTGCCTCTGATCCATGTGGATAGAAGCACTGCCGGTGACCATAAGGTTTTTGAAGACACATTGGGAATTGCAGGATCTGGTTAGATTAGAAGTGCAATGGGCTTCTTCCTTTGGGAGTGCTAGCTCTTGGTGGACCAGAGGAGGCTCCTTGGTGGCTTTTGTCTCAACTCCCTAGATTTTTTTTCTTTTCTTTTTTTTTTTTTTTTGTGGAATCTGTGGGAATGAACTGGAAGGATTGACCCTAGTAGCTTGAGAACAAAAGTCACTTTTTCGTCACTGGCCAACCCTCCACCACCTCTTTTGCTATACTGGTGTGGTGACACTCAGAAGGGACATCTTGGTTGCTGTTCTTCCCTTTATGACTCACTGTTTCTACTGCAGTCAGGCCTGCACTCAGGAATGTGCATGGGCATCCATAAGATAGATGCTTTCCCTAGTAGCCCTACCTTGGGAGAGATTGGAAAGCTACTCTGTTACACTCTAGGCGGCATCAGATGAAAAGGGCAAATCAAACAAAGATCTTGGTGGGAAGGAACTGGAAATCAATCTGGAATGCTATCAGGTCTTCCCCTGGTGCATCTCCACCCCACCTCAGTGGTAGAACCGGGAGGGATGAGTAAGATGCCTGTGATGGTAAGGGACAGACTAAGTCCAACCAGGGAAGGAAAGCTTCCATGGAAAATCTGTCTACACCCCATTTAGAGCAGGGAAGGATGCTTTTGGTGGTAAAAGCCATGTCTGTAGCTGCTGCTTTTTTGTCATTTGCAGATGGGAGCTAGCAGTTCCAGAACCACTCCTTTACAATGTATTTTAAAAACTGGGACAAGTTTGATCCCAAGAATTTAAAAAAGACAATCCTGATCTGCTTCTGTGATACTAAATGGCCACAGTATACTTTGGAAGATGGGGAACACTGGCCAGTTGAAGGATCTCAATTATCTCTGTTTTAAAACTAGAACGGTTCTGTAGAAAACAAAAGAAATGGGTAGAAGTGCCATATGGGTCACTCTTTTTCTCTCTGCAAGATATACCAGACTTATGTCCTAAGGGTGCAGATTTGGGTGTGAAATCTTCAGCTGCCTCCTGTTCTCTTACTTTGCCCCTATATCTGGGGCTCTCAACTGAACAGACCGAGAATTAGGGCACCCTTCCAGGAGGGGTTGCCTCAGTCTCAGTAGAAATTCAAACAGTACCAGTTGCAGTCGAGACTATTGAGAGGATTCAAAAGGTATATAGAAGCCTTTATGGGATTAACTTTACTTTATGACCTTACTTGGAGAGATGTAATGTACATCTTGGGACAGACGCTGACTCCAGACTTGAGAACTTGAGTCTGGGGGGAAGCTCCTACTTTTGGAGATGAATGGCTTGAATGTGAGACAAGGGGAAAAACAGAACAAAAAATAGCCCTCCTTCCTCGTGGGAGCCAAGCGGTTCCAATGACAGAGCTGCTTTGCTGGATGTATTCTTGAAGGACATAAGCAAGCACACGCTAAGACCTGAAACAACACTCAGTTGGCTGACACAGAACAGGAAGAGAAGGAAACTCCTGGTAAATTCCTAGACTATGGAGGCTCTCCACAAGTTTACTGATGTTGAAAGTCCAGAAGGAGGAGTAATCTTAAAAGATTTCTCAGTCAGCTCCAGATATCTGCCGTAAGTTACAAAAACAGGCATTTGGACCAAATCAGTCTTTAAAAAACTGTTCCAACTGGCTCAGACCGTATATTACAGTAGAGAATATGAGGAGGAAAATAAGAGGCAAAAAAAAAAGACCAGGGAAAGACGGAAGCCCCAGCATGGCTATTAGACCTGCTCTGAAACAGCCTGAGAAAAATGCCCAGAGGGACCCAGGTGAAAAGGGATAGACTTATTACTCTGGAAAGGAGCAGGCATCTCAAGTGGGATTGCCCTCAGGATCTAAGCTGCCCCTGACTCCATGTCTGGTCTATAAAGGACAACACAAGAGAAGAGACAGCCTTCTGAGGCATAGGCCCCAGGGATCAGACTCTCAGGACAATCAGGAGTGAAGGTGTGTGGGGGTTCCCACACAAGCCCCTGTGCTAATTACACCTGATGAACCCTAGGTATTAATAATTGTGGGGGCCAATCAGTCAATTTCCTTTTGGACACTGGGGCAACTTTCTCTGTGCTCACTGAAGACCCTGGTCCACCTTCCTCCTGATTTACTACCATAATGGGGCTGTCTGGACTAGCCAAACGCTATTATTTCAGTCATCCTTTAAGCTGCAACTGGGACTCTGTACTGTTTTCTCATGAGTTTCTAATCGTGCCAGAGTCTCCCTCATCCCTTCTTGGAAGGAATATACTGAACAAGGTCCAGGCCTCTGTCTTCACAAATATGGAACCTGCTCTTTCTCTCCCATTAATTAAACAAAATGTAAATCCTAAAGTGTGGCTTGATGGAAAATCTGTGGGTCAAGACAAAATGCTATTTCTGCAGCTGTCATGCTCAAACACCTGCACTTAGTTCCACATCAAAAGCAGTATCCACTGAAACCCAAGGTTAAGAAAGGGTTAAAACCCATCACTGAAAATTTAAAGAAACAAAGGCTATGAATTCCCTATAACAGTCCATGCAACACTCCTATTTTGGGTATAAAAATGTCAAATGATAAATGGAAGGATGCTTTATAGACAATTGAGAGGATTCTTGGGCATTGCAGGCTATTGCCACATTTGGATTCTGGGTTATGAGGCACTTGCCCAGCCTTTATATAATCTTATAACTGAGACTCAGCAGGCCCAAACTGACAAACTGGTTTGGTCCCCAGAGATTCAAAAGGCTTTTCAGTTCAGTTCAGTTCAGTCGCTCAGTCATGTCCGACTCTGCACCCCATGGACCACAGCATGCCAGAAACTCCTGTCCATCA